>NC_088684.1:8071690-8382748 GCF_028017835.1 Emys orbicularis | reverse complement strand
TGGCTCCGCCCACTTGGGCGGCTGTTCTGGTTCCTCTCTCTCAGGGGCTGTCGGGAGCCAGGCCGCCTCACTACACGGCCCCCCCCTCAAGGCTGGTTCCCGTGCAGCGGGGCCAGCCCATTCCATACCCCCCAGCCGAGAGAGGAAATCCGCGTTCGCATGATCCTTACCAGCCCTATGGCGGACCGTGAAGGCGAACGGCTGGAGGGCCAGGTACCACCGTTGCACCCGCATATTGTGGTCCTTCATGCGGGCCAACCACTGAAGGGCGGAATGGTCGGTGACTAAGGTGAAGGGAACTCCCAGGATGTAGTATCGGAGCGCTTCACAAGCCCACTTCACGGCTAGGGCTTCCTTCTCGACCACCGCATAGTTCTTTTCGCGTGGGAACAGTTTCCGGCTGATGTACAGGACCGGATGCTCCTCACCCCCTACGTCTTGAGACAGGACAGCCCCGAGTCCTACTTCCGAGGCGTCGGTCTGTAAGACAAACGGCTGGTTAAAATCGGGGCTCTACAAGACCGGCTCGCTGCAGAGGCACTTCTTAAGAGTCCGAAAGGCCCCGTCGCACTCGGTAGTCCAGTTCACCTGCCGTGGGCTGTTCTTTGTTAGGAGCCCCGTTAAGGGGGCTGCAATCGCTGCGAACTGGGGAATGAACCACCGATAATATCCGGCCAAGCCTAGGAACTGCCGCACCTGGCGCTTTGTGGTCGGCGGGGGGCAGTTTGCGATGGCCTGGACCTTCCCGATCAGGGGTTTTACCTGCCCATGCCCGATAGCGTACCCCAAATACTTAGTCTCTTGCCAGCCGATGCGACATTTTTTTGGTTTGGCGGTTAACCCGGCCTCCCTCAGGGATCTCAGGACGGCTGCGACTCTCTCCAGGTGGTTCTCCCACTGCGGACTGTAGATAACAACGTTGTCTAGATAGGCGGCCGCGTAGTCTTGATGGGGCTGGAGGAGGCGGTCCATTAGGCGCTGAAAGGTGGCCGGGGCCCCGTGGAGGCCGAAGGGCATCCTGGTGAACTGATAGAGACCTGTGGGGGTGGCAAAGGCCGTTTTCTCCCGGGAGGCGGGATCCAGGGGGATCTGCCAGTAGCCCTTACTCAGGTTCAGGGTGGTGATATAGTGGGCCTCCCCCAGGCGGGCCAACAGCTCATCTATCCGAGGCATGGGATAGGCGTCAAATTTAGAGATGGCGTTGACGCGTCGGAAGTCAATGCAGAATCGCTGGGACCCGTCGGGTTTGGGCACCAACACCACCGGGCTGCGCCACTCACTCTGTGATGGCTCCACCACCCCCAGATCCAACATCGCCCGTACCTCCTTTTCCATGACCTGTCTCCTGTGATAGGGCAGGGGCCGGGTCGTCCCCCGGATCACCACCCCAGGTTCTGTTTGAATCCGATGGTGTATCAGGGAGGTGTATCCCGGTTGGTCCGTAAAAGTGTGGGAGAAAGCTTGGAGGAGGCGCCGAGTCTGTCGGAGCTGGTCCTCGGTTAAGGTCTCCCCGAGCTGGGGTTCCTCGGGATCTCCGGTATGGGGAACCTGGGGTCCCAGTTCTGGTTCTGGCGGGTAGGGGTTGATCAAAAGTCCTTCTCGCTCCTTCCAGGATTTAAGGAGGTTGACATGATAGCGCTGGATCTTCTTCCTCCGGTCCGGCTGATTGATTTCATACGTGACCGGGCCCACTTTTCTGACCACCTCATAGGGTCCTTGCCATCGGGCCAGGATTTTCGATTCATTAGATGGGAGGAGGAGTAATATCCGGTCCCCGGGTTGGAAGTCCCGAGTCTGTGCTCCCCGGTTATACGTCTGTGGTTGCGTGTCTTGGGCGGCTTTTAAGTTTTCCCGTGCCAGATCCCCCGCCTGCCTGAGGCGTTCCTGAAGTTGAAGCACATACTGTAGGAGACCCTGGGCCGGAGAGGGAGCCTGTTCCCAGGTCTCCCTCATGAGATCTAGCAGGCCCCGGGGTCACCGCCCATACAATAATTCGAAAGGGGAGAACTTAGTCGATGCCTGGGGAACTTCTCGTATTGCTAGAAGTAGAGGCGGAAGGAGCTGGTCCCACCGGCGAAGGTCCTCCGGGGAGAACCAACGCAACATCCTTTTCAGCGTCCGGTTGAATCTCTCCACTAATCCATCGGTCTGGGGATGATAGACGGAGGTGCGGAGTTGCTTGACCCCTAGGGTTTCGCAGACTTGCTTGAGTAG
This sequence comes from Emys orbicularis, assembly GCF_028017835.1. NCBI lineage: Eukaryota > Metazoa > Chordata > Testudines > Emydidae > Emys > Emys orbicularis. Next base: position 8,380,534 of record NC_088684.1, on the reverse strand, counting down.
CCGGGACGTAAAATTGGTCCCTTGATCCGTGAGGAGCTCCCGGGGCAGGCCTACATGGGCAAAGACCTTCACCAGTTCCATGGCAATGGTGCGGGCTGAGATATTCCGAAGGGGAATGGCTTCAGGGAACCTGGTGGCATAGTCCATCATGACTAAGATGTATTGGAACCCTGCGCTGCTCTTCGGGAGGAGCCCCACCAGGTCCACGGCCACGCGCTCAAAGGGGGTTTCCATTAGAGGCATCGGCACTAAGGGTGCCTTAGGGGTCCCGGCGGGGGTGGCCAACTGGCATTCTGGACACGAATTGCAGTAGTCCTTTACCTCTTGATAGACCCCGGGCCAAAAGAAACGCCCCAGAATCCGGGCCAGCGTTTTGTCGTGCCCGAGGTGCCCAGCCGCCGGGACGTCGTGGGCCAGTTTCATGACCGCCCGGCGGTGACACCGCGGCACCAGAAGCTGTGTCCGGATGTCCCCGGTACGGGGGTCCTTCTCTACGCGATACAGGCGTTCTTCTCGTAGCTCAAAATGGGGCCACTGCGCCGCTCGCTGGGGGTCGAGAATAGTCCCGTCCACGGAGGCTATCTGCTCGTAGGTCCGGCTGAGCGTGGGGTCGGCCCGTTGGTCCCGGCAGAAATCTGTGGGCGTCGGGGAATCCTCTCCCCCCCCCCCGGGGTGGGTCTTCACGCCCTTCCGGGGAACTGGTGGGGACGGGGGTTTCCATCTCGCCCTCCTCGGTCTCCGGGGACTCCCCTCCCAAGGCCGGTGTGGCCTGCGGGCTACTCTTGAGATGGCGACGTAAGACGGTCGTAAAGTCGGGCCAGTCCCGTCCCAGGATCACCGGATACGCCAGCCGGGGCGCCAGCCACACCGTCATCTGCCGGGTGACCCCGTCAATAGTCAGTTGGGTCCGGACGCTGGGGTAGAGTCGTACATCTCCGTGGATGCACTGCAGGGGAATCTTCTCCAGGTGGTCGTCCGCCGGCGGGCCTAAGGCCTGGCAGACCAGCGTTTGGCCGCAGCCTGAGTCGAGAAGGGCCACCGCCGGGCGTCCCTCAATGGCCACGGGCACGGTGATCTTGGCCCCTTGCGGACGTCGAGCACGGCCTTCCCCTGAGTAGACTTGGCCAAATGCACACCCCCGTTCAGGGCAATCCCGCAGCAGATGGCCATACTTTCCGCAGGAGTAACAGGGTCCCAGGATGGCTCGCTCCGGTCGTGGCCGGGCCCCGGGGTCACCCCCAGGGGAGGTCCGGCTATCTCCCCCGGCGGTGACTACCGGGTTCCGTGTGAGCCTCGCGGAGGGCACGGCCACCCGGGCCCGGCCCTCTACGCTGCGGGAGGGAGCACTCGTGGCTGCCAGGGAGTGCGGCCCCCTTTTTTCCGGGTTGGGGCGCTCCGTCCGGACTGGGATCGCCCGGCCAGCGGAGCCCGATGGGACCTCAGCCGCGAGGAAGTCCTCCATCAATGTGACGGCGGCGGACACCGTCGTTGGCCGGTGGCGGAGGACCCAGGATCTTCCCCTCAGCGGGAGGACCTGGGTAAACTGTTCCAATATCACCTGCTCCATCAACTCCTCTGCTGTCCGGCGTTCGGGCTGTAGCCACTTTCTGCAGGTCTCCCGCAGTTCCTGCGCCACCATCCGTGGCCGGGCCCCTGGGGGATAGACCAGGCCCCTAAAGCATTGTCGGTAGGTCTCTGGACTCACGTCTAGTGCGTCCAGAATAGCGGCCTTCACTAGGATGTAGTCCTGGGCCGGGCCGCTTCTACCGACAGGCCCCGGTAGATTGTCTGGGCAGTCCCCGTTAAGTATGGGGCCAGGATGGTGGCCCACTGGTCCGGGACCCAGCCGGCGACGACAGCCACCCTCTCGAAGGTGACGAGGAACGCCTCGGGATCATCCTCGGGTCCCATCTTCGTCAACCGGATTGGGGGGCTGGGCCGCGGGGCCCCTGGGACGACCCCGTGTAGGGGTTCCCCCGGTCGGGCTAGGGCGGCTGCAAGCTGCTGGAGACATTTCTGCTGAAAGTCCTGCTGTTGGGTAACCAGGTCCACGATCAGTTGCCGCTGTTGGACCCCCAGCTGCTCTACGAGCTGCTGCTGCTGCTGCTGGTGGGCGGCCTGGTGCTCCTGTTGGTATCGCACCTGGGCCGCCTGTTGTTGCTCCTGACTCTCGGTCATACGGGTCATGAGCTGGGATAGCTCTCCCTCTCTGGCGGGAGGTTTCTCTCCCGTCGCCCCCTTCTCACCGGCGTCTAGGGCTCGTGCCCACATGCTGGGCAAGAGAGCCCCACGTTGGGCGCCACGTGTAATAGTCCGGTGAGGGGGGTGGGAGGTCGTGCCCTCTCAGGGGCCGTCGGGAGCCAGGCCGCCTCACTACACGGCCCCAAATCAGTCCTTGGGTTCGGGAGGTCTAGGGGTCCGCCCCTCAGGCAGGGGCTAAACAAAAGGCAGCCTGCCGCGGCCAGGAGCTCCAGTCCTCAGTCAGGGCTGGGCAGCAAACCAGTCCTAAGCTCCGGTTCTTGCAGCCGCGGCTGGGCACTAACAATGTCAGGAAGCCCAGGCCCTTAGTCAGGGCGGGGCAACAAACAATAGTTCAGGGGGCTCAGGTCCTTGCAGCGGGAGCTGAGCACTAACAAAGTCAGAAAGCCCCGGCCCTTAGTCAGGGCGGGGCAACAAACAATAGTCCAGGGGGCTCGGCCCCTTAGACAGGGAGTGAGCACACAAGTAGTGGCAGCCCAGGCCCTAGGTCAGGGCGGGGCAGCAAGCAAACAGTCTCTCAGCGGCCCAGGCCCTTAACCAGGGGCTGGGTCAGTTTGTGGCAGCCCAGGCCCTAGGTCAGGGCGGGGCAGCAAGCAATCAGTCTCTCAGCGGCCCAGGCCCTTAACCAGGGGCTGGGTCAGTTTGTGGCAGCCCAGGCCCTAGGTCAGGGCGGGGCAGCAAGCAATCAGTCTCTCAGGGGCCCAGGTTAGGGAGGAGGAGAGACTGCCACCCGGTGTGGGGTGGCAGGGGGGAACACAGGCCCACCCACTCCACTGTGTTCCAGCCCGGGGCCCTATCCGCAGCAGTCCATCTGCCACGGGGTCAGTGGGGATCCTGACCGCAACACACTGACATTGGTTCGGGGTCTGCTATCCCCGGGCCACTTCCCATCTCCTCCTCCATAGGTACCTGCTCATCGCTGGGCTCGGCAGCGGGGTCCCACACCATGGGCTCCTCGGTCTGTTGAGGGCTGTCTAGGTCGGGCCGCTCCTCCGGTCTCGGGTCCGGCTTATGCTCGGGTCGCTCCTCGGGGTACCGCGCTCGGGGCAGGCTCGGCCAGTCCACCTCGGGGTACCGGGCTCGGGGCAGGCTCGGCCAGTCCACCTCGGGGTACCGGGCTCGGGGCAGGCTCGGGTAGCCCACATCAGGATACCTGGCTCTGGGGAGGCTCAGTCTGGCAGGAGCCCGAGCAGGAGCGTCTGTCCTCTCCGGCCGCTCGGCTCCAATTGAGTGCTGGGGTCTGGCTTTTATACTTCCTGTCCCGCCCCTTGACTTCCGGGGGGCGGGAACAGGTGGGGATGGCTCCGCCCACTTAGGCGGCTGTTCTGGTTCCTCTCTCTCAGGGGCCGTCGGGAGCCAGGCCCCCTCACTACAGACCTCAAAAGGTTATCTAGTCTGTCCTGTCATGCTGAGGCAGAATTAAGTATACCTGAGTCTGAATGCTTCCAGTGCAAATACTCATGTGAGCAAATATTTGCACATGAATGTGACCCTCTCTTTTGGTGATCATTCTTGTGAACTGAAACTCACAGGTGGAACAGTGTGCAAAAAAAAAAAAAAAATCAATAAAGATTACAAATAGCGTCAAGTACTTTGGGTAGTGTTCAACTCTTCTAATGCTGACGCATAGCCTCTTGTTCCATCGTATTCACACTAACCATCAACTCACTCTGGGGAACAAGAGGACTGCCTCCTTATGCACCTATCTATAATGTGTAGGGGGAAAAAAGCCTCTGATCATGAGGAACTTCACTTTGAGTAACATATGCTGGAAGTCTCATGCTGCCAGTACTAAAACATCCTTAACATTTCTAAACATTATAAGTGACTGTTGGCTGCAACACTTTGGAGTTAGGAAATAAAGGGGAATTCTGTATTAGACTTTGTGCTAACAGATAAAGATAAACTGATCACAGAACTGAAAATTAATGGTAGCTTAGGTACAAGTGATCCTGACTTGATCACATTTATAAAGTGCAAACAGAATAAAGCCTAGACCAATAATATATATATATTTGGTGCTTTAATAGGGACAATTTCACAATACTGAAAACAATTATGAGCCAAGTCAGCTGGGGGAAGAATTTAATCAGAAAAATGTAAAGATAATTGGGAATCATTTAAGAATACCATACTAGATGCCAAAAAGCCACCATCGGGGAACAGTGCTGTGCTTGTTTAAAAATCAACCTGGTTTAGAAGGGAGGTGAAGGCACCTGTAAAAAATAAAATAATATTTAATACATGAAAGAAAGGGGAAGTCGATAGTAATGAATATAAATAAGAAGTTAGGAATAGTAGAAAATTGATAAGGGAGGCAAAGAAACACAAGGAAATATCTATGGCCAGCAGTGTTAAGGACAATAAGAAGGAGGTGAGAGTGAGTAAGTATTGGAACTTTCCCAAGGACCATGGTGGAGTCTCCATCGCTGACAATCTTCAAATCCAATTGGCTGTTTTTCTAAAAGCTCTGTTTTAGGAATTCTTTTGGGGAAGTTCTATGACCTGTGTTATGGAGGAGGTCAGACTAGGTGATCACAGAATCTAGGAGTACCTCCTTTGGCATTTCTGATATTTACATCTTAGACATTACTTAGCCTCAGATGTCAATCATTCCAGCTCCCTAATTACTTTTGTTGGTTTTCTATGTGCTCTCTCTGTTTTTTATTTAACAGATTTCAGAGCCATTGACTTCACATTTAAGCCATATAAAAGAAAGGACTGTTACCTTTCTGATTCCTCAAGTGATGCCTTTCATAATTTCATTGGCTATTTTTGATGCTGTCCAAAATTGCCTTATAAATATAGCTAATTTTCCCACCCAATATTACCTGCTCTTTTTTAGCATCACTGATTTCCTGGTGTTCATAGGTTTTAAGGACAGCAGGAATCATTATGAACACCTAGTAAATGAAATCTCCCCATAGTAGATACCTTTAGACTATGCTCAAGTCATCTGTTTATTTATTTTATCCAAAATAAGGTTGACTGCGGCTATTTAGTCTCTCACTGTAAGTCAGGTTTTCCAGACCTGGAATAATTCTGTAGCTCTTTTCCAAGCCCTTTCAATTTGTCAACATCCTTCTTAAAGTGTTGCCACCAGAACTGGACAGAGTATTTCAGTAATAATCTCAATAATGCTGTGTACCGTGGTAATACCACCTCCCTACTCCTATTTGATATTTCCCTGATTATGCATCCAACAATCACATTAGCTCTCTTAGCCACTGGGAGCTCGTGTTCAGTTGGTTATCCACCATGACCCCTAAATCTCTTTCAGAGATTGCTTTCCAGGACACAATTTCTCACTGTCGTGGGGATTGCCCCTGGTGGCTGATGAGACCCTGCAAGCACATTTCTCTCAGCACCCTCTGTTGGGGTCAGAAATAACTCACTCATTTCCAGAGTCTTTAAACAATAATCCCCTTTTCCTGGGGTCTAGTTTATTTCATTCATACAGCTTCCTCAATAGAAGTCCCCTATACGGTCAGGGATCTCAACCCTCCCTCTTGGGTCTCCGAGGGTTTTAGAGCTGGTCCATGTATTCTTCCCTCAGGTTTGGGAACCTTCCCAGCCCTCCTCTTTGTGGCTAAGGTTTTCTCTTGAGCGTCTTCTCCTTGGCCCAGAGGGCTTCGAGCTCCCCTTGCTGGGCTGTGCTCATCACCTATGGCAAGAGGCAGAATATATACTGCCCTCTTTCCCAGGGCTGGCTCTGGTTGAATGGGAGAGAGGGGAGCCTCACCCTGCCCTCTTTAAAAGGCTCCCTGTTCCGTAAAGGAATGGGAGCACAGGTTTTCCGCAAACACAGAGTATTCTCCTGGCACCACTTCCTCTCACCCCATACCTGACTTTTCTCGTTTTCCTAGATCCTTAGGTAACACACCACAAGGCAAGGGTGGAATGATCCCTTTGTCCTAGCACCCTTAAAGGGAGAGGCCACCCCTCAAAAGTGTGCCCTACATTCTTTGTTTCTAAGTGTATGAACTTTCTCCCTCACATAGAGTATATTCAAGTATCAGAGGGGTAGCCGTGTTAGTCTGGATCTGTAAAAAGCAACAGAGAGTCCTGTGGCACCTTTAAGACTAACAGATGTATTAGAGCATAAGCTTTCGTGGGTGAATACCCACTTCGTCAGACGCATGCGTATTCACCCATGAAAGCTTATGCTCCAATATATCTGTTAGTCTTAAAGGTGCCACAAGACTTTCCCACAGATTTATTACCGTGCATTTTTCCAAGTTGACTCTCGTGTGATATTTTCTGCATCTGCTTCTAGTCTCACTCCATTCCTTTGTATTATTTTCCTGTCCTCACTGGAGTTTGCAGATCCTCCCCAATTCGTATCCGAAGTGTATTTTAATGACACTTTGATCCTTCTTCTAGATCATTAAAGGAGATGTGAAACAAAATTTTACCTAAGACTGATCCCCACAATATCCTCACCAGACACATTCCCCAAGCCCAGGACATGACCATGCTTCAATAACTGTGAGATTGTTCATATCCAGCCCACCTGGAATTGAGCCCCAGAATCAGCCACACAAGTAGTTCCATGGATTTACGCACATGCTTACGTGCTCAGCAGAATTGTGGCTTAATTCTCTGAAAACCCATTATGCTCCTTGTTTCATTATCCTCTTATATGGTTTTAAGGATTCTTCTCTTAATACTGGCTTCATCATTTTACTAGGGATTGAATTTAGACTTTTATGGTGTTAATGGCCAGGATCACTCATCTTTCTCTTTTTGAATACCAGTCTAACCTTTGCTTTTATCCATAGTTCTGGTATCGCCATAATTTTCCATGACATTTGAAAAATAGTTTTCAATGGTGCTAAAAGTTTGCGATCTATTTTCCTTAGTTCTCTAGGATATATATTGTACTGTATAGACCTGCAGAATGGGGAACTGTATCCTGGAAAACAGTGACTCCAAAAAGGATTTAGGGGTCCTAAATGGACAAGCATCTCAACATGAGCTCCCAGCGCGCTGCTGTGGCAAAAGGGGTGAATGCACTGCTTGGGTGTGTCAACAGAAGGAGTAATTATTAGGAGTAGGAAGGTGATTTTAATTCTATATATGGCATTGGTGAGACCTATCCTGGAATACTGGGTCTAGTTCTGGAATCTACATTGTAAAAAGGATGTTGGAAAATTGGAGAGGGTGCAAAAAGAACCACAAAAAGGAATTGAAGGCTGGAGAAAATGCCTGTCAGTGAGAGACTGAAGGAGCTCAGAGATGATTGAGAGGTGATTAGATTACAGTGGAAAAGTCCCTTCCTGGGGAGAAAATATCAGGTACTAAAGGGATCTTTAATCTAGCAGAGAAGGGCATAAGAAGTACCAATGGCTGGAAGCTGAAGCCAGACAAATTCAAAAAAATTAGACACACATTTTTAACGGTGAAGGTCATTAACCACTAGAACAAACCACCAGGAGGAGTGATGGCTTCTCCATCTCTTGATGGCTTCAGATATTTCTGGAAGACATGCTGGAGCCAAACACAAGTTGTTGGGCTCAATACAGGGGTAGCTGGATGAAATTCTGTGATCTGTGATACAGAGGAGCTCAGACTACCCTATATAATCATAACTGTCCCTTCTGGCCTTAACCTCTATGAATTTATGAATTTCCTGGCCTGCACGGTTTGTATATGTTTTATTTCCCCACATAGTCCCTTACCAACTCTTTTAAAAAAAAAACTCTTTTACAAAATCTTATCTTCTAATTAGGTTTCAATTTAATTTCTTAGAGCCAGATCCTCCTCTGGTGTAAACGGACTTTATGGAGCTATTCCAATTTACACCAGCAAGTATCTGGCCCTTCAGGTTTCCTGTTTGAGGTTTTTTAAACTCCATTGTTTAAATCAACTTTGAGATGCCTGTGACTCAAAATGCATTTGACCGTCCCCAGTTTTGAGTATCGCAAATGGTGGCACAGAAATTATTCATCCACACTCTCCTCCAGTCCTGCTGGTCTACGGCAGATACGCAGTGTCATTTCTCCTTTGTTTCTCATTTCTCCTCCCAAAACATTTTACCAACATACTCTTCATTGTAGACTTGTAGCTCACTGGCATTTTAAATACATCTGCTGCATAGCATGATCCCTCCACCTCTTCTGCCATTTCTATCTTTCCCATATAGATTGCAGCTATCTATACAATGACATTCCAGTTATGAGACTCATCCCACTAGGCTGTAGCAATGTCCTCTAGATCATAATCTCCATCATTTAGCAACACTTCTCACTTTTCTTTCTATCTTCTCATGTGCCTTGCATTTCAGTGCAAACCCTTCAGTTCGCTTCTTATTCTTTACCTTTGGTTGCAGAAAAAACTCCATCCCCTGCCTTACTTTGTATGTTGAAGTACATGCTGCATTATCTGAGTTAAGACAACACTCCCTTTGTTCCCTCTTCCCAACCTAGTTTAAAGCCTGTTAAATCAATTAGTCCTTACACTTTCGAACACAAGAGTTTGGTATCATTCTGTTCTAATAGAAACCGTGTTTGGGGTCGGGAAGGAATTTCCCCCCATGTCAGATTGGCAGAGACCCCGGGGTGGAGGGGGAGTTCACCTTCCTCTGCAGCATGAGGGACTTGCAGGTTTAAACCAGTGTAAATGCTGGATTCTCTGTAACTTGAAGTCTTTAAATGATGATTTGAGGATGCCAGTAACTCAGCCAGAGGTTAGGGGTCTATTACAGGAGTGGGTGGGTGAGGTTCTGTGTCCTGTGATGTGCAGGAGGTCAGACTAGATGATCATGATGGTCCCGTCTGGCCTTAAGGTCTATGAGTCTATGATCACAGGCTCTCTTTGGAAGCTGCCTCAAATTAACTCTTCTAATACCTTTGCAGACCATCTTTTGTTGCTAAATGGTTTTGATTTAGTACTCAGCCACTAAACCACTAATGGAGATGTTAAAGAGGGCCTTGCCTATTTCTGATCGCTGAGCAGAGTGGAGGTCAGGAGTTCTGTTCTTGACTCTGCTACTGACTGACTGTATGAGGTTGGCCAAGGTACATAAGCCAACAATGCATGCCTAAAGGAAGGCATCTAATAATGGCTTCATTTCCTAGGATTTCCTTCATTTCCACTGCTCCCATTCTCATCAACAAGTGGAGTAACTCCACGAGAGTGTTCTGACAGTCATTTAATAGAAAGGGCCGCTATGATCATCCAATATGACCACCTACATAGCATGGGCCAGAGAACCTCGCCCAGTGATTCCTGCCCATCTGTTTTTGAAAGATGTCCAATCTTGGAATGAGGGAGGACTTACTGCATTCCAAATAGTCATCCAAAGCTCAAATTGAAATCTGTCCACTCCCCAATCCAGGCTTTGAAAACCAATGGAGAACTGTTATCCCCTGTTATTTTTCATTGTCCTATGTCACTGAATTCTTGGTGCCTGATGAAGGGCCTAAAGGAAAGATTGTTGCCATTTTGTTTGTAATCCCAAGGGAATCTGGAAGCACCAGAAAGCTTGTTCTCATAAGATTTCCGTCTTAGTTAATCACATCCAAGAGATTCAAGTTGTTTCAGTAAAGCACCTGAACATTGGAGAACTTACCCAAGCTGAACTTTAAGAACATAAGAATGGCCATACAGAATCAGACCAATGGTCCAGCTAGCCAAGTATATTGTCTCTGACAGTGGCCAGTGCCAGATGCTTCAGAGGGAATTAACAGAAAAGGGCAATTTATCGACTGACCCATCCACTCTCGTCCATTCCCAGTTTCTGGCAGTCAAAGGTGAAGGGACACCAGAGCATGGGGTTGCTTCCCTGATCATCTTGCCTAATAGTATTGATGGACCTATCCTCCATGAACTTACTTACTTCTTTTTTGAACCCAGTTATAGTTTTCGTCTTCACAACATCCCCTGGCAACGAGTTCCACAGATTGATTGTGCATTCTGTGAAGAAGTACTTCCTTATGTTTATTTTAAACCTGCTGCCTATTAATGTCATTGGTGACCCCTGGTTTGTGTGTTATGGGATGGGGTAAATAATACTTCCTTATTCACTTTCTTCACACCTTTCATGATTTTATAGACCTCTGTCATATCCACCTTTAGTCGTCCCTTTTCTAAGCTAAACAGTCCCAATTTTTTTAGTCTCTCCTCATAGGGAAGCTCTTCCATATCCCTAATCATTTTTGTTGCCCTTCTCTGTACTTTTTCCAATTCTAATATATCTTTTGTGAGATGGGGTGACCAGAACTGCATGCAGTATTCAAGGTGAGGGTGTACCATGAATTTATATTGTGGCATTATGATATTTTCTGTCACATTATCTATCCCTTTCCTAATGGTTCCTAACATTCTGTTACCTTTTTTGACTGCTGCTGCATATTGAGTGGATGTTTTCAGAGAACTATCCACGATGATTCCAGGATCTCTATCTTGAATGGTAACATGTTGTATGTATAGTTGGGATTATGTTTTCCAATGTGCATTACTTTGTGTTTATCAACACTGAATTTCATCTGCCATTTTGTTGCCGAGTCACTCAGTTTTGTGAGATCCCTTTGTGACTCTTTGCTGTCAACTTTGGACTTAACTGTCTTGAGTAATTTTGTATCATCTGCAAACTTTGTCACCTCACTGTTTACTGCCATTTCCTGATCATTTATGAATATGTTGAACAGCACTAGTCCCAGTCAGATCCTTGGAGGACCCTGCTATTTACCTCTCTCCATTGTGAAAACTGACCATTTATTCCTACCCTTTGTTTCCTATCTTGTAACTAGTTACTAATCTGTGCCAGAACTTTCCCTCTTACCCCATTACTGCTTAATTTGCTTAAGAGCCTTTGGTGAGGGACCTTGTCAAAGGCTTTCTGAAAATCTAAATACACTATATCAACTGGATCACCCTTGTCCACATATTTGTTGACACCCTCAAAGAATTCTAATGGACTGATATGTCTTGATTTCCCTTACAAAAGCCCCGTTGACTCTTCCCCAACATGTGTGTCTGGTAATTCTCTTCTTTACTATAGTTTCAACCAATTTGCCTGGTAATGAAGTTAGGCTTATGGGCCTGTAATCACCAGGATCGCTTCTGCAGGCTTTGTTAAAAATCAGCATTATATTAGCGATTACCCAGTCATCTGGTACAGAGCCTGATTTAAACAATAGGTTACATTTCATATTTCATATTTTAATTCCTTACGAAATTTTGGGTGAATACCATCTAGTCCTGCTGACTTTTTATAGTTTAATTTATCAGTTTGTTCCCAAATCCCTCTAACGACACCTCAATCTGGGAGAATTCCTCAGCTTTGTCATCTAAAAAGAATGGCTCCGGTGTGGAAATCTCTCTCATAACCTCTGCAGTGGAGACTGATGCAGAATTCACTTAGCTTCTGTGCAACAGCCTTGTCTTCCTCGATTGCTCCTTTAGCAACCTGATCATCCAGTGGCCCCACTGGTTGTTTGTCAGGCTTACTGCTTCTGATGTACTCACAAAAAAATTGGTGTTAGTTTTTGTGTTGTTTGCTCGTTTCTCTTCACATTCTTTTTTGGCTTTTCAAAGGATTGAAAATTCACCCATCTGTCATCTCAGCTAATTCCAATGTTACCCAAGTTATTCCTTCCTCTGGGCTTCCCGGCGTGAGCTGTCTTTTCCACTTGTCTTCTGTTGAGGGCAGTGACTTTCATTAGTGTGTGTGCTTGCAGTGCTCAGCCCATTGTCCGCATTTAATTATATTCTCAGCAGCAGGAACCCAGGCTGTATTTCTGTGTGAGGTGAATTTAATCCAGAGAAGCTAGACCTGCTCCAGAATTAATGGGGGCTTGAAGGTACCGGAGTTCCTAACAAGAATACATTATTACAATGGTGCCTACGGGTCCTAACCAAGATCAGGGACCCACTGTGCATAACCATTTCATGGGGGATTGAGGAACAGAAATATTAAGTGACTTGCTCAGTGTTATGAAAGAAATCAATGACACAGACAGGAATTGAACCAAGGGCTGCTGGATACTTGTCACCTCACCACCACCCCCTAACCACAAGACCATCCTCCTTCTCGTTAAATTTATGGAGATATCCTATCTCCTTGAACTGGAAGGGACCTTGGAAGGTCATTGAGTTCCAGCCCCCTGCCTTCACTAGCAGGACCAAGTACTGATTTTGCCCCAGATCCCTAAGTGGCCCCTTCAAGGATTGAACTCACAACCCTGGGTTTAGCAGGCCAATGCTCAAACCACTGAGCTATCCCTCCCCCCTTAAGAAGCTGTTAAGCACATTAATAAGTTATTAACCCCCTTGCAGCTTGCGGTTTACTTGCAGGTTAATGTGGGATAATAGGGCTTTTTGTCCTTCCGATACACTTCTCCTGACATTAACAGATTCCCATAAAACTAATTCATTTATTACCATTTCAAGCTCGCTGGAAGAGATAAATAGGACATTAAACATGTTCAGTGGTTTAAATTGGCAAAATCCCATCTGTTCCAATCCTTCCCCTAGAAATGCGGGAGTCTACAATCCATCAGCCCCATGGCTCTGGGCCAGGAAGCAGCAGTGCTGACGCCGTCCTTTTCTAGTGCCACCCTTGTGCAGACTACAAAATTGGACACTGCGGGTGATGTGTATTTTACCCAGAGCTGGAAAAGTCGTAGGGTATTTTTCAGTCTCTCATCTCTATTTTCTGTTTGCAGTGGGGGTGTTGCTTTGTTTGTCCCATGATCTGAGTGAGCCAAGGGGGGTGAGGTAATAGCTTTTATGGGACACATAAGAGACTAACTTTTGAGCTCTGCAGAGCTCTTCCTCAGGTCTGTGATGTTCTGGGGATCGCTCACTTTGACCAGTAAGGGGTCTCTCACCACCTGCCTTATAACTTGGAGGGCCTTAATACTGTGCTGCTATGGCTCAAAGCCCGGACACCAGTAGCCAGCCCACAAGCATAAAGGTCTCACCCTGGCTTCCACCAGCCTAGTTACTCCTAGTGCTCCCAGCAGGGGGCAGCAGCCCTTCTGGTCCCCAGTCTCTCTAAACCTGTCTGCCCTGAGTTCTTTACGACCAGCCACTCAGACTTTTCCCCTCCACAGAGTTTGCACAGCAGAGAGCTACTTAGGATAAAAATCAACAAAAGGTTTATTTAATAGAAAAATCACAGGCTCAAAGATGAAACAGCCAGGGAAGCCAACACATACCAGTGACACAGAAAATAAACAAAGGCGCAACTGCAGGCTTTACATGTCTATATTAGATTAATCCCCCTTTCTAATAGAAGTTACCTATCGCTAAAGCTGCGAGTTGGTCACGACCTCTGTGACTTCTGCAGCCACCCCCAGCAGCAGCAGGAGATTGGGTGGGGGAGCTCAGGGCTGGGGGTTCCCGGGTTCCCAGCCAATGGGAGCTGCGGAGCCAGCACTCAGGGTGGAGGCAGCATGCAGAACTGCCTGGCCACACCTCTGCTTAGGAGCTGAGGGAGGAGGATGTTGCCACTTCCGGGGAGGCACAGAGCCAGGTTGGGAGCCTGCCAGCCATGCCAACCCCCCCAGCACCAGTGGGGATCCCAGGCCACGCGCCGCCCCCCACCGCCTCCCACACAGCCCCAGTGGGGGTCCCACCCCCCCATCACCCTTGGCGCACCCCCGGGACACCCCCCCCCCGAGCACCCGCAGCACCCCCGGGCTGCCCCCCTCCCCAAGATTTAGTCAGGGATATATAATGCACGCCATGGACAGGTCACGGGCCGTGAATTTTTGTTTACCGCCCGTGACCTGTCCATGATTTTTACTAAAAATACCTGTGACTAAAACGTAGCCTTGCCTATCACCTTTGACCAGTTTCCCAGCATGCCCCCTGACATAGAGGTGATCCAGTGTTTTCATGTGCAGCACGCCTAGATGCTGGCCCTCAGTTTCAAGCCTCCTTTTTGAGGGTTATTTTGTTTTCTTTCCTCCTGGCATGGTGACTCAGGGTTATTTAGGGAAGGGAGATTCTAGCCAGGATGTCTTAATGTTTTCCCATTAAACCTAATGGCCCATCCTTTGTCTTTTCCTGGGTCGTACAGTGGCAGGTGCTTGAAGCTAATCTTGTCTGGCTGTGGAGGCAACCCTCCCTGCCTTGCTGACCACCTCCCTGTTACGAGATGGAGCTGAATCTTGCAGCCCAAATTAGGAGCATATTTTATTTTTAAGCTTTCTGTGGTTCTGAAATTGCAAGACTATTACGTATAAAAAATTCTATTCCTAAAGGAGTGGCTAGATGTGATGTTGCAAGGTTTTTTCTCCCTAGTTCTGCCGACCAGGTCCCCTTTGGCCTTGTGACTGTCTGCCCTCCGGCTTGATCTCGCCCTTTTTGAGGTTAACCACGATTTTCATCAATATTCCCAAGATCTCACACCAGGTCAATGGCCCTGGTCCAGGCCCAATAGTGCTTCTAGCCCCTTGTGTCTGGGTCTTCCCACTAGTCTTCCCAGTGAAGCTGTAGGAGAATCCAGTCCCTCCCTCTACCCTGGGTTCCAGCCCAGGGATCCTTGTAGCAAGTGGTTAAAGTCTGTCTGGTCAAACCTCTTGCTTCTTCTCTGGACTACTTCCTATGTTGGCCAATCTTCTCCTTGGGGGCCTTGAATTCTCAGCGGGGAGTGGGGCTGCCCCAGGGTCAAGTCCTGAGTTCCAGTCCTCAATGCAACAAAGGAAAAAGAACATTAACAGAAATAAAGAACAGTACCAGCTTCTCTGTCCTAGTAGGATCATCCAGCCATTTGTCCTACTGCTCCGTGTTCACAGGTAGCCTAGATCTCTGCAGTGCTCCTCTCTGGGAGAGGAGGAGGAGAAGCATGACCACCTCCCCAAGCTAGGGACTTTGGAACTGAGCTGCTCCCTTTATGGCTCCTCCTCCAAAACTGGGCTGCCTGAACCCAAAGCTGCTCTTTAGTCCCTTCTTGTCTGGTGCGGGGTTTGTGTACCCCCTCCCAAGGAGGTGGTGTTATAAGTGGTGCAAGCAAAAACACCTCTGGTTAAGGTTGTCCAACACTTTCCATTATCAGCCCCTGTGTTGGGTTGCTTATGACATTGCCACACTGTAGCCAGGTAGGCTGAAATTTTCCATGCTGGTTGTCTGCCTTGGGCTAAATGTTTTTGGAAAGTGTAAACAAAAATAGTTCAGCCATTTCCAGGAACCAGCTTAGGGGGGGAAATCATTGTTTTGCCCTTGATAAAAAATAGATTGTATGGTTGGTTGGTTGATTAATTTTTGAGAAGATCTAGCTCCTCCATGCTTTCAAAGAGGGTCTTGGAATTTGGAAGTGGGGCCACTCTTGTGAAAGGGAGGTGCCTGTTGCTGTTCCCAAGAAAAAAGGCCCAAATTTGGCTCAATTATAAGGCTTTGAAAAAAAAACCTCTCAGTTTGCACATGCTCAGGAGAGATTTGTTAGAGTTTGGCAGCCACATTTTCTGAAGATCCTGTCTGTACTGTGCATGCACCAAACTCTGCAGCATCCCAGATCTGCAGGGTCTGCAATGGCATAGAGAACTGGAGCTGACCGCAGTGGGTCTGTCTCGCCTGTGCAACCTAAGGTCCTTGCTGCTGGTGACCAGGCAACATGAGAAGGAGGAGGAAGGAGCCTGGCTCAAATTCGGAGAGGGTAAGAGGAAGAGATGTAGAGCACAGGGACAGGGCAGGAGCTTGGAGGGTTGAAATAGGAGTGGGAGGGCAGAAGATGGTTGGAGACAGGGGCAAGAGAGGGGACATGGGCAGGAACTGGGCCAGGAACAAATGGATGGCCAAGAGAGTCTATACCGACTAGGGAATACTCCTCTCCAGAACTTGGAATCGAACCCATTATTCCTAAGTCTTTGCATTCCTTGGCTGTTATCAAACAGCTGTCAAACCCACTGGCAAAGTATATCTCGGTCCCCCTTCTAGGGTCAGAGCCACATAGAAGATAACAGCCTTCTACTGCCATCAGCTTCTCTTTTCCTTCAAGCAGTAGCAGACTGTGCTAGGGATATAAAGATCTCAGCACTGCTGGTGACCCATGTGGGGGATCAATATGGTGCTGCAGAATGGAATTTTTGTTTTATCAATTTTTTAGTTGTTAAGGAACCAGAGGATGCTTGGATGTAATTTCCTACGTGTGAAATATACCAGGTTTGCAAAGTAAGCACTCAAAAGGTGGGACATTCCTGGATTAAGGTTGCCTGTACAACCTTAATTTGTCCTCCTTGTGTGCATGTGTTGTGGTATTGTCTTTAATTACATGATCCCATATTATTGATTCCATGAGACCCCTGCCTCATTCATGCCCATATCGGCAGCAAGCCCTTCCCCTTCTGTTCTGACTCAGCTGGGCTTGCTGTTGCAGTGGAAGATGGAGCCAAGGTCTATCCATTCCCTGCCCAGGTACATGGGGAGTGGGAAGGGAGTAATGACCTTACAGGGTCTGCTCTCCCTCCTGCCCCCCGTGCATACAGACCCCGCCATGGCTGTGTGGGGCAAGTCACAAGCTTGACCCTAACCTGCAAGCTCCTCAGGTTGGGGACTCTGTCTTTATCTCTGTTACGAAGCACAATCCTATTGGGGTACCCCTGCTTCCTAGGCGCTTTGTGAGTGATCAGCTCCATTACTTGAAACCAGTGGTTCTCAGCCTATTTACCGTTGTGGGCCACATCTACACAATATATATACCAGCTGTATGGGCCTGAGGATGTCACATGGGCCGCAGCTGTGTGCTGATTGGGCCACAAGCAGCTTAGGGGCCGCGGATTGAGATCCACTGCTTTAAACTGTCATCTCATACTGTGCTTCTTAATGAAAGTCCAATGGTGCTCCTATCTTTGCAGTGGGCACACTGCTACATCATATTTCACTAGGAGGGTGGTGAAGCACTGGAATGGGTTCCCTAGGGAGGTGGTGGAATCTCCTTCCTTACAGGTTTTTAGGCCTGGCTTGACAAAGCCCTGGCTGGGATGATTTAGTTGGGGTTGGTCCTGCTTTGAGCAGCGGGTTGGACTAGATGACCTCCTGAGGTCTCTTCCAACCCTAATATTCTATGATTCCAAAGGGCATGAGACACTAATCCATACAACCCCGGGCGGTGCTGTTCCAGCCAGAGTCAGTTCCGTGCTGTTGATTTGCTCCGCCGTTGCTGCCGCCCTCCACCCCACAGGAAACTAAATGCTGTAAAGCCAGGGCTGGGAATGATGTCATCTCCCATAAAATACAGAACCGCTACTTCAGCCAGAGTGCATCTGAAATGAAAATATTGGCCTTCCTGGATAGACAGTATATTTTCTTTCCCCCCAATTGCCACAAGCAGACTCACTGAGATAATGACCCTGGCCTTGGATAGCCGCATTATTCACTCTGAACGGTAGCAAGCGATGCCATTTCAGGGTGCTATCTGCACTGCTCCGGTGCCCTAAATTACCTAGCTAACATAGATGGATGTCCAAAGGTTCTT
Source organism: Emys orbicularis (assembly GCF_028017835.1). Classification (NCBI taxonomy): domain Eukaryota; kingdom Metazoa; phylum Chordata; order Testudines; family Emydidae; genus Emys; species Emys orbicularis. The sequence goes on along the minus strand of NC_088684.1, from coordinate 8,362,851 downwards.
CAGTGTAAATTGATTCTCGGAGGTTTTAGTGCGTGTGTGTGTTTATTTTCCCTCCCTAGTGATCATTGAAAAACACTTTTCCATAATAGCACAATTCACTAGCTGCCCGATAGGAAGCAAAGATGTAGATCTAATAAGAGATTAATGCAGTGCAAAGTGAAAAGCTTTCTAATTTATGCCGTCCAGGCTGGCAAAAGCATTTGGGGATATCACAGAGTCACTCCTTTATTCCCTGCGTGCCCTGTGATGGGAGGGTGCCTCCCCCATACTGACTCCCAGCACATGTTGGTGATATCTCGTGCTTTATCTAGTTAACACACAGAGAGCTCTGTTGTGGCTTTGCCACAGCAAGTAGACAGTGGCTAGTTGTGGACCAGACCTGGAAGTACATGGTGATTCACAGTGGAGTCTTGCTCCAAGGTGGAAGTAACCCATGCCAGTGCTGTACCTGATGCAGATCAATTCCCCTGGCACACAGCCTCTGCTGGGTCGCCCTGCCTGCCCACCTGTATAGAAAGCAGGAATAGTTGTTCCGTGCAGGACTCACAAACGAGCTGGTCAGTAGCACTTAACTCTTCACTGACTGACTAGGAAATCAGGTGCTCTGAAGTCCTAGCTCACAGTTGGCTTGATCCTACAGGAGCAGGGGGTGGGATGTTAGAATATCTGGGTTGAGAAGGGACCTCAGGAGATCAAGTCCAACCCCCTGCTCAAAGAAAGGCCAATCCCCAGACAGATTTTTGCCCCAGATCCCTAAATGGCCCCCTCAAGGATTGAACTCATAACCCTGGGTTTAGTAGGCCAATACTCAAGCCACTGAGCTATCCCTCTCCCCTAAATACATTCAGCATTAAAACTGAGGAACAGACTACGGGACCTTGAGCCTGCAGTAACGAACACTACTGAGTAGCCAAGTGTCCCTGCCAAGTATCCCTGCCTCAAAGTGAAGTGTCATGGAGCGTATGGCCTCTTAAGGCAGGCCTCCAGTCCCATATTACTCTGGCCTGAATAGCACTTGTAGTCTGAAAGGACACGTAGGAACTGTACGTTATCATAAGGCATGCTGGGAAAGAGGACAGACAATATAAACCACAGTACCCAAGAGGAGAACGGTGGCAGTGTTCATATTCCCGTCATAGCAGGTAAGAGGCCCACTAGAAAAAGTGAGTTCTGAGGGATAAACATGTAAATAATATCCCTGGTGGCAGGATCAGGGCCAACCTGGGGCCACGTCACATCAGACACATGCTTTCCCCACTCTTGCCCTATCCCTTTTCTACATTGTGTGTTTGGGAGTAAGACTGTGGGCAAGGAGAGGGGGCCTAAAACGTGTAGGATTATGCCTACTCTGAGCCCATGAGTAGCCTCCACTCATGTTTGCGCTGGGACACAAGACACTCTTGCCATTTGCAGCTCTCACTAGAGGGATTTGCAGGATCTGTCTATTGGTTTATCTGTTGACCACGTCTCTAAGACCACAGCATCCGAGAATCGCCAGAGAGCCTACCACACGGAGGTACCCCAACGTTGTGACTCTGAAGTGCGGCCGATGATTTAACAAGGGGTTTCCACCCTAACATCCCCCCACCCTTCATCCTGTGATATAACCCACATGGCAGAGTGATGCTGAGGCTTCCAGAGGAGAAATCTATCCATTCGTTTTCCCTTTTAAAAAAGGCAACAAAACTTAGCAAACATTGACATGTGGGACACCTGGCGTAAGGGGGTCGTATTTTCTATCTATCCAGGTGCTTGTATGCTCCTCCCCAACACTATAGCATCTACACCTAAAAAAAAAAAAAAAAAATGTATCCTCACAACCTTGGGAAGTATCATCATTTTATCCCCACTTTACAGCTGGGGAGCAGAGGCACAGACAGGCAGGCACAGACCCCTGCTTGGGGTCACTCAAGCAACCTGTGACAAAACCAGGAACTAGACTCAGATCCTTCAGGTCCCACTTCATCCCTTAACCACAACCGTGCCGTTCCTCATGGCAGTGAGGGACTTCATCAGACCAACCTTTCCTACCGTTCGGGGACAGATTTGAACCCAGATCTCCAGTAAGCACGTTGTGTTCGCAGTTTGCCAGGACACCAAAGATGTATGAACATAAATATGCACAGTTAAAAAAAAAAAAAAAACCTGCATGCAAAGAATGGCACCATTTCCTGGTATGACACTTGTAATTTCCAGCCGCTCGGCCAGACTTCTCACTCTGCTGACTCACAGCAATTATCTCCTGCAGGAATGGTGAAATGCCCAGGCTGCTGGGGATTTAGGTTTGCTTTTATATCTCAGTGGACTCTTCACCCCATTTACTGTGTTTGTCTCCTTTTGATCCGTTCTAAAAATAATGAGGATGGGAATGAAAACACTGTGGATGATTTTGTTATCAGAATCGCCTCTTATCTGAGCGTGCCACGGTCAGCGATGTGGCTCTGCACCCTGACAGGCATTGGAACAGCCCCGTGCATTTATCCATAACCCTGGGCATCCAGCTAAATCCCCTGGCTTCTGTTTGAGTCAGATAAACAGCCTCGGCCTGTATTCATTTATTTTAAAGACGTGGCTTGTTGTTTGAGTGCACCAGCAGTAAAAGCTTCTAGTTCAGCTTTGTTCTTCTCACCCTGCAATTAGAAGAAGAGGGCAGCCATGCGGCAGGTTTTAAGACATCACAGGCAGCATTTTGATGGTATTTTGGATGTAGATAGCAGGGGCCAAAAGAAAGGGGAGAGAGGGAGAATGAACAATGCTATCTTTTTAAAAGGATCTAAATGTATTGCAAAGAGCAGTGTAACATGTGTGTGCGCCACTGCTCTCTAGTGGATGAAATCAGAACCGCTTCATTAGCCTGCCACTGCTAATGGCTGTTCTCTTCTCTCTGAGACCTGGCTCAGTTGTCCGGGGTTGTGAGCCAAAGTCCATTAAAATCAGTGGAAAGATTCCCGTTGGCTTCAGTGGTCTTTGCATCAGGCCTTGGACTAAAATCTAGGTTCTTAGCCTACCTGATACCAGCCCAATGGCACCCATGAAATCATAGGTGGCCAAAGATTTGTCCCTGCTATTGCTACTTAACACTAACAATAATAATAGTTTGTCCCTATCTAGCACCTATTGCTGCTCAGAAAACAGAATTTCCATTCCACAGGAAATTCCAACTTTTCAAAATTGGTTTTCATTTGGAATCAGAACAAAAAGGTAAAACATCCTATGGAATGAAAATTTAAAAAAAAATGCATTTGGAGTCATTAAATCATGTTGTTTTCACCATGTCAGAACATATTGTAATATTATATAATATATGAAATATGAATATTTAAAGTAGTATGAAAGCCAAAAGAGTTTAATCAAAACGATAATGTCAGAACTAAATGTGTTCACTTGATTGAAATGGAACATACCAACATTATCATAACAAAAAGAGAAATTTGAAATGGTCCGTTTTGACTTCTTCCCATGAAAAATGTTGTCAAAAATCAACACGTTCCTACAAACTGTTTAGATTTTGATGAAACTGCATTTTCTAATGGGAAGCTATTTAATAGAAAAACATTCTTCCAGCAGCTCTTCTAGTAGTTTTCATCCAAGACTCTCTCACAGCACTTCCCTGTGGTGGCTAATTAAAGTTCACCTCAGTTAAGACAGAGAAAAGTTAATAAGAACAACTAGGACTTTGTCTATGCTGCCCTGCAGTTTGGCCCATGTGGGCCTGAATAACAGTGCACACCGAAGTGCTGCACTGTAACGCCCCGTGTGGATGCTGCAGCTGTGAACTTAGAGGTTCCTAGTTAGCATTCATGGAGTCCTGTTTGAAGAGAACAATGTGAACATGGACTAGGAACCTTTTAGCTGGCACCCGCAGCATCCACACAAGGGAGATACGGTGCCGCACTTTGGTGCGCACTATTCTTCACACTTCTGTAGTCCAAACTGTGGGGCCGTGTAGACCATAGGTGCCAACTTTCCCCGGCGCTGGTGGGTGCTCGCCCCGACTCCACCTTTTCCCCGCTCCTGCCCCGCCCCCATTCCAACCGCTTCCCCAAAGTCCCCGCCCCAACTCCGCCCCCTCCCTGTCCCTATTGGACCCCTTCCCCAAATCCCCACCCCGGCCCCGCCTCTTCCCCAAGCGCGCCACATTCCCCCTCCTCCCTCCCAGCGCTTGCCGTGTGAATCAGCTGTTTCGCGGCGCAAGCGCTGGGAGCCAGGGGGGAAAAGCGGGCACGTGGTGCGCCCAGGGGAGGAGGCGGAGGCAGCGGTGAGCTGGGACGGGGGGCAGGGCGGGGAGGTGCCGGTGGGTGCTAAGCACCCACCAATTTTCCAGCCCCGGGAGCACCCACGGAGTTGGTACCTATGGTGTAGACGAGTCCTAACTTTGCCAAGCTGGATTCCCAATTCTCCTTGTCCAGTCAGACTGAGGCCGGCAGCAATTTCAGAGTAAGGCGTGATCTACATTACAGAGTTAGGTTGATGTAAACTGCCTTAACTCTGTAAGCATCTACACTAAAATGTTGCTCCCAACAATGTAACACGCCCACTTCACTGACTTAATAACTCCACCTCCATGAGAGGCGTAGCGCTTAGGTCGATGTAGTTAGGTCAATGCAGTGTCAGTGTAAACACTTCATTGCTTACATCAACTGTTGCTGTCTTTCAGAAGCCGTCCCACAATGCCCCCCACTGACAGTTAAATCAGTGCAAGCCCCCTCAGCGAGGACACGCACCGCCGACACAAGGAGCATTGTGTGGACATGCAAACGCGATTTAATTACTGCGGTGGCTGCATGTCAATGTAACTTAGGCCGACTTAATTTTGTAGTGTAGACTTGCCCTAAACCAGCAACAGATGTTTTTATCTAATCTCTTCCCCACCCGTATTATTTCTTTGTATTATTGTCATGCCTAGGAGCCCCACTCGGGGATTAGGACTCCACTCTCTTAGGTGCTGTAAAAACACAGAACAAAAAGACAGTCCCTGTCCACAATCTAGCTTGAGTGAAAGCCTCCATCTTCTTGTCTCTTCTTAGCCTCAAGTATGAAGCGCCTTGTCTCCCTCCCGCACAGGGAGAGTGGCTTATGCAGAATAGTACATAAACTTACAGATAAAGGCCAAATGTAGCTATTTAAGAAGCAAGGGTACACTGAAGTCTGTAGCAGGCACTCTGGTAGCAGAGTGATGGATGCAAGAGAAGACCCTAGAGAGGAAGATTACAAGAATGTTCCAGCTCAAACAACTCTTCCTGGAGCAGATTTTTGCTTGTAATTTTCAATGGTATTTTCCCCCGATTGTTTTGTTATTTTTGGAACACAGCCCCTTCCAATGACACCAGTGTAAGCTTTGCCATTGCTCTATCACAGTGCTGGGTCTGGTCTTGCTCGTGAGTAATTCTTGGGCCAAGGGTTAGCCTGTTTGCCTAACCCTCCGGCCTTGCAGACTTGCACAGTCCTGAGCAGGGCGGGCATTCTTGGGGAAGTCCTTGGGATTTCGTTCATGTCTGAGCACCGAAAGAAACAAACATTCAAACCACTGTGATTGCTCAGAATGGAGGCGTGCTTGTGTATTGGGGGCAAATTGTCTATCCCCCTGTCAATGCTGCCATAGATGCACTCAAGCAGTAGAGGGGAAGCTTCCCTGGGAAGTTGGGGGCATGGCTGGAGTAAATTGCACCTTGGCAAACACCAGTGGCCTAGAGGTTTTTATGTGGCTCTTTGCAGCAGCCAGAAGTTAGAGTAGCCTGGAGACTGCTCTAATTTATGCTGAGGGCCAGACTGGCTCCTAGGATCAGGAATGTCACCTTTGACCTTCTCCTTGGATTCTGCATGTGTATATGAGCAAAAATTAAAAGACTTAAACATGTAGCTTGGCTCTAGGACATAAGAACTGTCTACAATAATGTGAAGGGTGTAAACATTAAGGAAAGAGAGGAATTATTTAGGGTGTTGCAAGGGATTATATACAAGAATAAGAGGTTGATATTGACAAAGAGAAAATTGAAACGATCAGGAAAAATGTCCTGACAATGAGATATATTAGAATGTAGAAACAATCTCCCAAGGGAGATGGTGGAAACCAGATTGCTAGGGACAATTTAAACTAGATCAAACAATGCATTAAAAAAGGTAACAAAAGGGAATTACCTTGCACTGGTGGGAAAGTAAACTTGATGACTTACCAGATCTTTTTTCCGTTTATAATTTCTCTGAGAGTGGTGTGGAATAACAATATGGGGCTGACATATGTGTGGAAAAAACATGATATTAAGGGCTGTGTTTTCAAACATTGAATGGGCATATGCACATGCAAAGAAATAACTTCATGTGCCAAATGAAAAACTGCAAGTTCATGGGCACTTGTGCATAAAGAGACCCATTTGCATCTTACAGTTTCCCTTCTCTCATGTGCAAATGCAAAAGCCCTAACTTGATTGTGAGTGAATGTGTAAAGCTGACCCCCATTGGCGGGCAAGATCTAACCTGGGACCTCTGAAGTTTACTGTACAAGCCTCTACTGCATGAGCTAATAGCCACCTGGTGTTTAGCTAAGGCTGCAGCAGACTCACTAATCTCTAAGTGGTGTAGGTGCCACCAGAGGGGGACAGAGCACCACACCCCACAGGCATGGGTTACACTAGCACATCCAGGATTTTGCAGACAACACATGCTCTGTAGTTGCAAATGTAGATCTTGGAGTTAAGAACGAGTGGAATGAGTTGAGCCAGTATGTCAACATTAGAAGTGGTTGGGAAATGTTTTCCATTGAAAAACTGATTATTTTGGGGGGGACAACAGAATCCCAAACATTAAAAAGAAATGTCGTGTGGGGCAACTGAAAACCAAAAAATGTCAGCTGGTTGGGCAAAAATGTCTGCTTTTACTGAAGAGACAAGGTGAGTGAGGTAATATCTTTTATTGGACAACTTGTCTCTCTCACTAATGGAAGTTGGTCCAATGAAAGATATTACCTCACCCACCTTGTCTCTAATACCCTGGCACCGACGTGGCTACAACAATACTGCTTTTACTGAACATCTTCATCCAACCAACCAAATTATTCCAGTTTTTTCTTCCCCCCAACCCAAAACTTCTCAATTTTCAACAAAAAGCCTGAAAATATTCATCCAAAATGTCTTGCAAAAATTTCCATTTTGACATAAAGTCATTTTATGCTGAGAAAACATTTGAAACTAAACATGTTGACGAGCTCTAGGCAGCATATACTTTAAATTCTTTTGCCTTAAATGAATCTTTCTCTGAACTTAGATCATTTGGTAGCTGCTTGCATGTGATCCATCAATAGTTATTGATGAAATCTCATACAAGAAGACAGAGATCAATTAAAAAGCGTACCCCAGAGCAAAAGCAATTCAAATACATAACAATATGCTCCTTACTTCTACAGTGCCTGCTTAATGCTTTTATTTTGAATAGTCCAATAGTAATTGAAATCCTCGCCTTCAGGCCTCACTTGAGCCGAGTGTGTTAAAGTGCAGTGGAGAAAAACAAACTTTTGTGATCATAATGGCAATTCAGAAATTATTTTTAAAGGAATCAAACTGTACATAAACAGCTCCTTATTTTCAACAATAAATGCAGGAAAAGATAGAAAATAAGATGCCCTGGTAATAGCTAGTTCTGTGGATGAGCTAATTGCTTTCTGTTGGCTCTCAGACAGTTCCTTCCAGCCTAAGCTGGGTGAATCTCTCATCACCACCTGGAATTTGCAATTACTGCCGCATGTTCTGTCGCATCCCAGCCCCAGAATATGGTTACGAACCTTGAGAAGCAGCCTCAGCCGTGTGATTATCTTTGTGCTACTTAAGGTGTGTATATGCCTCCCCTTTGCTCCAAGGGGAAGACGGATGTTCCAGACCATTTTCTGACTCGGCTTACTTGGACGACCACACAGCTGGGCACCATAATGGTAGCCAAGTGTCCAAGTCAGCTGCCGGCTGCATTAGGGATAGGATTGTAAAAGCTACAATGCATCCCAGGTTTAAGGGCACCTGCCCGCCTACTTGCAGGGGAGTCTGGATTCCTGTACAGCACTGTGTTATTTTCACTCCACCACTGTTTATGAGTTGTCTGTGCACTAGTTGCCTTCTCCAGAGGATAGCGGGAGACAACTCTTGTTACAGTGGAGCAGATTTTAGGGCAAAACTCTCATTTGAATCCTCTCTGGAATTTCCCTGGCTTCCCGTTTGGTACCAGTCTGGAGATAAATAGGTGAAGGCAAATTCAAGGCAAGTTTTCTTCTGCTAATTGCTCTTTGCAGAGGCCATTTATATCTTGAAAGTAGGTTCTGTTTTATTAGCTTTATCTTCAATGCTTCTGAAAGTCTCTCCAGCCTGATGAGTGGTTTCTCAGAGATGCTTCAACTGCTCTCATCTGAGAAGTTAATCGGCCTGACGAGAAAAGAGCTGTGAGATATTTATCGTCAAGGCTGTGAAAAGGAACTGATTGCTGTGGGAGATTAATTTTTAAAAACACGGCAGCCCTCAGAAGTTATCCAAGTAGCTCTTCACACTCCGATGTGAACTCCAGCCACTTCCATACTTGGCAATGCTAGCGCCTAAGAGTTCCTGTCTGGGGACAGGGCCCCACTGTGGTAGGCAGAGTACAAACATATAACACAAGGACAGTCCCTGTCCACTGGCACTGGCTTTCTAGAATTTGGACAATGTACAGACAAAATGTGCAGTGGGGGAAAGGGGACAAAATCGGAGTTAAGCTAGATGTGGTCGCATCATATATTAGGTATGATGGTTACCGTAATTACAAGAGGCTAACTGGCCTCATATAGTATCCAGCATGTCAGCTGTCTTGTTGTGCATGTTTTCCATATAGGAGATGCAAGTAATACAGAAACAGAGCTGGGAGAAAGCCATTACCATTTTTCCCCTCCCAAATCGATTCTAAATATTAGCACCAGTTTGTTCTATCTGATTTCACAGCCCCAATTTCTTGCAAAAATATTTTGAAGGGGGAAAAATGTCGCACATGGAGACACGCCAACACCTGAAACACACATCAGTATCTGAATCTAAGGCCCTAATTCGGCAAAGTTTTACGCAGTTAAGCACATGAAAGATCGGGGCCTACGTGTGTAGGTCAAGGCTGCTAGCTGGCATTCACGTCAAAACATATTTATACCAAACAGTGTGCCTAATATGCAGATGTGTGTATACATAGCTGATATACATAATGCACATACTTATACCATCTATTATATGAGGAGGCAGTGTGGACTAGTAAATAGAATTCTGGCCAGGCACTGAGGAGACCTGGATCCTATTTCCAGCACTTGCATTGACCTGCTGGGTGATCTTGGGCAAGTCACTTCCCCCTCTGTGACTCAGTTTCCCCCTCTAGAAAACAGAGGAATGATACCAACCTCCTTCGTAAAGTGCTTTGAAATCTACGGATGAAAAGAATTAGTGTAACTCCCATGCTTTATATTGCAGCATTTGACTTTGTTTCTCCAGGGTTAGGAGAGAGAAGCAGTGAGGAATCACTTAATTGGCTACTTTGCATCGTTGCACATGGCCAGAGAGCAGGGCTGGACAACTCAGACAGAAAGACCCCAAAACTCCTAGAACAGGGTGTGGTAGTGATCAGATGTCTCAGTAGCTGTTTGAGGCTGTATAGGAAGTTTTCCTTGCGAGCAACCCACCTGGCAGGTCACCCTCTGAGAACTGAGGGAGGAAAGGCTATAAATACAGGAATTAATAACAGCCCTTTTGACTCAGATGCTGGTCACCGCACGACTTAGAGATATGCCTGCCGGGTGGGGTGGGTGGGTCCCAATCTCTGTACCACTTTGAATACAGGCTGCAGATTTTTGTTTCACCAGCAACTGAGAGAACCAGTCAGGTATTAACACAAGGGCTGGAATGCTGCTAGCTGCGGAGATCCTCAGCCTGTTTGCTTCCTGACAGGGTTCTCACGTGTTTGAAAGGACCGAGACACGGCCATCTCTCAAGCTCTGAAGTGACCCACACTACATACTATGGTGATATGAGAGAGACCGAGACATCCTCTCTGAGAGAAGATCAGAAGAGGAATGTGTTTTCTATGTGCATAAGAAAGTATAGAAAATGTTGAAACCTTCTATTTGAATAACTTTAACCAACAAAAAGGGGAAAGTCTGTATAAGGAACACCAGCAGCGTTACTGTTTGATAGCTTTTGTTAAAAAGTTATTCATAGTATTCCAAACACTATTTACAATGTTTTCTAGTGCTTTGCATTAAATGTTTGTTTTACTAAAAAAGGGAATGGTGCCCCATACAAAATGATGGGGTTTAAATTAGCTGTTACCACTCAAGAAAGAGATCTTGGAGTCATTGTGGGTAGTTCTCTGAAAACATCCGCTCGGTGTGCAGCGGCAGTCAAAAAAGCTAAGAGAATGTTGGGAACCATTAGGAAAGGGATAGGTAATAAGACAGAATATATTATAATGCCACTATATACATCTGTGGCACACCCACACCTTGAATACTGTGTGCAGATTTGGTCGCTTTATCTCAAAAAAGACATACTAGAAATGGAAAAGGTACAGAGAAGGGCAACAAAAATGATTAGGGGTACGGAACAGATTCTGTATGAGGAGAAATTAAAAAGACTGGGAATTTTCAGCTTGGAAAAGAGACGACTATGAGGGGATATGATAGAGGTCTATAAAATCTTGACTGGGGTTAGAGAAAGTGAATAAGGACTATGGTCAAATGGCATGTAGGACCCTTCAGCAGACCCCACACTGCCAGGTACAAATACCTGTCCCCACCCTCTCTCTCAACTCCACTGGGCTTTGGCACCCCATCCCCGCCTAGCAAATGCACTTTAGTTGAGGGTGAACCCCTCAATCAGGGCATGCCAAGCACAGTTCTGCCCCCCTTGATTCACACAACAAGGATAATAACGACCTTTTATTACCACTACCCCCAGTAACAAAGTGACTTGTGAGCAAACACCAGCCAAAAGTCATCATTTGGGCAAAGCAGCCCCATCATGCTGAGCACGCAGGCAGGCTGGGTGTGTCCATGCAAACAAGGTCGGCTCCTGCAGTCCTCTTCCCCAGCTCATCACTAGAGGTCAGGGAAGGTCTCATTCAGACCCTGCTTACATCATGAAAATGTGATGAAAGGCGGCCAACTTGTAAATATTCCCTTAGTCAAAATGGCCACCATCACCTATTACTGTCAATGGGATGGCTGCCATTTCCCTAACGTCTATCTGCCCGTGGTACTGAGGCTACCCTTAATAAAAAGTTGGCTGCCACCTCCCAGTGTTTTCAGTGAGGATGAAGCCATGTTCACAGCATCGTGGCTGCTGCTCTGTGGTTCGAGGGGGCTGGACAGGACACGGGGACTTTGCAGAGCAAATTGTGAAAGGCTGAGGGGAGAAGGAGGCAGATTTAAGGGGTGCAGAGCGATGCCAGGGGCAGGAGAGAGGCTGAGGGGGGCTGAAGGGGACCATGGGGAGAGGAGGGAGGCTGTGGGAAATACAGAGGCTAGTGATGTTGTGGGAGATGGAAGGAACGGATGGCAGAATGGATGCAAGAAGCTCTGCGATTTTTCAGGTCTGGGCACCTGGGCAGAGCTCTGTGTGAGAGCCTTCGACCTGAGCACACAGACGTGCCCTGCCTTCAGGTATGGCCCTAGAGCAGAGAGGATCCTGGGGCAGTGGGGACTCTGAACACTGGTGCTGGTGGATCCCAAGTAGAGAAGTCCCAGGGCAGCAGGAGGCACAGAAGTGTAGCTGCTGGGTCAAGACAGTAATAGAAATGGCTGGGAGATTCCCTAGCTTGTGGGTGAGGAGAGGGTAGGTGGATGCTCCATCTGAGCAGGCAGGGAGATCTGTGCATTAAAAAAAAGTTGGCTTTTCAACAGGACATTATCACAGCCCTTAGCAGAGGGGAGTTCAAAAGCCAAAAGACACACTAAAAACCTCCTGTTTTCTTGATCTAAAAACATGATTTTTGAGGGTCTGGCTCGTGATTTTTCATCCCTTGAGGCTGGCAATAGGGGGCATAGAAAGTGAGGGTGGCCCAATACTGGCCTATAGCTTCCCCACTTAGTAACCAGGCAGCTTCTGCTGAAACACTCCCATACACCCAGCCCCCCAACATCACCTAAACACCCCCATCTATCTCCTGACACACTCATTCCCTGGCTAGCCACAGCTTTCCTCGTTAACTCTCCACTGCCCCCAGCTGTCTCTAGTCCCTGCCCCAGGCAACCCCCACCTCCTACTCTTGCCACAGCTCGGGGCACAGCATTGAACACATTGAACACAAGCTGAGGTTTAGGACTCCATGCTAATTATTTGCTAATATGTAAACCAGCCTCTTAAATAATTAGCATACAGTGCCACGCACGGAGCTGCACAGAACTTGACAGCGATGGCTGGGAGGGAATGCCATTCCCGGAGCACAAGGGTTAGTGCCGCGGCTGTGCAGACAGACGGCTCCAGGCATCCCTGCCTACCTTTGCATGCCAGAGCTCACAATCGGGGCCTTATCATTCAGGTTCTGGGTAATTAACCATAATGCTATAATGACTGGAAATCTGCATTTAAAAAAAATACTGAGACTCCCTAAGGACCGGGAACCGGCTTCAGTCCTCCCTGAATCCTGCTAATCTCTCCGCTGAAAGATGATGGTTCTTTGCCTTCATTGCAGATATTTCTCGTCCACCGCTCGAGTGCAGCCTTAGCTCTGGCTACACCACTTTATTGATGCCCCCATTAGCTACGCCTGCAAAGAAACGCAATGGCAGTCCGGGTGTTTTTCTTTAAACCCCATTTATCCTTATGAATTCTTGAAGGCCCATAATAAGAGTAGTTAACAACCAGCTAAAATAAACATTTTTGGAGAGGGCTTTTGGAGGTGGCTCCATTTTTCGGCAGTGGTGTTATCGGGTCCAGTGCAGTAGCTTGAATGCTCTATTAATCTTCTTGCCCGCACAATGAGCTTGCTCACCAGAGTCCTAATTAACACTGAACGAGAGCTATTTGTATCCTTTATGAGCACTAGCTGCTGCATGGTGGATCCTGGTTTGGGGGGAAAGGAAGGACACTGTGGTTAATATTTCTTGATTAGACAAGTACGACATTACTGTGTAAGTGAGAACTGATGGAGAAGCCTTTCAAACCATTCATCCTAGGTAAAAGGAAAGGAACAGCATCCGCACCATGCATGCCCAGTGGCAAAATGCTTAGCCAATGAGGCTGTTTGCAGAGTAAGGCACCATTCATTGTGAACGTTTCAAAACAGCGAAGAAACTCTACCTCATTCAGGGCTAAATTTTGTTCTCGGTGATAATTCTATGAATGGAGGGCAGGGGTTCTCAAACTTCATTGTACCGTGACCCCATTCTGACAACAAAAATTACTAGATGACCCCTCGGACTTCGGCTTTGGCCCCAGGCGTTGGGGCTCAGGCTTTGGCTTCCACCCCAGGCCCTAGCAAGACTAAGCCAGCCCTGGCGACCCCATTAAAATGAGGTTGCAACCCACTTTGGAGTCCTATCCCACAGTCTGAGAACCGCTGAGGACTGGGCTCAGAATCTTAGCAACTCTTACGCCCCCGTGTTTCCGCTAAGACCAGCTGGAGCGAACTGAAGCCAGTGAGGGTGCTGGAGTGTAATGGAATTTCACCCCTGTGCAGAGGGCCAGACGGTGTGTGCAGTGGATGAAGTTGAAGTGAACTCGCTGAGCGATGAGGATACAAAGAATTCAGTTAGTTTAAGAAATCAGTATTGAAATCAATTTAGGGCCAGATTGTGCCCTGGCCCTACATGGCTGCACAGGGAGATTCCCGCCCGCTGCCATAGGATGCGTTAGGACTCCCCGGAGCACAGCTCCTGGCATTCAGCAGAATGCAAGAACTTCCCAAGAGGGTGCTCTGCTTGGGAGGGGAGGGAAGGGGTAGACAGAGCCAAGACTCAACTCTGTCCCCGCCCCCGCCCCCCAAACCACTGCAAGTAGAGCTGACTGGATTTGTCAGTGGGGAGTATGGTGCATTCCATAAAGTACCGTCACAAATGACCTTCCCCCCCTGCCTCCCCTCACAGTGCCACAGGAGAAATTACACCTCTCCGTGTCACAAGGCAGGTGCAACGCTCCCACTGCTCCCTGTGGGATGGTGCACAGTCTGTGTCTTCAAAACACAGGCTAGCCCAGCCCTTCATTTCCACACAGAAACCAAATGGCTTGTGGTTTCTGGCTGCCCGGGCGGAATTGCACTGTGTGCAGACTTCCTTTGTTAGAATTGAGTGATGCATAAATATTATCCCCCCTTTTCACCTAGAGTCTGATCCAACACCCACTGAAGTCAATGGACAGGCTCCTGTTGACCTCACTGGGAGCAAGTCAGACCCTCACGGCACAGCAACCGAGGCGCACACTGCGTGAGGTGAATCTTCAGTGCAAGAAACCCCCATGGCAGCAGCCTCAGTGATGCAGGCTCCTGGGGCTCACACTATGGGGCTAAAAATAGCCATATAGCTGTTCCTGCTTGGGCTGGAGCTGTGAGTCTCAGAGCCCAGGCTTCAGCCCCAGCAGGGACGTCTACACTGCTATTTTTAGCCTCGTGGTGCAAGTCCAAGACAGATGGTCCAGACTCTGAGGCTCGCTGCTGCAAGATTTTTTTGTGTATGTTTTGGGTTTTTTGTACCCTGAATGCTCTTGTAATGCACTAGGGTCAGAGTTAAGGGTGCGTGGAGACCTTAACATCAGTATTTCCTGACTTTTGAGCTTTGTGACCTTAATGTTGTCTTAACATAGTTTTCTGTATGGAATAGATACAGTACCTGAAGCCATGGGAGTGGATGAGGTAATGTATAAAGGGAGATGAGACGAGATTCTTTAGGGCCTGTTCCTGCACTGGTGTAAGGCAGTGTGGCTCCATTGAAGTCATTGGTCTAGGAGTTGTGAGCAATAATATATCCCATGCTCGTAGGGGGAGTCCTTACCCTATCCTACATCCCTGGGCAGTCTTACAGGAGTGGGGGACAATTAGGCCCTATATACTTTAATTTGGTTAAATAAGAAAAAAAGAAGGATGAAGTCAACGGAGCTACATCGATTTACACGGCCCGAAGATATGGCCCCTAGCCATCGTATTCCAGTTTCCCCATCTGTAAAATGGAGTTTACTATTATTTGTGTATTTGTATTATGGTAGCAAGTAGGAGCCAACCAAAACCACCACCTCATTGTGCTAGGTATTATACACATAAACACACACACACTCACAGTAGACAGGCCATGCTTCAAAGAGCATACAATCTAAATAGACAAGACAGGCTAAGGGAAATAATATAACATGCAAGCTGAGTGAAAAGATAATGCTTACTTGCAGTGCTGTTGAAAATTATTTGATGTAACGGTTTGGGGTCAGAAAATGCCGAGTTTACAAAATCAACACATGTCCCAGGAACTTATTGATTTTGTTGACATTTTTATGTGACATTATAGAAATGTTTTGAATAAAACCAGATTATTTTGTATATAATATAAAAATCAAAACATTTTGACTTTTACATTACAACGTATAAAATAACATAATATTAACGTCAGAATGAAATATAAAAGTTCAGAATATTTCATGTTGCTAAATTCCGAATGAAAAGAAATTTCAAAATTTCAGAATTTTTCGTGGGACAGGAATTCCATTTTTTCACCAGTTCTACTTACTTACCTACCTCACAAGTATTGAAAGAGTTAATCAATGCTTCTAAAGCAATATATAAGCACTATTACAGTAGAAGTTACTTCTTCGCCTGTAAAGATTGACTAATATTTTTCTTTCATTCAAAAAAGTGGGAATAGAGGCAAAGTCTGCTCTTAGTTACGCTATCTGTCCCTTTATCTGTCCATCTGTGTTCTCTATTATTCATGTAGCTGGAGTAGCATAACTTAGGTCGACTTACCCCAGTAGTGAAGACAAGCCCTTAGTCTTATATCCCAGTGCAACCACAGGGCTTGTCTTCACTACCCGCCTGGATCGGCGGGTAGAAATGGATCTCTCAGGGATCGAATTATCGCGTCTCGTCGGGACGTGACAATCGATCCCCGAATCGACGCGCGTACTCCATTAGCCCAGGTAGGAGTAAGCGCCGTCGACGGGGGAGCTGCGGCGGTCGATTTGCCGCCGTCCTCACAGCGGGGTAAGTCGGATCGGATACGTCGAATTCAGCTACGCTATTCGCGTAGCTGAATTTGCGTATCTTAAATCGATCCCCCCCCCAGTGTAGACCTAGCCAACACTGAAGTCACTTGAACTGAACTGAAACCAGTGGATTTGAATGGGTGTAACTGAGAGCAGATTTTGTCGCTAAGCATTTTGTGTACACCTCTACCCCGATATAACGCTGTCCTTGGGAGCCAAAAAATCTTAACCCATTATAGGTGAAACCGCGTTATATTGAACTTGCTTTGATCTGCCAGAGCACACAGCCCCGCCCCCCCGGAGCGCTGCTTTACCGCGTTATATCCGAATTTGTGTTATATCGGGTCGTGTTATATTGGGGTAGAGGTGTATTATAATATCAAACCATCTAATATTATGCACATGAGAATATATCTGTATTGACAAGACATTCAAAACAGGTACCAAGAACAACAATTTATCAGCCTATTATCTGTGACTTATAAGGCACGCACATTATTATTTATCTCTGAGCTAGCCTAAAGAACAATTTTATAAGCAATTTATTTTATACAGGGAGAAACAGTGCCCTGAGACAGCTGGAAGGGATGACAAGGATTGTAATATATAAATAATACAATCTATAAAGATGAAATATTTAGAAGGATTGAAGAATGCAATAAAGATCCAGAAATAGCCAAATTATTCAGCAAAAGAAGGGAGTGTTACCATCAGTTTCTCATGTGTATATAAGCCAAATACAAAACCTGATTCACTGCTCAGTTACCCCAGTTTTAGGCACCTATTCAGCAAGGTACTTAAGCCCATGCCTAACTTTTAGGACACAAGGGTGGAGTCAAAAGGAATATTCATGAGCTAAAGTACTTCCCTGAACTGGGGCCTTATTCTGGTATAAGTCCTTTGGTTTTAGGGGAGTTACATTGATCCAAAACTGGAGTGACACAGCGATGAATTGAGCCCATATTCTTTAAGTAGCAGGTGTACAATCATGGCCTTAATGACTGTTACATTGACAAGTGCTGCCTTTACCTGTACATGTAAAAAGTGAGCAAAGCGAGAGGTGGGTTCTTAGCCTTCTCAGGGTGTGGCACACACTTAGCAGTTTGTATTCAGTGACTAACATTGGTGACATTTGCCACAATTATGTTTAATGTACACATCTATCTAACATGCTAACATGGCCCCACAACCACAGCGGCTGGGCACCTCCGTCACTAATATTTATCCTCACAACACCTCTGTGAGGCAGGGAAGTTAGAGATGGGAAATGAGGCCCAGCGAAACATACACAAGGTCATCCACAAAAGGATACTGGAGCTAGGGGTGTAATTTCCAGCTTGGGTTGACGTACCAGCGGTAGCTGGGATCAAAGCCATTCACTAAAAGTAGAAGTGTAGCCACAGCACCACCTAGCGGTCTGGGCTGCAGGGGATCAGGTCTAGTGGTGGAAGTGAGAGTTCGGCCTGCAAGTTAGCGCTGGGTCCAGGGTGAACAGAATCCAGGAAATGAGCTGAGGATCAGTACTGGAGGGACAGAAGCCACGTGCTGGAGCTGGAGGGTCAGCGGAGTCGTGAGCCAGAGGCAGAGCTGGGGATTGAAGCCAGAAATCGAGCCAGAGGGGAACAAGGGCTGGAGCA
Source organism: Emys orbicularis (assembly GCF_028017835.1). NCBI lineage: Eukaryota > Metazoa > Chordata > Testudines > Emydidae > Emys > Emys orbicularis. The sequence continues at coordinate 8,345,045 of NC_088684.1, read as the reverse complement.
CAGCAATAAATATACCTATCTCATAGAAATGGAAGGGACCCTGAAAGGTCATTGAGTCCAGCCCCCTGCCTTCACAGCAGGACCAAGTACTAATTTTGCCCTAGATCCCTAAGTGGCCCTCTCAAGGATTGAACTCACTACCCTGGGTTTAGCAGGTCAATGCTCAAACCACTGAGCAGAGCCTGGAACAAAGCAGGCCAGGGACTGGAGTAAGGGCAAGCACAGCTGAAGGCAGCTGCTGATCTGCCATAGGGGCCAGGCTTATAAGCAGGGCTGCTAGACCAGCACCCAATCAGGGGCTGTGGTGGCTCTGTCAGTTCCAAGGCAGTGAAGCTGGGCTCACTAGTTGCCTAGCAGCACAGTTAGGCAGGAAACTGGTCCTAGCTGGTCTGGTCCCTGACAGCTGCGTGCAACGGGACTGATTAGGCAATCTGTGTATGATCTCATCTGAAACCCCAGGCATGAACTCAGGCAGCTAGCCAGTCCTGATGCTCATGCTGCCACGTCTACACTTGTATTTTTAGCAAGCTAGCTCGATGAGATCTGGTGTGGGTACGTCTACCCAAAGCTGGAATTTACACCTCCAGGGCCAGTGTAGATATACCCAAAGTCTGTGGTAGAGCAGGCCTTCCAAAATCCAGGTGTGACGGGATCCCCGGGGTGCAGTCTGGGACTGTGGGACAGCTGTGCTCCCTTAATTCTCCAGCATGGGCTGTCTCTCGCAATGGTTTGCTAGTGACAAGCAGCAAACCCCTCCAGGAGCTGTGATCACTCAGCACAACCACATGCGGTGCCCCACACCCAGCTAGATTGCATGAATGCTCCCAGAGCCACTCATGAATCACACAGAGAAAGGCACCAGCCGAATCCCCCCCAGCTCCCAGCCTTGTACTTCAGGAATATTCTGTCTTGCACTGCTCAAGACGAGCAGTGCAAATTTATTAATTGGTTCACAACTTCAGCAATGGAAAGTGGATAGACACCAGCTTTTGCAAACCTGAGCAGATTTACCATACTCTTCAGGCAAACTCAAAGGTAGAGATAAACAGTAAAAGAAGTTTATTGACTACAAAAGATAGATTTTAAGTGATTATAAGTGATAGGCAAAAAGTCAGCGTTAGTTACCAAAAGAAAAGAAAATATAAGCACTCAGTCTAAACTCTCAACCCTATTAGACTGGGCAACATCTAGATTAAGCATTTTTTCTCACCCCACTGGATATTGAAGTCCGTAATATACAGGTTTGTCCCTTAAACCTGGGCCTGTCTCCTCTGTTGGAGTCTTCAGTCTTCTGAGTGTCTTTGTTGCTTGCAGCATAGGTGGGGGCAGGAGAAAAGCCCAGCAGTGGGCCCTGTGTTCTGTTTTATACCTTTAGTCTATGTGCTTTGGAGAAGACTAGTCCAGACATGTCTGGTGGATATTGCTGAGTCTCCAGACAAGGTTGAGCAATTCCCCTCCTCTGGCCTTATACAGGTGAGTCATTGAACTGTGGCTCGCTTGCTGGACAATTGCTGCTGATGGTTCTTTGACACCTGCCTGGGTGTTGGTTACTTTCCTTGGCATTGTCTCTGGAGAGCTAGTATCTGGGTGCTTCCCAAACCCACAGCATATTTTAGTGACAACCATACAACACATTCTCATAACTTCATATGCACTAATGATATACATATTTAGATAGAAAAATGACTTTCAGCAGATCATAACCTTTCCCCGATACCTCACAAGGAATACTTTATATGCAGTATCACAATTATATATAAATGAGGAATATGGGCGTTACAGGGTGCTCCCCCAAGATATAGAGTGTCACACCAGGCTAATGCCCTAACTGCAGGAAATATATTTCCTCTCCGCACATACCTCTGGGAGTCTATCTGTCCATCAGCTATAAGAAATTAGTGAACTAATGATTGCTAGGAAGGACAAGTGTTAGATATTTTATGCAAACAGATGAAAATGTGGAACTACTAGTGCATGCAGAAGCAATCACCACTCTGATGACTCTACTTATAGATGATGTCCCCTTCTACCCATTCTCATCCCTCACTTCTCAGCTTGTGTTGTCTTATGAGCTTGGAACTTGTCTAGCACATTGGTCTCCAAACTTTATAGCTTGAAGGCCAAGTACATTATTTCACAAAGGCCAATGGGCCCCAGTCAATATTTTGGGGCAGATTCTCCATCCCCCTGAGTGGCACAAAAAGAGAGGGAGCTACTCACAAATCAACTGGGGGTTTCTCTTGTGTAGGAGAGGACAGAACACCTCTAGCTCAAATCAGAGCTGCCACTGTGACTGCAACGGGAACATCTGGGTAGGTGATGCAGCCGACCTTCTTCCCATAGCTATGGGGTTGAGTCAAACACTTCCATTTAAAAATTTCAGGATGTGGCTCAGGGAGCACATTTTTAGTTGACTATCAAATAGGTCTTTTTCTTCCTAGAGTAGTCTCCCATGAAGGCATTGTTCAGAGCCACAAGTTGGATGCCCCTGGTCTAGCACATGGTGAGCACTGCCACAGTTTAAATAATAAAAATGCATACAATATCCAGGGATTCCTGAAGCACCCATCACTGTAGTATCCAAACATCAAGTACAGGACTGAAAGATGCATTATCACAGCCCAAGTATGTATTATCTTCTCTGCTCCTCCTGTGCTAAGGGTCATGCTAAATTGGAGAAAAAGGGAAGATCCTTTCAATTCTTCTTTAGGGCCTTTTCCATTGACTTCATTGGGCTTTGGATCAGAAGCTCAGGGCATGATCCAACACCCATGGAAGCCAATGGAAATACTCCAACAGGCTTTGGATGGGGCCTATGGTGCGGATAAAGCCTTTGCAAAGAGGCGTGTCTCACGTTGAGCTCTTCAAGAAGAGAGACATCAGTTCAGTCTGGTCTCCAGTGGAAGGGGGGGTCTACAGCCCATGGTTTTCCACGGAAAATGCCCTGCCTGTGGTTCTCTGAGAATTTTGCCCTAAGCTCGGTCAGCCGCATCCCCAACAACTCTTGTTGCGGAGGGAGGAGCGCATAATCATAAACATAATGCCCCAGATTTAAACACGGCATAAACAATGATCTCTCTTTGATTGGCAGAATAACAGCCTCTGTGCTGTCAAATGGAGGCATCCAAAACCCATCATAAAGCATAAAGCTGGCTTTAATAGTGCAGAGGCCTGCTCCTGCACTCCTCAGTCACCAACTTCAATGGCAGCTCTGCCTTAGTCAGGACTCCTGGATAGGGCCTGTGGATGGTAATCATAGGACTGTGTTGTTCTATTATTCATTTCAGATAGTCAGTAAATTATACAGAAAAGGCGAATGCCCTGTTTTATGAGGTAATAACAATCTGATTCCCAGTGGTTAGAGGAGGATGAGAACAAGTCACTGTCTGAGATTCAGGCTATATATATCCAAGCCCCATTGTTTGGATATTATTTATAATATTCCATATTTAATACCAGATCATTTCAAATACATGGATAATGAGACGCGTCTGGAGCCCTCTCCTGTCAGCCAAACCAGATTATCCAGGCTTGGGGGGCGTGTGTGAGGAAATGTCCTACTCGGGTTGTTCCCTATGACCACTCACCGAGGTCACAGAGCGACCTCATAGTTTCAGAAGTGTCACATGCACTTCTACTTCCCTAAGAGTTTGACCCCAAACCCATTAAGAACAGAAGAATGGCCATACTGGGTCATATCAAAGGTCCATCTAGCCCAGCATTCTGTCTTCCAACAGTGGCCAATGCCGGGTGCCGCAGCAGGAATGAACAGAGCAGGAAATCATCAAGTGATTCATCCCGATGCCCATTCCCAGCTTCTGGCAAACAGAGGCTAGGGACACCATCCCTGCCCATCCTGGCTAATAGCCATTGATGGACCTATCCTCCATGAATTTATCTAGGTTTTTTTTAACTCTGTTATAGTCTTGGCCTTCACAACATCCTCTGGCAAGGCATTCCACAGGTTGACTGTGCGTTGTGTGAAAAAATACTTCTTTTTGTTTGTTTTAAACCTGCTTGCCTATTAATTTCATTTGGTGACCCCTAGTTCTTGTGTTATGAGAAGGAGTAAATAACACTTCCTTATTTACTTTCTCCACACCAGTCATGATTTTATAGACCTCGCTCATATCCCCCCTTTGTCATCTCTTTTCCAAGCTGAAAAGTCCCAGGCTAATTAATCACTCCTCATATGGAAGCAGTTCCATACCCCTAATCATTTTTGTTGCCCTTTTCTGAACCTTTCCCAAATCCAATGTATCTTATTTGAGATGCGGCGACCACATCTGCACGCAGTTTTCAAGATGTGGGCGTACCGTGGATTTATATAGGGGCAATATGATATTGACATCAATGGGGGTCTTTGCACTGATTTCAATGGGGTTTGGATTAAGCCCTCAGCAGGGATCCTCTCCTTTCCTTTCCCTTCCTCCAAACCCTTCTGCATGTTGGGGTATAATGAGCTTTATGGAGAAGCTATCTGCAGTGTGCAGGGGATCCCTTTCTTCTTCTTTGGGGTCCCCAAACCCTCTTCCCCCCACTATGCTGTAATCACACCCATTCTAGTCGAGAAGAGTGCTTTTTGTTGCCATAGAGGGAGGGGCAGGATTTGCCCCCAATGTTTTATCAGACCGAGAGCACACATTTGGAATAGCTGCTGTCCATTCTGCTCTTGCTGATTCCGAAAAGTGCATTGTGGGCAGGGGGCTGACTCTAAAATGCGATTCCTTTGCTTCCCGAGGCTTTTTGCAGATACATGGTAAGCTTTAACCGCTCAGCAGCTGGCAGGTCTTCCCCCAAAAGGTGTTCCAAATGTTTGGAGAATTATTTCCTTTCCGGATGCTTGTTGCACTCATATATTGTTTTGTATGCTAAATTAAACACCGCTTTCATCTTTCCACTTGCCCTAAGTGCCTTTGATGCTCAGATGTGCACCAGGGTTTTCACTGTACAAAGCTACACTGTGAATTCCTTTTGACAGACCACACCAAGAGGAGTATGGGTACAACCTACGAGTACATTGCTGTCAAGAAATATTATGGATGAAGATTAGGACTTCCCCGTTGATTGAGAAGTGTAATATTTAACTATTTACTAAGTCAGTTCTCTCCCCACCCCGATGTATAATAATTGTATGGAATATCAACCTGGTTTGTTTGGATGCTTGGCCAAAGGACAATGAGCAAAAACATATAGTCACGCAGGGCTGTGTTTGGCTCCATGTGGGTGGTTAGGGAGTGGAAAAGGGATCAGCAGACTCTAGCACTGACAGCAACACTAGCAACTCCAAAACTATCTTTGGTATGTATGTGGTCCCCATTGCCATAGTCTCTGAGCGCCTTGCAGTCTTTAATCCCTTTATCCTCACAACACCCCCGTGAGGTAGGGAAGGATATTCTCCCCATTTTACAGATGCCAAACTGAGGCACAGAGATCCTGTCCCGCAGGCAGTCTGCAGCAGAGCTGGGAATTGAACCCAGGTCACTTTAGTCCCAGGCTGGTATCCTAACCAGCCAGAGCAGGATGCTGATGCCAGTGGCTAAACACATTTCATCTGCACACACCTCAGACACACTGGGCCGATTCTACGCTGCGTGTCCGGAGTGGCCCTGCACAGAAAGAGCCGCCCAGAGGGAGGTGAGGCAAAGGTGCCTTTGTACTTTCAGGATGCCTCCTGGCATAAGTTAGAAGAGCTCTAATCTATGGCAGCTGCCCCAGAGCAGCCCCAGTCCAGAATCCCTGCAGCAGTCAGTACTGTGACCACTCCCGCACCCCCTTGCTTTGCCCTGTGCATACCCTCTATACTGAGACCTGCGAATGGGGGCAATGTAGGGCCTCCTACATCAGCCCTACACTGCTCCTGCACCAGGGAAATCCCCCTCCCGCCCACTGTATGGTCCCTGTAGACAGCTACAGGTGTATTCAGGGTGTGACCCGAGGTACTTAGGGTAGCCCACACTGCAAACGTCAAGCTGAAGGCAGGCTGCAAAAAGGAGAGCAGATTCTAACAAAACTGGTGGTTGACACTATAGTTAGATTCACCAACTAGTCACAAACTGTGCTCCTGATCCCCCACACTGGTTATCAAGAAGCTAAAAAAAAAAGACATCACACAGCCCCCTTTACTGCATTTCAGTCTCTGGCTCCCAATCAGCAAATAGGTCCAGTGAAGTGAGAAGTTACTTAAAACTCTATTCAGTTTACAAAATGTTCTTCTGATCCCTAAACGACCAGCCACATTACCAGATCAATACCAGTTTGGATCTCACCCAAAATACCACCCTGCCAGCCAATCCTTTAGTATCTAAAACCAAAGGTTTTATTATAAATGAAAAGAAAAGAAAGAAGAGAAGAGAGTTGTTAAATGGTCAACGCAATCAGAAACATACATATGACTTCACAGTCCATATATCAAGGTCTTAGCAGCATTGGTGAGTTTGCTGGCTTGGAAAGTCCTTCTGGAACACATCCAAAGCTTGGATGGGTCTATCAGTCCTTTGTTCAAAGCTTCAGTTTATAGAGAAGTGACTCCAGAGGTGAGAAGCAGGATTGAAGACAAAATGGAGGTGATGCAGCTGCCTTTTTACATCCTTTGTCATGTCGCTTGTACAGCCTTTGTCCCAAACATAAGCTCACAGCACATGGGCATGGAAAGGTATTTGGCGTCCCCTGTCCATAGGCATGTCCCTAGATGTCCTGCTGACTCATAGACGTAGCCCCTGCTTCTCTCCATGGGTTCATTGTACAGCTGAATGACCTTGATGGGTCATCAAGCAGGCTGGATAGTGCTGATGCCAATCTGTCTGGGGGTATCACCCAGAGGCAGCACAAGTTTGAGATATCAATATACCACACATATTTATATCTCATGATACAAAGATGATGCATACATATAAATAAGTTTATCATATTTAACAAATCATAACTTTTCCACTGATACCTTACACAGCATATCTGCTATAAGATTCATTGCAATTTTGTAATATTGGTATCGATAATATTGTAAATGGTCACCCATATTCCATACAGCGTCACGCAGGGGCTGGAATGGGAGGCAGAATCAGCTTCAGTGCTTCCATCGACCAATTCATAGACCCTTCTCTCCTCACTCAATGCAAGCCTTGGCTTAAAGATGTAGCCTAGGCAATCAGGCAAGTAGTTCATTAGCCTGCCTCCTGCACTGGCCAATACCTGGTACGGCAGAGGAAGATGAATTCACAATTTTGCAGTAGGGTGACAGGATCCTTTCTGACCTCTGCAGCAGAAAGTCCTACAGAGCTGGATGGAGAATGATAAATTTCCTATTGATTTTTTTGGAGCAACTTGCAGAACTGAATAGAAAATTATATCATTGCTGTAGAATTCTAAAGGAAATGTCAAAAACCTAGAGAAAGACGATAGTTAGCTACAGGTTTTTAGAGTAGTTTTTTGTTATAATTCATTATGTTTTCTATAGACCCCTATTGGTTTCATGCCTATTACATTCTATAGGATTTTCCATCAGGGTTCTTATGCCCTATAGCATGAGATTTGATTTCTCTTACTGGATAATTGTGGATTTGAAATTAAAAAGGTAATATTGTATACAAAATGCCTGTGTCTGGCAATCTGGGTGACAGTTTATCTGACTGCAGTGTTGCTTCATTCCCATTCTAGATTATAACAGTGTTGTGTCATAATCAGTTTAAGTGGCAGTGCTGGGAAATTCCTTTCTCCAAACAGGTAGAAAGAGGCTTATGAGTGACCATATATATTGTCCCAGATGAGCTGAACTGCCTGTGTGAATCCTTTCATAGATTCCTGGGAAAGCCCAGGCAGGTGGAAATGTCTTGATCTCAAAGGGTATTATTTGTACTGACAACACAGTTAAACTAAAGATAAGCAAAATCAATAGAGCTGGTTGAAAATTTTCTGACATAACAGTTTTCTGTTGGCAAATGCTGATCCAATGAAATCAAAACATTTCACAAGAATATATCGATCATGTCAACATTTTCTAAGGGAAATTATTGAACCATTTCATTTTAATAAGTTGGATACAGTTCAGTTTGATTTTTATGTTATATTATAATTTAATATAAGTTAAAACATTTCAATATAATATAATATAATATAATATAATATAATATAATATAATATAATATAATATAATATAATATAATATAAAAAGTTAAATGAGAAAGCCAAAATGAAACATTTCAATAAGATCAAAACAAAATAGTTTTGGACTATTTTGTTCTGCAAAAAAATCCGAGATTCTGACTTTTCATTCGGACTCAGGACAAATCCAAATTTCATTATCCTGCGAGATGGAAATTCTGAATTTCGACCAGATCTGAAAAGCAACGCTAGATTATATTTCTATCTTCTTCAGCGTTAGGTCTAGCATGAATAGAGAGCTACCCTGTAGCTTTACAAAGAGAAGGCTAAGAGGTGATTTAATCATGGTCTATAAGTACCTACACAGGGAGAAAATATCTGATGCTAGAGCACTCTGTAATTTAACAGGCCCAGCTATAACTGGATCCAGTGCCTGGAAATTGAAGTCAGGAAAATTCAAAGTAGGAATAAGAGGGAATTTCTTTTTTTTAGTCAATGAGAGTAATTAACCATTGGAACAGCTTCTGGATATAACCAATTCTCCATCACTTGTAGTGTTTAAATCCAGAATGGATGTCTTTCTAACAGATATTTTCTAGTTTAACCACAAGTTGTTGGGCTCAGTGCAGCAATCAGAGGGTGAAATTCTATGGCCTCTGTCACGCAGAAGATCAGACTACAGGATCATAATAGACCTTTCTGGCCTTAAAATCTATTGTATCTATTCTAGAATTCCAAAACAGTTCAAGGGGCATTATGATAATGGCCTTCTTATTCATGTCATGGCTTAGCGTACATTTATCCACATTAATAAAGTTCCTGAAAAGAGGAAAAAGTGAGCTCTTTAAGCCATTTATCCCACAACAACTTCACCCTTTTCATAGCCTACATAGTTATTATTATTCACGTACCATACATTAGTTCACACCATCAAGTGTTTGTTAGCAGCAATGTGCAATGTCCCTGGCAGCAAAGGACTCTCTAATTTACTGACTCCCTGCCTCTCCAGGGAATGTTAAAATGATGTGCCAATTGATCTCACAGTGCTCCTTGGTGGCCCTCAGTCCAGCTTGATTAGCTGCTCATTCTGCTTGTTCTGAGGTTTGGAAGTACTGTAACTTACTTGTCTAATACTCATAATTTTCTCTGTTGGCCTGATGCCTCAAATGTATGTATGTTCTGTGCAGAGAGCCAAGATCAGTCTACACTTAGGAAATCCTATGGTTGTCATCTTGAGAACTACCTGGAAGCCAGGGGACTGCCAGGTTATTTAAATCAGCCCAGGGGCAGAATCTGCAGTAGAAATTACCCAGGGAATCCTAATGTATCCTCAACCTTCTTATCTTGCAAGTGACCTTCCCAAGGATTGCTTGATAGAAATGGACTAAACTGGTTCAGAAAGCTTTGCACACCTCAGACTATTTAGGGCCTAATCCACAAGAGAGGTGAGTATGTCAGTGCTCATGCTCCATCTCTCTGCAGCCTGTGTGGTCAGGCTACAAATGCAACAAGTAGAGAAAGTGGGCACAGAGAGAGGTGCGAACCATTAATGGTTTCCCCATTGTCTCAGAAGCCAATATTACATAATGTCTTTGGGTGTCTCTACACTAGCTATGCCATTGTAGCTATGCTGGCGTAACCTTGTTGTGTAGCACAGCCTACACCAATGGAAGGGTTTTTTTCTATCAGTGTCGGAACACCACCTCTCTGTGTGATGATAGCTAAGTTTATGGCAGGGCTGCCCAGAGGGGGGGGACAAGTGGGGCAATTCGCCCCAGGCCCCACAGGGGCCCCTATGAGAGTTTGTCGGGGCTCCTGGAACGGGGTCCTTCACTCGCTCCGGGGGCCCAGAAAACTCTTGTGGGGCCCTGGCCCCCGGAGCTTCTTCCACTCCTGGTCTTCGGGGGCAATTCGGCGGTGGGGTCCTTCCGCTCCAGGACCCGCCGCCGAAGTGTCCCGATGACCCGCGGTGGGGGGTCCTTCCGCCCCGGGACCCGCCGCCAAAGTGCCGGGTCTTCGGCGTCAATTCGGCGGCGGGGACCCCCCACCGCCGAAGACCCCAGGCCCCCTGAATCCTCTGGGCAGCCCTGGTTTATGGATGCATTCTTCCGTTGACCTGGCTGTTACAGCTACGTCACTCCAGGGAGTGGATTTTTCATATCCCTCACTGAAGTAGCTAGTTGATCTAGATTTTAAGTGTAGGCCAGGCCTATATTGTCACTGGAGATGGGCTGATGAGGAGAGACTTAGATTTTGAGGTTGTGAAACCTCATCATTTGGGTTATGGTGATATTAGAAACAAACTCGAACACTGGGATGGTTCAGCTGCAGGGATGATTTTATTTGAAACATCAATGTTGGAGGAAAGGAGGGAGTTCATCAAAAAGGTTCCAATTTGGCCCACCTGTAATTGTAACAATTCTATTTTTCTACCTCACCCCTCCCACCCAAATCTCCTCCTTCCTGGGCTTGGCAAAAAACTGGATGGAGCCATAGTTAATCCCCAATGATTGTGAGCCAGTTTAAATGCCAAAAGTGTGCCAAATATTATGGGCCAGACTTTCAAATGAGCTCAATATCCATAATTGGGGCCAGATCTTCAAAGCAGCTTCGCTCTTGTTTAGGCACCTTAATTAATTTGTGCAATTTTCAAAAGAGTTTAGCAGCTCCTGTTGTTTTCAGTGAGCCATTGAAAGTCAATAGCACTCATGCTCTTAAGCCACTTAGGCACCTAAATACCTTTGAGAATCTGGGCCTAACTCCCATTGAAACAGGATGACCTAGGGAATAATAGGCCTATCACCCTGACCTCAATCCTGGGCAAAATCATAAAGTGGCTGATGCAGGACTCTGCAAATAAAGAATTAAAGAATGTAACACTTCTCTACAGCCAAAATGCTTCTGAAATAAATGTAGTCAAACTTTACTAATTCTGGGTCACTGAGAATGAAAGTGATGCTTAAAATTGTTGATTGGCTCTAGTTTTCAAGATATGCTATTGGGTCAGTATATACGACCCTTGACTTGGGAATGGCGGAGGATAAGTGAGTTATAAAGGGAAGGGATCTCAGTTTAAACCAGAAATGACTAAAATACATCTTTGACTGGATCTATGAATAAATCTATGACTGGGTTTGGACAGTACTTGCTTTTTAGGCAAAACAATGAATGATGCAATCTGAAGCTGGTATTGCGTCATACATGATATGAATTGCATCATGTTATTCCTAGAAGTCATGGATGATGCAATCATAACGAAGCTTACATCACTCTGCTGAACAAATTGCCCTATATCAGCTCTAGAAATCATACAGTGTCGTGCTCTCTTATTTGTCAGTGTTTGATTTTGCAAAGGGACACATTTCTGTTTAGCCAAAGTGAGCAGAGATGCCTCGTACTTGTGTGAACAGTGCAGATAACTTCTGCTATGTTTGTGGTGAAGTGACTTTTGCATCACAAAAGTGCAGTATAACCACTATGGTTAAGAAAGCCTATCACCTTTATTTTGGCTGCAAAATTGGAGATCAGGACAAGAGGTGGGCCCCACACATATGCTGCAACACTTGTGCAACAAATCTTCGCCAGTGGTTGAACAGGAAAAGGAAATCTATGCCTTTTGCAGTGCCAATGATTTGGAGAGAGCCAACAGATCATACCAGCAATTGTTACTTCTGCATGGTGCCTCCAGTTGGGAAAGGTGTGTCAAAGAAGAAAAAGTGGACTGTGCATTATCCAAACATTCCATCAGCTATACGCCCAGTACCCCACGGAGAAGGACTGCCGGTTCCTGATGCACCAGAATCATTCTCACTTGAGTCAGACGAGGAAGAGGAAGAGGATGAAACTTCTGGTCCTGAACCATCAATGTCACAGGACCCACATTTTCTCCCATCCTCCTCCTCTGAACCACACCTCATAACACAAGGTGAACTGAATGACCTTGTCAGGGATTTGGAACTACCCAAGAGTAAGGCAAAGCTGTTGGGCTCCAGACTACAGCAGTGGAATCTCCTGGCAGGTGATGTTATGGTTTCCATGTTCCGTGACCGTCAAAAGGATCTTGTCCCATTCTTCTTCATGGAAGGTGATCTTGTAGCCTGCAACAACATCGATGGTGTGATGGTAGCCCTCAACATCGTTCACGATCCAGATGAGTGGAGACTGTTCATTGATTCATCGAAGACGAGTCTTAAAGCTGTTTTACTGCATAATGGCAATGTTTTGCCATCAATTCCAGTTGGTCATGCAGTCCATATGAAGGAAACCTATGACAACATGAAACAACTTTTGAGGTGCATAAACTATGACCAACATCAGTGGCAGCTTTGTGGCGATTTGAAGGTTGTTGCTCTCTTGCTTGGTCTGCAGACTGGAGACACAAAGTACTGCTGTTTTCTCTGCGAATGGGATAGTCGTGCAAGAGATTCCCACTACATCAAGAAAGATTGGCCACTCCGACAGTCATTGGAGCCTGGGAGGAAAAGTGTTCAGCATCCACCACTTGTTGAATCAAGGAAGATTTTGTTACCACCCTTACACATCAAGCTGGGTCTGATAAAGAACTTTGTCAAGGCCATTGACAAAACACAAGCAGCTTTCAAGTACCTCCGTGGAAAATTTCCAAGGTTAAGTGAAGCTAAGATAAAGGAAGGTGTCTTTGTTGGTCCTCAGATTCGTGAACTTCTTCGAGATGATGCATTTGACCATGCACTGCGTGGCAAGGAAAAGACGGCACGGAAAGCCTTCCAGTTAGTGGCAATAAATTTTCTCGGAAACAACAAGGCAGACAACTACAGGTTGTTGGTGGAAAACCTCCTCAAGGCATACAAAAGCCTTGGTTGCAACATGTCACTAAAGATAAATTTTTTGCACTCTCATCTAGATTTTTTTCCACCGAACTGCGGAGCAGTGAGCGACGAGCACGGCGAGCGATTTCACCAGGACATTGCAACAATGGAGAAACGCTATCAGGGCAAATGGAGCCCATCAATGCTTGCAGACTATTGCTGGACAGTGACAAGAGATGCTCCATTTAATGAATACAAGAGACAAGCCAAGAAGCGCCGAGTAGACACTGAATAGGACTAAACTATGTACAGAATAGTTTTTTGCCTTTTGTTTCATAATAAATTTTATTTAGATAACCCTTTTGCTGATTTTTAAAGTGTTACATAAACAGGACAGGTGAAATATTATCATTTAAAGCAACCATAAACACATGACAAGACCTAGGTTTACAATTTATGATTAAAACTCTACTATCTACACAATATACATGGACATAAAATGTAAAAACTTAAATATCTTAGAAACAGTAGTCAATCAGTTGTTTTAATTGTCATATTTGAATTCAGCACATCAAAATACATAATAAATAGCACATTTTATCTCTGAAGCAGACGACTTCTCAAAAATTGTAGACCAGTGTTATTAATGCCAATCAACATGGGTTCATAGAAAATAGATCCTGTCAAACTCACTGGATATCTTTTTTTAAAAAATGAGATTGCAAATTTGGTTGATAAAGGTAATAGGGTTGATGAGATGTCCTTAGACTTCTGTAAGACACTTGATTTGATACTGCAGGATAGTTTAGTGGAAAACAAGAATGAAACAAAATTAACACCGTGCATATTAAGACAATTAAAATCTGACTAACTGACAGGTCTTGAAATGTAACTGTAAACGAGGAAATAATCATTGGGCAGGAATGTTTCCAGTGGGGTCCCTCAGGGATCAGTTCTTGGCTCTACGCTATTTAAAATTGGTATCAATGACCTGAAAGAAAACGTAAAATCATCACTGGTAAAGTTTGCAAAGGTCACAAAGACTGTGGGAGAGGTAAATAATGAAGGGCACAGGTCACTGATACAGAGTGTCTGGACCGCTTGGTAAACTGGGCAAAAGCAAACAACATGCATTTAAAAATGGCTAACTGTAAATATATACATCTAGTAACAAAGAATGTCGGCTTACGGGATAGGGGACTCTACCCTGGGATGCAGTAACTCAGAAAAAGATTGGGGGATGGAGGGATTGATAACACTGGTCTAACACTTTTGAGAAGTCGTCTGCTTCAGAGATAAAATGTGCTATTTATTATGTATTTTGATGTGCTGAATTCAAATATGACAATTAAAACAACTGATTGGCTACTGTTTCTAAGATATTAAAGTTTTTACATTTTATGTCTATGTATATTGTGTAGATAGTAGAGTTTTAATCATAAATTGTAAACCTAGGTCTTTTCATGTGTTTATGGTTGCTTTACATGATAATATTTCACCTGTCCTGTTTATGTAACACTTTAAAAATCAGCAAAAGGGTTATCTAAATAAAATTTATTATCGAAACAAAAGGCAAAAAACTATTCTGTACATAGTTTAGTCCTATTCGGTGTCTACTCGGCGCTTCTTGGCTTGTCTCTTGTATTCATTAAATGGAGCATCTCTTGTCACTGTCCAGCAATAGTCTGCAAGCATTGATTGGCTCCATTTGCCCTGATAGCGTTTCTCCATTGTTGCAATGTCCTGGTGAAATCGCTCGCCGTGCTCGTCGCTCACTGCTCCGCAGTTCGGTGGAAAAAAATCTAGATGAGAGTGCAAAAAATTTATCTTTAGTGACATGTTGCAACCAAGGCTTTTGTATGCCTTGAGGAGGTTTTCCACCAACAACCTGTAGTTGTCTGCCTTGTTGTTTCCGAGAAAATTTATTGCCACTAACTGGAAGGCTTTCCGTGCCGTCTTTTCCTTGCCACGCAGTGTATGGTCAAATGCATCATCTCGAAGAAGTTCACGAATCTGAGGACCAACAAAGACACCTTCCTTTATCTTAGCTTCACTTAACCTTGGAAATTTTCCACGGAGGTACTTGAAAGCTGCTTGTGTTTTGTCAATGGCCTTGACAAAGTTCTTCATCAGACCCAGCTTGATGTGTAAGGGTGGTAACAAAATCTTCCTTGATTCAACAAGTGGTGGATGCTGAACACTTTTCCTCCCAGGCTCCAATGACTGTCGGAGTGGCCAATCTTTCTTGATGTAGTGGGAATCTCTTGCACGACTATCCCATTCGCAGAGAAAACAGCAGTACTTTGTGTCTCCAGTCTGCAGACCAAGCAAGAGAGCAACAACCTTCAAATCGCCACAAAGCTGCCACTGATGTTGGTCATAGTTTATGCACCTCAAAAGTTGTTTCATGTTGTCATAGGTTTCCTTCATATGGACTGCATGACCAACTGGAATTGATGGCAAAACATTGCCATTATGCAGTAAAACAGCTTTAAGACTCGTCTTCGATGAATCAATGAACAGTCTCCACTCATCTGGATCATGAACGATGTTGAGGGCTGCCATTACACCATCGATGTTGTTGCAGGCTACAAGATCACCTTCCATGATGAAGAATGGGACAAGGTCCTTTTGACGGTCACGGAATATGGAAACCCTAACATCACCTGCCAGGAGATTTCACTGCTGTAGTCTGGAGCCCAACAGCTCTGCCTTACTCTTGGGTAGTTCCAAATCCCTGACAAGGTCATTCAGTTCACCTTGTGTTATGAGGTGTGGTTCAGAGGAGGAGGATGGGAGAAAATGTGGGTCCTGTGACATTGATGGTTCAGGACCAGAAGTTTCATCCTCTTCCTCTTCCTTGTCTGACTCAAGTGAGAATGATTCTGGTGCATCAGGAACCGGCAGTCCTTCTCCGTGGGGTACTGGGCGTATAGCTGATGGAATGTTTGGATAATGCACAGTCCACTTTTTCTTCTTTGACACACCTTTCCCAACTGGAGGCACCATGCAGAAGTAACAATTGCTGGTATGATCTGTTGGCTCTCTCCAAATCATTGGCACTGCAAAAGGCATAGATTTCCTTTTCCTGTTCAACCACTGGCCAAGATTTGTTGCACAAGTGTTGCAGCATATGTGTGGGGCCCACCTCTTGTCCTGATCTCCAATTTTGCAGCCAAAATAAAGGTGATAGGCTTTCTTAACCATAGTGGTTATACTGCGCTTTTGTGATGCAAAAGTCACTTCACCACAAACATAGCAGAAGTTATCTGCACTGTTCACACAAGTACGAGGCATCTCTGCTCACTTTGGCTAAACAGAAATGTGTCCCTTTGCAAAATCAAACACTGACAAATAAGAGAGCACGACACTGTATGATTTCTAGAGCTGATATAGGGCAATTTGTTCAGCAGAGTGATGTAAGCTTCGTTATGATTGCATCATCCATGACTTCTAGGAATAACATGATGCAATTCATATCATGTATGACGCAATACCAGCTTCAGATTGCATCATTCATTGTTTTGCCTAAAAAGCAAGTACTGTCCAAACCCAGTCATAGATTTATTCATAGATCCAGTCAAAGATGTATTTTAGTCATTTCTGGTTTAAACTGAGATCCCTTCCCTTTATAACTCACTTATCCTCCGCCATTCCCAAGTCAAGGGTCGTATATACTGACCCAATAGCATATCTTGAAAACTAGAGCCAATCAACAATTTTAAGCATCATTTTCGTTCTCAGTGACCCAGAATTAGTAAAGTTTGACTACATTTATTTCAGAAGCATTTTGGCTGTAGAGCAGTGTTATAATGAGCTGAACATGAGCTCCCAGTGCCAAAAGGGGTAATGCAATCCTTGGATATATAAATGGGAAATTCCTGTAGGAGTAGAGAGGTTATATTACCTCTGTATTTGGCACTGGTGCAAACATTAGTGGAATACTGTGTCCAGTTCTGGTGACTCCATTTCAAGAAGGATGTTGAAAAATTGGAGTGGGTTCAGAGAAAAGTCACAAGAATGAATAAAGGATTGGAAAACATGCCTGATTGTGATAGATTCAAGGAGTTCAATCTATGAGCTTAACAAAGAGAAGGTGACTTGAAGATGACAGTCTGTAAATACCTACATGAGGAAAAATATTTGATAATGGGTTCTTCAATTGATCAGACTAAAAGTTACAACAAGAGCCAGTGGCTTGAGTTCAAGTTAGAAAAATTCAGAGAGGAAATAAGCTATACATTTTAGTAAGGGTAATTAACCACTGGAACAATGTACCAAAGGTCGTGGTGGGTTCTCCGTCACTGGCAATTTTTAAAGCAAGATTGGACTTTTTTTTTCCTAAAAGAAATGCTCTAGTACAAACAGGAATTATTTGGGTGGAGTCTCATGGCCTGTGCTATGCTGGAAGTCAGACTGGATGATGGCAATTGTTCTTCCTGGCCTTAGATTTTCTGAATCTATGAAAAACCTTTGAGGATCTGGATATTTGGCACTCTTCATAGCCCACCATTAGACTTTATCAGTGTTCTGTATTCTCGGCACAGGCTGCAAATTAGGCCAACTCCTTCGTTCATAGTGTGCTCTAAAGACAGACAATTAAATGTGTTCATGATCTGAGTCTAATCCACAACATGGCACAAACAGCACTAAAAATCAGAAATCAAGAGACTCGTAACCTCCTAAATAGAAAGAAGGCTTAAGGTTGTTTTGTTAAGAGCAATTCTTGATCCTTTTCTGGCCTAAATACATTTTGTGAACATTTGATTATGTTTTTTAACATGCCTTAAGTAAAGTAGGCTAAGAAGCATTTAGAGATGTTCTATAATAAATGCGGAAGGAAGAGGACTGCTTTGATTAGGTGAACGTGCCTAGCATACTTAAGGAAAAGGAGAGGCTTTCCCAAAGATTCAGTGAATGTTGAAAGGTTTGTATCAAAGCATAAACCCTCAGATTATACAGCAAATGGAGCTTTGAGGGGATTTGCAGGACTCAGTATGTGTCTGAGCTGCCTGGTCCAATGGAAAGGAAAATCTGAAGAAAAGTGATAACGTTCATGTAGGAATACGGCCAAAGCTTCAGATTGGATGTAATTGATACGTAGCCCTGACGACCACTAAAATAGGCTTTAGCCTTAGCAATGTTCAGTACTGAGGTTTTAAAGTGGAAATAAAAAAAAAAAGAAGATCTGTGTATTTAAAAAAGAGCTCTATCTATCTTAGAGCTTTTATACTGCTGCCCATCACCATAGTATCCGAATCCCTTCTAGGTAAAATCAAAAGCAATAGCAAAGTTCCTAGTGGGTGTAGTAGAAAGAGAGAGCCTCAGACATGAGGCCTGTATATGGGCCTCCTGTAAGGCCTAAGGCCCAAACTAAAGTCAGGCCCTGATACTATAAAGCAAAGTTAGCAAAAGTACGGCTATGGGCAAAAGTCAGGACCTGTTACAAAGCAGATGCCTGCTTGCAGGTTCACTGTCCGATACATGAACTTGGCAAGAACAGGGCTGGTGTTACAAAACCACAAACACTCCTAGGCACTACGTATTCAGGTAAACACATTCCAGATGGGTAGTACCAGAACACCCTGATACAAAGTTGTGGTGTAAACACACTCCCCAGAGATGATACAGGGACACACTGACCCCTCCTAAAGATAAGGTCAGGATGACAGGGTGATGGATTGAACCAACATGTACAAGGTGAACAGTGGTAACTAACCACATCAGAGGGACAATACGTAACTTGTTTGTATCAGTGTATAAAAGAGGGATCACAGAAGGAGTGTCTTTGTCTGGCCAAAGGAGGAACGGAAAGTCCAGCTGTTCACGGACCTAGTCCATTGTCACGGGCATACATATATTAGTGGTCCTGTAGCATCTATGGGATACTAGTACCATGCTTTGTTGGCAATAAACCTGGCCGAGCGCCTTCGCTACTGAATCCAAGTCTGGTCTTATTGGGCAGTTTGATCAAAGTCTGCTCTATGGGCTATCTGGCCAAAGCCAGTGCAGCAGGCAGAGAGAAAAGACCCGCAGCCAACAACTGACAACAGCGGGTTCCATGGAGTCTCTGGTACTTGTCCCTTTATGGGATGGGAACTCTGCTTGGGATCTGATTTTTTGAGAGGGTTGGGTCTTTGGGGGGTCGGAGTGGTTTGGGAATCAAAGGGGTGTTTAAGTGTTACATATTTACATTGAAGGCCTTGAAATGAAGGTATAATTTTTAAAGCACATGGCTAATGGTGCTAACAAGAAATCACATGATAAAGGGACACTATCCCTAAATAGTGTCCTCCAGACTAGAACATTTCCCCCCAAAGCTCATAGATTAAGGTAAAAATTATTAATAAAAACAACAACAAAACAGATACTCCATTTATAATGTCAGGGGAAGCCTTGGGGTTCCCTTGGTTTCCAGGCTCTTTAAATTCAAAGCAATTCTAGTCTTTCTAAAAGATGAAAAAACGTTGCTGCTGTATGTCACTGTCCCCGGGCGAGGTTGTCTGTGGTGCATACTGTTCAATGTACATACCACAGAAATGGTGTGACATCTGCCCCTGTTTCCAAACCCTGACAAATTGCCATGTTAGCTATACTCACCCATGAGGGTTTCGTTAAGGAAGCAGTATTACCAACCCCAACATTCAGAAATTATAAATCAGGTTCCAGAAAATCATGAGATTGGGTTAAAAAAACTATTAAAAAATAATAGATGTGAGCTTCTTTCAATTTGCCTTCTGGTTTCTGAGCCTTTCAGGTGCGCTCAGGTAATGCTTTCAAGCTTTTCTCTGCAACTATGATGGCCTGAAACTGTTTTGAAAAATTAAAGCTGAGATTCTCATGAAATAACATGACTCCGGCAGCTGAGGTTTTAAGAACACCTAATATCACAAAACTTGGGATAAAATCATGAGAGTTGCCAACACCAAAAGTGATGATCCAGTTGAGAAGAGTCCTCAACCTATTGAAACCTTTGAGGTTGCATAATTCAAATTAATGAGCTGGACACAAACCCCTCTGCAGGTCCAAAACAAAAAAAAGCACAACGTAGCTGAATGGGGAAGCCAGTGACTTGTCTGGATCAATCATTTGTTTTTCAATAATAATTTGTTTTCCTTGTTTAAAATTGTTTATAAAGTAAAAGAGGGAAGATGCGAGGCTATGTGCACTGTTTCTTTAAACTGGGAGCAGGAAGTCAGGCAGAAAAAGGTAAAGGAAGGTTCTAGGTAGAAATGCCACAGCAAAGTATAGAGGCAGAGAGAGTAACTTTAGGGATAATACGGTTCCTTTAATCTCATAAAGTTCCTTGTTCAGTTCTAGAAGAAAACAGCTCTTTCTGTGTTGCTGTACCTTCATCACATGATAGAGGCTACACTATTTTTCCCTCCTGAGGGATCACGAGGATTTTAATCACCTTTTTGTATGCATTTATTTTTCTTTGAAACCCTGCATTTATATTTTTGTGTGGGAACTACTGAGTATCAGTGATTATTATTTGTGTGTTTTTACAGTGTAATTTATAATTTAACACATACAGTTACTGCTCCAAAAAACCTGAACTCAATTAACCTGAATATACTTTTGTTATCGTTTATAACATATCACATTCGCAGTGGGCTAGGTCCTCTTCAAGAGAACAAGTTTCCTGCCCCAAAGAACTTAGAACCTAAGTAGATTCAGAGGTCATGGCTTTTCATGGGTAGCCAGGTGGTGAGCCATAACTAACTAACATTTGCTTTTTCTTCTGTGACCGTGTCCTCTGACCCTCCCCACAAAACTTGTTAGGTCCACCTGTTGTGATCCGTTGGTATCTACACTGCAGACTCTTTGGGGGGCAGGGACAATTTTTTTTTAATATGTCTGTACAGAGCCTAGCAGAGTGGATGGGCTGACCCCAAACTGGGGTCTGGAGTTGCTCCTATAATAGAAGTCAATAGTATAACAATCCAGGGAGGCAGTGCAGCCTAGAAATTAGTGCACTGAACTCAGGAGACCTGGGCTCTGTTCCTGGAAGTACTACTGACCTAATGGGTGATCCTGGCACATCATTTCATCTCTCCGTGCCCCAGTTTCCCTATCTGTAAAATGGGGATAATGATGCTGGCGTCCTTTGAAGAGAACTTTTGCGCTCTAGTGATTTTTATATCAAGATAATATGTTGCGTTTTCTTTAAAGATATGCTGTAATTCAAAAGAAATTATTTTGGGCAAGTCCTATGGCCTGTGCCATACAGGAAATCAGACTAGATGATCACAGTGGCCCCTTCTGGCACTGTAATCTATGACTCTATGACAACAAGCACTATGTAAGAATTATTATTATTAATTGAGCTATACTGGCTTCAGTCTTGGGACTAAAAGCTCCTCTGGGCTGTGATTTCAAGCCATCAGCTGTGTGAAAGATGGTCTTAGCTTGCCTCCTAGAAGCCCCTCCTGTTACAGTTTCATACTCCACCCTCATAGCTAAGAAGTGGTGAGTGTATAGAGGGTATTTATCTGGCTCTAGTAAGCCTGAGAGCTGTTTCATTTTGAAGTGTTCCTCTGCTGCAATTTCAGTGAGTTTTCTATTAAAGGAACCAATCTGTCACTTGCTGTTATCCTTTCGTTGTCAAAAGAATCATTCGAAAGGAGCAGTGGTTCTATTTCTGTGGGCAGATCTACACTTAAAAAGCTGCAGCGGCGCACCTGTAGCGCTTTAGAGAAGACACTACTACGCCAATGGGAGAGCTTCTGTCGCCATAGTTAATCCACTTCCGCGAGATGCAGTGGCTATGTAGACGGGAGAAGCTTCGTCTACACCAGGGACTAGGTCGCTATCACTGCATTGCTCAGGGGTGTGGATTTTTCACACTTTTGAGCAACATAGTTAGACCAATGTAAGTTTGTAGTGTAGACCTGGCCACTGACTGAACCAGCCAGTTTTTAAGGTGTGATAAATGAGGGGGGTAGCTCCCTTTTATGGACACCCAGCCAGTCAGTAGCTATAGAATCCTCCTTAGCAACTGTTCCCTAATTGCCTTAACTGTAAAGGGTTAAGAGAAGCTTAACCTGAGTTGGCACCTGACCAGGGAACCAATAGGGAGGCTGTACCCTTTCAAATTGGAAAAACTACTGTGTGTGTGTGGGGTGGGGGAGTTCTTTGTCTTTCAGGTTGGAGAGAGGAGAAGGCAGCAACAAGCTGTAAGCTTTAAGCCAGGTATGGGAAATCATCAGCACCATACCTAGAAACTCCTCATTTGGAACCCCAGATATGTAAGTTGTTATGAGACAGGAAGAAAAAATTATTGTGAGCTGCCTTCTCTATGCCATTAATTATTTGATACACAATTTTATTGTATCTGCTCGTGTTCATCTCCTCTCCAAGTTAAATAATCCCAGTATTTTCATTCGCTCCTCATTGGAGAGCTCTCCATGCCCCTAGTCATCGCTCACCTAGGTTAGAAGAACAATGCAAATATAGAAAAAATATATAGCCTCACTTGTAGAGGTATGTAGCACACTCATTTATGAAAGCTGACAAGGAATTTAAAAATTAATTTTGCTTTTTCACCTTTTGTTTTTATCTATCTATCTATCTATCTATCTATCTATCTATCTATCTATCTATCTATCTATCTATCTATCCTTTCCATTTCAACTCACCTTGGACAGTGAAAGCAGACTGGACAGTTTCACTTGCTGTTTATATTCAATTTCACCTTCTCGTTTTCATGCACCAGCATAAGGGAAGAGTTTAAATACTTCTTTAGAAAATCACTGAAATTAAAAAGAAGTCTTCGGAAGATATTTCTAATACATTTTATAGAACACTTTTAAAAACAGATTTTTAAAGAAAACGTAAATTTTGAGCCTCAACTGGGTGGGAGGGATAGCTCAGTGGTTTGAGCATTGGCCTGCTAAACCCAGCATTGTAACTTCAGTCCTTGAGGGGGACACTTAGGGATCTGGGGCAAAATCAGTACTTGGACCTGCTAGTGAAGGCAGGGAGCTGGACTTGATGACCTTTCAAAGTCCCTTCCAGTTCTAGGAGATAGGTTATCTCCATTAATTTTTATTTAATTTAAAACTGATTGTCTTTTCGTTCCCTGCATGATTTGAGGGAATTTTCAGTACATAGTACTCTTAAGACATTCCCAGAATATATATATTCTTCCAAGTGGCAGAGAATTGTAATTGTGATTTGGATGCAGCAGAAGTTCAGGTGAAGGTAGGCAAGAAAAGCAGAGCATCTGTGTTTTAAAACAACAAAGCCAGCCTGTCTCTCCCCCAGGCGACTTTAGGAATCAGAGTCTGATGCCTTTCCACTAGGGAACAGTGTGTGAGCAATGGCTGTTTAATCAATTGATCAGTTCCATTTCAGGTTCCCTGCATTTCTATAACCAGTGTGGTGCCAGCTGATTGTAATAAATTATTCAATTATTTAAGCGCATCCCTGATTTACTGCAAGTTTCTCACTTCATTTTCCTCCTCCTTTCTTATTATTTCTCTACCCCAGTGAGAAACAGACAGCGGACAGGGAGAGGGAAAACAAGATCAGGGAAAGTCCCATGGTGGGTTTGGGAAAGAGAGAGAAAAGTAAATGTTGCTGATTTTCCCAGTGATATTGACATGTCTCACATGGAGAATAGAGGGGACAACCTGACAGAATCTTGTCCATGACAATTTGCCAGGGGGAGTTCACTGCACAGCAGACAAGGAACAAAGGGAGAAAAAGACAGCTAGCAGCTTCCCACTGAATGCCGGCATAAAGGGGAAGCTTGGGATGGGGAATGGAGCGAAAGGTCCATTGATTAAAAGTCCTCAAAAGCTCTGGAAGGGAGGGCTCCCCTGGAGCTGTAGCAGGCTGGTTCCAAAATGTGACTGCAAGGATTAAAGATGCCAGCAAAGCTGTGGCGCAACACAGCAAGGAGCTTTTCATGGCAAGCAGAGAGGTCACGTGGCTTTGGATTTCTATTCCCTCTGCACTACATCTCTGACAGCTGTCAGAAGTGGGGTGGGCTTGTCAGCCCTCCTCTCTGAGCACGCTCAGCAGATAGGACCTTCCCCTTGAACTCTGTGCTGTCCTCCCAGTTTTGTCTGAGGTCTTTATCACAAGTGCCTCTCTTCGCATTGTGCTGCAAACCGACTGCTCTGGAAGCACCTGTTGTCTCACGCTCTTCTCCCCACCTCCATGCTCAGATACTGATTTCTTTTCACTTGAGTGGGGGCAGGAATAACTCCCAACAGAGAGTTCCCAGTTCACAGCACCCATGGTCACCGTACTGAAGTTCTTTTCCATCTCTGTGGTGCTCACCTCTGTAGCATCTGAGCACCTCACACTCCTTCTAATGTATTTATCCTCACAGCACCCCCAGGAGGTAGGGAAGTGCCACTGTCCAGATGGGAAATTGAGGCACAGAGAGACAAAGTAACTTGCCTAAGGTCGCACTGGAAGTCTGTGTCACAGCAGGGACTTGAACCTCAATCTCCCAATTTCTAGCCTAGTGCCCTAGCCACCAGATCATACTTCTTCCCTCTCCATTAGCTACTCTAACATCCAAATGCAATAAGTGTGTCCCACCGATAATGGTGTCAGCTGTGAAGATCAAGATCCTGATCTGAACTTCCTCAAAGCTCAGGGATGTGTGAATCTGAGACTTTGGTTTGTATCTATCACTGTTTATTACAGTTGATAGCTCTTTGGTGGCCTAGTGTAGGTGGCCTCAAGCCCCATTTCTAGTGGACAAGCGCCCACACAAACAAAACCACCATAACAATTGGAATGAGCTGACATCCTTGTTTGTTGGCAATCTCAGCAGAGAGGCCAATGAGTAGATCGACATGAAGAGTGGATTAAGAGGTTAGTCTTAGTGTTACTAAGAGCTGGCCACTTCAGGTCAGGATTGAAGTATATTATAGAGCACTTGCTCTCTGTGCTGTACTAGGTCTGGGTTTCAGACAGGACATAAAATTCAAGAGCCTCAAAGAGAAAACAAAGAGACCCAATTCTGATTTATAAATGACCTAGGAGGGCTACACAAGGACCTGGGTAGGAATCTATTTGTGGCAGGTGACCAGGGCAAAAACTGGAGCATGAACTGAGAGTGAATTAGACATTTCAAATTCAATGTCCCTGAAGGATTTATTTAACTCATGGGGTCATTACCATGTGGAATAGGTGACCTAATGGAAGCCGCTAGGTCTAATGAATTGAAATCCAGGATGGAGAAGAAATCCATGCACTGTAGCCACCATTGAAAAACGCAGATTCTGCAGTTTCTGCTCAGAAGGACAATGTATTGTAATAGAGAAATACTCTGCATAAATGGCTCTGCACTCTTCAATGACAGACACTGTACATAGTGAAGGTGTTCCTGATGGAAATCCAGGTTGGGTGAATTTGTTCTCCATTCAGCTGTGTTCTGTGTTTCTAAATAAGCCCCAGAAGTAAAGATTTTTTTAAAAAAAAGATAAAGGTATGATCTGGAGGATGGCGTGGACTCTCAGCAAGTTTGCAGATGACACTAAACTGGGAGGAGTGGTAGATACACTGGAGGGTAGGGATAGGATACAGAGGGATCTAGACAAATTAGAGGATTGGGCCAAAAGAAACCTGATGAGGTTCAACAAGGACAAGTGCAGAGTCCTGCATTTAGGACGGAAGAATCCCATGCACTGTTACAGACTAGGGACCGAATGGCTAGGAAGCAGTTCTGCAGAAAAGGACCTAGGGGTTACAGTGGACGAGAAGCTGGATATGAGTCAACAGTGTGCCCTTGTTGTCAAGAAGGCTAACGGCATTTTGGGCTGTATAAGTAGGGGCATTGCCAGCAGATCGAGGGACGTGATCATTCCCCTCTATTCGACATTGGTGAGGCCTCAGCTGGAGTACTGTGTCCAGTTGTGGGCCCCACACTACAAGAAGGATGTGGAAAAATTGGAAAGAGTCCAGCGGAGGGCAACAAAAATGATTAGGGGCTGGAGCACATGACTTATGAGGAGAGGCTGAGGGAACTGGAAGCCAAAAGAGTCCAGGGTGAATTTCAGGCCTAGTAGCTGGAGAAGGAAGGGTATCATTTTGTTTGTAAACTGAGCAAAATGTTGATGCAATCAATTACATGCAATTAACAAGGAACTGTGCAATTGAACTTGACGCAGGTGCTTAAGTCCATCCCTGTTCAGAAAAGCACTTAATCACATCATCAAATCCCACCTCAATGAGAAGTAATCGTGGGCTTAAGCACTTTACTGAAGTGGATGACCTTTGGGGTAGAACTGCTCTTTAAGTATGTATGTCTGAGATTTTCAAAGGAAACTCAGGGCATGTCTACACGTACAGCGCTGCAGGGTTGCAGCTCTCCCGTCGGCATAATAAAACCATCTCTGAAAATGGCAGACGCTACGTCGGTGGAAGAAGCTCTCCCACCAACATAGTGCTGTGCACATGAGCGCTCATTTTGGTGTAACTTATGTCGCTCAGGGGGGTGGTTTATTTACAACGTCAATTATGCCGACATAAGCTGTAGTGTAGACATAGCCTAAGGCAGTTAGAAATCCAGCTCCCTTTGCATGTCAGTTGTATTTGTGCTCCTTTAAAAACGCCTCTTTTAAAAATCCCATCTTCGGTTCACTTAGGGCCTGATCAAATTCCCACTGAAGTCGCGAGAAGATTTCCCTTGGCTCCAGTGGGAGTTAGATCATGCCCTTATAGCCGGAAATATCCTTTGCTCTTCAAGTAAATGATCATTTTTCTCTCTTAAAATGTTGATTGTGTTACAGGGCTTAGAATGAAATTGTCACCTAAGCTTTAATTGTATCCTTATTAGTGCAGAGCAATACCCTGTGTTTATATGGTTTTGATTACCTTAGAGCCCTTTATATCCAGTACATTGACTCATCCCATCCCCTGTTACTCAGGAAGCTGTTCCATGCATATTATAAATGTAATCCATCTTTCCAACAGTTAATTGGCAGTGTCTGGTGAAAGTGTAGCAGTATCTGTATTAACCCCTGTTGATCTCCAGCAGTTGTCCCAGAATAATTTCTTAGTTATTTTTCTAGTAATTAGCTTTAATCCTAATTATGAGATCTAATTTGTAAAAGTTCCGGAGATGGTATGCCTTTATTTGGCAAAAACTCATGCTGCCTACTTTTTAATTACAGATGAACCTCTTAGTCATTTCTCACTTGCCAGAAAAGAACATTTTTTTTCTGTAGAGTTATTTGAAACTTTTAAAATATAGAACTTAAATTTGCTTCAAGATGAAAAAAATAAACCACATGGAAAAGAATATTAACTGTGTGCTGAATATCAGGAAAAGTTTCTAACAGTGAAGTTTATTAGACTGTTTATTTTTCTCCCACGAGAAGTAGAATTCTCATTTCTTGGAACATTTAAAACTGTAGTGCAAAAGCATTGGCGGATATATATATATATATATATATATTGGGGCCCAACTTTTAAACTTGGGAATAATATTTAGGGCACCCAATATCACATTCAGGTGATCCTCTCTCTCTCTCTCATATATCTAACTTTTGTTGGCTGTGTTGTTGTATCCAACTTCTGTTGGTAGAAGGTACAAGCTTTTGAGCTTCATAAAGCTCTTCCTCAAGTCTGGAAAAGCTAACCAGAGTGTCCAAGTAAATACAAAGTGGGACAGATTGTTAAGCATAAGGGGTTCACACATGTGGTAGGAGACCACATAAAATGAAGTGGAAAATTAACACCTCTGCAGTTGTAGGACAATGGAGGGTTAATAGGCAGCAGGATATGTTACAGATTGTTGTCATTGGCCATAAAACCAGTGTCTCTGGTTAAGTCCATGGTTTTTCGTGTTCAGCAGAGTTATGAATTTAACTTCCCAGGTTTGTCTTTGGAAGGTGTTGTGCAGGTTTCCTTTGAGGATGAGGACTGAGAGATCAGATATGAAGTGATCATTTTATGAAAAGTGTTTGCCCTCTTTTATCATTTTCTGTGTGAGTTCAATTGAAAGCGTAATGATTGTCTGGTTTCACTGGCATAGTTGCTGCTGGGGCATTTGTTGTACTGGAGGAGGTACGCCACATGGTGTGACAGGCATGTGTTGGCCCATGGATCTTGAAAGGTTGGTTGTGGGAGGTATTGATCAGCATAGCAATGTAGATACGTCTGCAAGTTTTACATCTGTTGTTCTGGAAGAGTCTGGCGACCCTTTGAGTTGGGTATCCTGATCTATGGGGAGCTTGCTTCTCATGAGGAATGTGGTAAGACTGGGTGGGTTGGGAAAGATTTCTTTCAGGATGGGGTCCCCATCAAGTATGGATTGTAACTGTTTGATGATACCTCATATGGGTTCTAGTGTGGGGTGGTAGGTGAAAACTACAAGTGTGCAGTCAGTGGTTTGTTTGTTCAATTGTTTGTTTGTTTTTCTGTATTGAAGCAGGTTCTTCTGGGGTATTTGGGTGACCAGTGCTATGATACAATCTACTTCTCTGGGGGAGTGTCCTTGTTTATTGAAGGCAGTTTTAAGTGTGTTAAGGAGTGTATGCTGAACATTTTCTCTTTGGAGCATATTCTGTGGTATCTATCTATCTATCTATCCCCATACACCATATCTATCTATTGATCCAGAGGCGTAGCGAGCGCCCTCCGTACCCTCTGACCGGAGGGGGCCCTGCAAGGAAGGGGGCCCCTAAAAGTGGCAAAATAAATACCGCATTCCAGTTTCTGCATTGTAAGGGGCCCCACCTGGACATATGTTCGGAGGGGGCCACCGTTCGGAGGGGGCCACGTTCTTTGTTGCTACGGCCCTGTATCTATCTATCTATCTATCTATCTATCTATCTATCTATCTATCTATCTATCTATCTATCTATCTATCTATCTATCTATCTATCTATCTAATTTTATAGAGACAATGAGATCTTCAAAGTACAACCTTCTCCTCACAATCTCATCTCAGTCTTTTCAAGATTTACCTTCAGTCAGCTACCAAATCCCCCTTCTAGGCAGCTAGCTACTAAGTAGAATATCCAAATGCATTACTGGGCACCCAAATTTAAACACTGGGTGCTGCACTGGCAGAGGAATCAACCTTTGCCGTCCTTCATTGTTACGATTCCTTGCAACTTTGTACTGCTGCTTTAAAGATGGGGATTTGAATGATATTAGAAGGCACCAGTATCATAACTTTAAACCAGCCCATGTTTGAGGGTTTAAACCTTATTTATTCTCAAAGCTATAGAAACAGGCAAAGGCGGAGAATAGGCCACATTATGGATAATCAAATGGATGTGCTTAGTAAATTTGTTGTACTATATGACTCTGACAGGTCTGGTATGTCTCTGACAAAGCCCTTCTCATGCAGGGGCCCATATCACCAAAGCAATACATCACGCCCTGTCTCCCACTACTAGAGAATTAACCAGGATTCATACGGCCGCCTCTCAGGATAGGAACCTCTCCTACTCACAGATGCTCAGTAGAGTATCGAGATGAGCCTGAGTTGCAAATCTGTATTCAAAGGTCTCCACTGTGTGGGTGTTTGGTTATGAGAGGTTATGGGATCATGCCCATCAGTGATAAAATTTGAGGCTGGGATTTTCAAAGGCACATATTGTGCCCAACTGACCATGGCTTTCAATGGGCGTTAGGTGCCCAACATCCCCAAAGCACATTTGGAAATCCCAAACTAATGGAGCACTTAATTTTAACAACCTGAAGGAACCCAAACCATGGGTCTGTTTTCAGAATTCTCCACAGCAATCAATTCATTTCACTAAATCCATGGGATACATTATTGGACAATTTTCCCATTATCGTCTCTGCTTTGAGCAAAGAGAAAGAGCGTGTAGGGGGTCACGCCTGCCCCAAAGTGCCATAGAGTCATAGAATCATAGGACTGGAAGGGACCTCGAGAGATCATCTAGTTCAGTCTCCTGCACTCAAGGCAGGACTAGTATTATCTAGACCATCCCTGACAGGTGTTTGTCTAACCTGCTCTTAAAAATCCCCAATGATGGAGATTCCACAACCTCCCTAAGCAATTTATTCCGGTGCTTAATCACCCTGACAGTTAGGAAGTTTCTCGTAATGTCCAACCTAAACTGCCCTTGCTGCAATTTAAGCCCATTGCTTCTTGTCCTATCCTCAGAGGTTAAGGAAAATAGTTTTTCTCCTTCCTCCTTGTGACGACCTTTTATGTACTTGAAAACTGCTATCATGTCCCACCTCAGTCTTCTCTTCTGCAGACTAAACAAACCCATTTTTTTTTCAATCTTTCCTCAGAGGTCATGTTTTCTAGACCTTCAAATATTTTTGATGCTCTTCTCTGAACTTTCTCCAATTTGTCCACATCTTTCCTGAAATGTGGCACCCAGAACTGGACACAATACTCTAGCTGAGGCCTTATAAGTGTGGAGTAGAGTGGAAGAATGACTTCTCGTGTATTGCTTACAATACTCCTGCTAATACCCTCTACCCCGATATAACACTGTCCTCAGGAGCCAAAAAATCTTACCGCGTTATAGGTGAAACCGTGTTATATCGAACTTGCTTTGATCCGCCGGAGTGCGCAGCCCCGCCCCCCCCCCCCCCCCCCCCGAGTGCTGCTTTACCGCATTATATCCGAATTCAAGTTATATCGGGTCGCGTTACATCGGGGTAGAGGTATACATGCAGCAGGGTAAAATCAAGTGAGTCAAAGATCTCACTTGTTCAGATACAGCTAAGTGCCACAGATAATTTCTTTCCTAATGTATGGCTCTGCTCTTTGGATTCCAGTGCCACACAAAGAAGTTTGTTTCATGAGTTCAGTGGAGGAAATTCCCTCCAGCAAACAGTAGTGATATTATTCCTAACACTAGCCTTAGGCTATGTTCCTTTTTAATTCCCCTTGCTCATACTGTTGCTCTTAGCAGGTGAGCATGCTATTTAGAGACAAGAGGCAGCAGTGAAATGCAAAATTCTAGGCTGTGTCTACACTACAGAGACTATACCAAAAAGCTATGCCAGCGTGGGCATCACCCCGTAGCAGTGGCGCTGACTTTTCCTTTTCCCTGGGGGTGCTCAACCCCCCACTTTGCCCCAAGGCCCTGCCCCCACTCCACCCCTTTCCCCAAGGCCCTGCCCTCACTCCACTTCCTCCCACCCCTTCTCCGCTCCCTCCCCATGGCCCCTGCCCACCTGCCACTCTCCATCCTCCTCCAAGCCCCTCCCCAAGTTCCCAAACAGCTGTTTGGTGGCAGCTCCGCCCCCATCAGCTGATGAGTGGGGGCAGGGAACAGCTGTGGCTAGTAGGTACTGAACACCCACTATTTTTTTTCACGTGGGTGCTCCAGCACCAGGGCACCCATCGAGTCAGCATCTATGCCCCATAGTGTAGACTCAGCCTACACTGATGGAAAGGGTAGGAACACTGTCTCCCCCTAATAAAGTTAGGTACATCAATGGAAACATTCTTCCATTGACATATCTTCATCAATACTGGGAGCTAGGTCGGCATTTTTCAAACCTTTGACCAATATAAACATCAACCTCACTTTTAAGCGTAGACCAAGCTAGATATGGTACATGATCCTGTGGATGTCGCATTCATTTGTAAAATACTGGGCACGTCATCTGATAGCAGTGCTCTCATCCCACTTTTGAAAAGTGCTTTGCGATCTATAACTGATCCAAGGCCCATTGAAGTCAATGGACTAGGGTTGCCAATTTTGGTTGGACATATTCCTGGAGCTTTCATCACAGGACATAATCTTTAATTAAAGATTAATCTTTAATTCCTGTATCAGAGGGGTAGCCGTGTTAGTCTGAATCTGTAAAAAGCAACAGAGGGTCCTGTGGCACCTTTAAGACTAACAGAAGTATTGGGAGCATAAGCTTTCGTGGGTAAGAACCTCACTTCTTCAGATGCAAGAAGTGAGGTTCTTACCCACGAAAGCTTATGCTCCCAATACTTCTGTTAGTCTTAAAGATGCCACAGGACCCTCTGTTGCTCTTTAATTCCTGGAGACTCCAGGACAATCCTGGAGGTTTGACAACCCTACAATGGGTGTGTGCAATGATTGTCTCACTCCAAATGAGAGGATAAGACTGGCAGTAAAAGGATGGTGTTAGAAGCCCTTGTTAACATGTATGGATCAGGGGACTGGGATATGGAACTTCTGAAATGGCCACTGGTGGTGAAATTTGGCCCATTTGGTGGTGACCAAAAATCATTACCATCAGATAATTATTCATTGGCTTTTGTGAAATGACTTCTTGGAGTCTTAGTCCAGTTCCTAATGGGACAGATGTCCATTTCCCAAAGACATTGCCCCAGTTAGCACCTTTGTGAATGGCCTCAGAAGACAGCCCGAGGATCTGATTGACCCATGGAGACTGAATTACTCTTTCACGTGTAGGGCTTGTCTACACACGAGATTTTACCTGGAGTAAACTGATTGCCAGTTAACTCAAGGTGGTTAACATGTTTGAAGAGAACATTCTCAGTACGTCCCAGGCATTGGGAGATTAGTCTAGTCCTGGGGCAAATTTTTGGGGCGTGCCTAGACTACCCTTTACAAAAAACCCTAGTGTAGACAACACCTAGTGGGGGGCCTCTTGAAGGCGGGAGAGGGGCCTAGTGAAAGGAAATATCAGAGAAGCTTGCAGTCCCACTCCCTGTGTTTATCCATCCTGTAGCAAAATACAGGATGTTAGGGACAGATTTGCGGAGACACAAAGGGTGGTTGTGTGTCCAATTTCATTGAAAGTCAAGGGAAGTTGGGTACCTGAACATCCCCGTTAGTCTGCAGGGCGTTTGCAATTGTAAATCCACTTAAAAATAAATACTTCATAGTACACGTACACACACACAGACAAGCAATGGTGGAACGGTCCACGGAAGGGAACATCAGCTCATGAGATCAGCGTCTGCCAGATGGATCAACCCTATTTTCAGGTTTCTAAAAGAATGTTACAAATAACAAAGTGTTCAAGAAAAATCCATACGGCAGCAGCTGACAATGTCTTTTTAATTACAAGAAAAAACCCCATCAAGCATCCTTCTGAAGCAGAAATAAATATGGATGTTTAAGAAAGCCAGAGAAGTATTCCCCTTTCTTAGGGCCCTCTCAGGATAACCTTTAGCAGGTGAGTAATACATCATCAAAGAGTTGTGCTTTGACAGCACAACCATTAGTGTGGATTGCTGTGAAGGCACACTATGGAAAGGGGTCCCAGCAGCAATCAATTACAATGACTAGAAATGCGTCAACAGGCTAATGCAGGAGATTGCCTCTGTCCCACTAAAGCAGCAGCAAATCAACTGTGGATGACTTTCATTCATTAAAATAATTCACGGCCTGCACATCTCTCTCCCCCTCTTCCCTTCGCCCTGAATTCATGCTAATAGAGTCTATATATGACATGAAAAAAATAAAACTAAAATGTTTTAAATGATTGTTTAAAAATAATACAGTTAAAATGCTGAGGTCGCGTCCCCCACCGAGCGTAGGGTTGCCAGGTGTCTGGTTTTCGACTGGAACACCTGGTCGAAAAGGAACAGCTGCCCTGGCCGTCAAAAGTCCAGTTGGCGTGGGGCTGGCAGGCTCCCTACCCAGCTCCGCGTGGCTTCTGAGAAACTGCCTGCATGTCCCTCCAGCTCCTAGGCATAGGGGTGGCCAGGGGGGCTTTGCGCACTGCCCCCTCCCTGAGTGCCGGCTCCGCAGTTCCCATTGGTTGGGAACTGCAGCCACTGGGAGCTGTGAGGGCGGCGCCTGCAGACAGGGGCAGTGCACAGAGCTGCCTGGTCCGGCCATACCTCAGCCTAGTAGTCGGAGGGACATGCTGGCAGCTTCCCGGGAGCTGCCTGAGATAAGCGCCGCCCAGAGCCCACACTCCAACCCCCTGCCCCAGCCTGAGTCACCTTCCACACTCCGAACCCCTCAGTCCCAGCCTGGAGCCCTTCCTGCACCCTAAACCTCTCATCCCCAGCCCCAAAGCCGGAGCCCTCAACCCCTCCTGTACCCCAACTCCCTGCCCCAGCTGGTGAAAATGAGCGAGTGTGGGAGGATGGGGGAGAGCGAGCGACGAGGGAGGGGGGATGGAGTGAACAGGGGTGGGTGGGGCCTTGGAGAAGGGGTGGGGCCTCAGGGAAGGGGTGAGGCAGGGCAAGGGTGTTCAGTTTTGTGTGATTAGGAAGTTGGCAACCCTAACCGAGCGCGATGTGTCATTGTGATTCTTCACGTCACAGACTTATCGGTCTGAGTCAATTCCCTAAGTCTCCATAAATATGATGATTTATTACTTGCGTCCCAGTAGAATCTAAGGGTTGCAACCAAGATTGCAGATACCATTGTGCTAGACTCTGTACAAACACATAGTGAGAGGCAGTCCCTACTCCAGACAGAGGAAGTGACTTATCTAGGGTGACCAGATGTCCCGATTTTATAGGGACAGTCCCGATTTTTGGATCTTTTTTTTATATAGGCTCCTATTACCCCCACCCCATCCCGATTTTTCACATTTGCTGTCTGGTCACCCTAGACTTATCCAAGCTCATGCAACACATCCGTGGCAGAGCTGGGAATAGAAATCATGTTTCTTGTACCCCTCTGCCGCGCCCTATCCACTAGACCATACTGCCTAGTGACCATTTAATGCTTGCCAACTACTTGCAGACAATGCTTTTAAGTTCACATTCCTACTGATAATGGTCCGGATCCTACCAAACACTTACTGCTGGGTGCAGTGAACTCCAGCATTGCTTTGCAACTGGATACCTGGGCAAGCTTGGGAAATAAATGGGATTCAGTTTCTGCTCAAATTCCTTCCTGCACTCTCCTAGTCTTCCTCTGGAGGTGTTGGGTCACCAGTTGTCCCACTCTCTCCTTCTCAAGCATTCCATGCAGCACAATGTTGCCTCTCTCATGAAGCCATGGTCAAGAATGAATCATTGCAATGTAGTATCATAACCTGGGAATCAGAGACGGTGACATGACATCACAACATGAAGGCTCAACATCACAATGGAACACTTGGATATAGTCTGTGTCTACTCTACAGCCGCTACGGCAGCACCGCTATGGTGCTGTAGTGCCATAGTGTAGACGCTTCCTACATAGACAGACGGGGATTTTCCACACATGTAGTTAATCCACCTTTCTGAGTGGTGGTAGCTAGGTCAATGGAAGAATTCTTCGGTCGACCTAGCTGCATCTATACCCAGGGATTAGGTCAACCTAACTATGGAACCAGTCGAGTAAGAGCTTAGAACTGGTGACAGTCAGAGTCCAATGCAACAGCTCAGTGTCTGAGTTTTCCCAGTTTCGTAGCAGAGTTAAGCAAGGTTGTGTACTTACCCCAACTCTGTTTGGGATCTTCTCTCTGCTACTGAAACAAGCTTTTGTTCCTCAACTGAGGGAATCTATTTACACACAAGATCTGATGGAAAGCTGTTCAATCTTGCAAGACTCAGACCTAAAACCAAGACTTGGTAGGCCCTTATCCAACACCTCCTCTTTGCTGACATCGCAGCAGTGACAACCCACACAGACGCCCGTCTTCAAAACCTCATGGACAGTTTTTCCAAAGCCTGCCAAGACTTTGGGCTCACAGTAAGCCTAAAAATACGAACATAAAGTGCCAAGGGGTTGAGGAAGCACCCTCCATCAACATCAACAACTATGAACTCAAAGTGGTGAACAAGTTCACATACCTGGGGTCCACTATCACAGTCAACCTCTCACGTGAAATGGAATTCAGCATCCGCATTGGAAAAGCCGCCAAAACAATGTCTAGACTGAGCAAGAGGGTCTGGCAAAACAACAAATGGACAGAACAGACACAGATCTGTGTGTATCATGCGTGTGTTATCAGCACACTTTTGTATGGGAGCGAGACATGGACCTTATACTCTCATCAGGAAAAGGGGCTCAACAACTTTCATATGCGTTGCCTTCGTCAAACCTTTGGCATCTCCTGGAGGGACAGAGTCACCAACACTGAGGTGATCAAATGGGCCAGCATGCAAACACTCCTCCAACAGAGACACCTCTGCTGGCTTGGGCATGTGCGCTGAATGACTGATGGGTGCATCCCAAAGTTCAACCTCTACGGCGAATTAGCATCTGCACAAAGACCCAAAGGATGCCCAAAATTGTGTTTCAAGGATGTGTGGAAGCGAGACCTCAAAGAAATGGACCTGGATGTGGATAACTGGGAAGATCACACTCAGGACCGCAGCCTTTGGAACCAAGAGCTGAACAAAGGTCTCTGGAGTTCCGAGAGGAAGCCGTCCAGCTTAGCAGAGGAGAAAAGAGTCGCAGAAGTCAGAGCCCAAAGGTCGGAACGTCATCTTTAAATGTGACAGATGCGACAGAGATTGTCTCTTTTGAGTGGGTCTCTTCAGCCACGAACACAGCTGACCTAAAACCAACTGAGTAAATTCTTTAACTCTCAGGGGTGCATACCCATGGTCTCTTGAGACTGAAGGATGCCTAATACTGCTAGTAACTCTGGCACTCAAGCTGTGAAATTTTTCACAGTCCTGAGTGGCATAGACAGGTCAATCTAATTTTTAAGTGCAGACCAGGCCATAGTGTCATGACGCAAAAACAGACACAGGCTAGTGACACACATCACGATGCAAAGAGCCCATTCTGTATCTGAGCTTTTGATTGTGCATGTATCAGGCCTACAGTCTATGGACATACTGATGCCAGCCAGTGTCCAAGTCTCTAGGGTTGATTCAGGATTTCCCCCTACAAGCACCACCACTTCTTTTTCCGTTGTGTTGTTTTTCCTGTGGTGAGCAGCTAAAGTATGGACCTTGCCCAGGAGCCAGAGTTCAGAGATACGCCAGTGAATTCAAACAAGTTCACTCTTGGTAATTTCACTGCTGTAGACACGCTCTCACCAGTCTGTCTTCATTTGGGAGCAGACACCTCTGAGAC
Source organism: Emys orbicularis (assembly GCF_028017835.1). Lineage (NCBI taxonomy): Eukaryota > Metazoa > Chordata > Testudines > Emydidae > Emys > Emys orbicularis. The sequence continues at coordinate 8,308,261 of NC_088684.1, read as the reverse complement.
TTTTTTGTTCACCCTTTTTAGCACAGGGCAGCACATATTTCACTCCTGGGAACATGAAAGGCACGCACTTCTCTAATAGGACTTAACTACAACAAATGGACAGATTTTGCTGAGTATCAGTCTTAGGAGACATTGGATTCATACATCAGATTTTTATGTGCAGGAGTCAAGAAAAAGAATAAAGTGCAGAGTAACTGAAGTATCCTCATATCCATCTTCTTATTTTCCTTGCTTGAAGTATTGGGACCAGAACACTGTAACTCCAGAGTAGCCCCATTGCTATCCATGGCTCAACTATGGATTTACACCTCTCTAAATGAGATCAGAATCTGGCCCTTAGACACCATGCTAGTCCAATGACCTCCGCTGAATCACAGGAGGTTTTCAGAGCGGTGACAGCAGAATTACTTCAATGCTCATTATGTGGGGCCAGACTGATCGATCATGTGAAGTGAAAGCCATTTATTGCCATTTGTATTCTTCCATCATAGATATTAGCCTTTAAGTAACCTAGAGCAATATTAAAATGCCACAATATGTCAAAATATGTGCCCATCTCCAGGTGGGGCGATGTGGGGCTTCTAGCTTGTTTGGCCAACACAATCTTTTCAAAAGGGAATTTGAACCCTGGACTGAGTATCTTAGTAGAAACTCTTTCTGGGATAGTTCTCATTGGCCAAGGTGTGTCTGCCTCAAGTCCTGCCTGATCCCCATTCAGTTCAGTTTTCAAAGCCCCCTACTTTTCACAGGGATCACCTTTGTCCACATAGGTCAGAATGCTGACGAGACGACTTTCCATATCTGCTGCCCATCAGCCTTTTCTCCTGCCTCGAGGGAGGGAGACTTGTTTCTGAAATTATGGTTTTGATAACACGAGCAGCCAGCATTTTGATTAGCCTCGCACTTCACCCCTTGGTGAAAGAACAAGAAGGATGTGGAAGCCACCGTTTTAATTGGCTTGGCAATTTGCCCCCTAAGAACAAAATCAGAAGACAGAAGCAGGACAGATGTGCCCACACACACTTGTTGTGTAAGTAGAACCCAAGTGACTTTGCAACATGCACACTTGGTTTTCATAGACACCATTAGAGGAGGGGTGTGTTGCTTAGCATCCTTGTAGCAGGGTGCCTTGCCCTTTAAATGAAATTGGGCCCAGCGTTCCTGTTCCAGTCCAGGTGCACCCTTGTTTTTGACGTAATAAGGAGGGTGGAGCTGCCCCAGGAGTTGTTATAAATGAGAGTTCAGAACCCTGAGAGGGAGGAGTCTAGAAAGGATGTGCAGAAGCAGAACTGAGAGTTTTAGGGAGGGGATAGTCCTGAAGAGGGCAATAGTGTGAGATCCCAATGGAGTCCTGGAGTCAGAGCAGACAGGTGAAAACAGGATGGAAGTTGGAGGGTCACCTGCATACTTCCCCAGGCCAGAGACCCCTGGCCATGGAGGGCTGAAAGCTGGGGAGTGATGGAAGGGTGAGCCCACTGATTTCTATGAGCAAGACCTGGAACTGTATCTGGGAAGGAAATGGGGTGCAGAAGCCCACCACCTAGAGGGGCACTGTGCTGGGAGGATTATGCTGTATGGCAGTGGGTCTTTTTGTAATAAATTAATCCCACAAAAGGAGCTATTTATGTCCTCCAAAAGCTGTACCAAATGTATTTGAGGAACCATGAGAGAAACTGCAGCGAGGGAAAGCTCGCAGGGAGGTCCTGAAGCCACCAAAGAATGCCCAGGAGATTGCCACACGTTCACAGCACCAATGAACCAATCACAGACGCATCTTCATGTATAACACCTGTGGCTCATTAAGATGACAATTACTAGTATCCAAGAGAGACCAGGGCTCCTCTGAATTGTACAGGCACAAGAGACAGTGCCTGCCCCGAAGAGCTTACACTTTCTAGAGACCAGGCAAAGAATGGGAGAAATGAAGTGTTACTATTCCAGATTTTCGGAGGGGACCTGAAGCAAGAGAGATTAAGAGCCGACCCTCAACTGATGTAAATTGGTATTGCTCCACTGGAGTCATTATGAATTTGTGACTTACTGAATGAGGAACCTCTCTCCCCCTGTAGATGTTGTGATTGATAAAATATTCACAACCCAAGTGTACCTGGGATACATAAAGGCAGGAAACAGCAGCATGTTCTACCATGACAGGAAAACACCAGTTATATACAATGTATTTGCAATTCAAGCTGGGGGCATAATGCAATTTGTCAGAATGATTTTGAAACTAACTAAGAATCACCAGGATGTCTTCACAGGCTGAAAGAAATATAAGTAGAGTTTAAAAGTCGCTATTAATAGGCTTGCTGTGCTGAAATAAAACAGGAAATTGCTGGCTCATGCAAAAATGAAGTGTTACTGAGCCCTGCTTTTAATTATATCGTCTGAATTCCTGATGGAATTTTGCAGGTTCCTCCGCTCCAAACACATATTTCCCCCCCACACTAATTTGAACGATCTCTTCCACTAAGCGCCAATTCGTCTCAAACATCCACACAGATTCCAAATGCCTCCTGTGATATAATCAGCTCTTTTACGTATTCCACTCCAGGCATCTTTTTATCTATTTGTGGGAAATAAGAGCTTGGAGTGTCTTTTATTAACTTGTGTAACAAAGCCATGTTTAAAAATCCCATCCATTAAAAGCATCCAGTATTATTGGACTGAAGAGAAAAATTAAAGTGGGTAAGTAAATCCAAGAGAAATCTGATGGCTCATTATTCTAAGCAGAGCAGGTAGTGACACCTATAGTTAAGATCGGTCAACACTTCTCATTATAAGACCCTCTTTTCAGTTGCCAAACTTTAACCATTTGGGCTGAAGTTTTCTGTGGTGGGTGTCTGCCTCAGGCTAAACTTTTTTAGAAAGTTTGAGCCCAAACCAGGCATGCTATTTCCAAGAGCAAGATTAAGGGGGCGAATTGTTTTGCCCATGTTAAATAAATTCTTACAACCGTTTCTCTGAAAAGCTCTAGTGCCCCACCTTTGGAGAAGGAATTGACATTTGGCCTTGGGCTTACCCTGCTGTCAGAGATATGTCTTTTGTCATTCCAATGAAAACTCACTAACATTTGACCAAGTTACAAACCTCTGAAAAATCTCACTCTGAACATGCTCAGTAGGGACTTGTTAGAGTTTAGCAACTACATTCTCTGAATATCCCATCCACACTGAGCATGCTCCAGCCCCCCAGAGCCCTTATGTGTGACCAGACTCCAAATGCACCTTCCCCACAGAGCATTCTCAATTCCAGGACTGCAGGGGCTGACCAGGATTTTCCTTGCAAGTGCTCCCTCTGGCAAGCAGGAGTTAGTGGAACTGAGAACAGGGGGGCTCTCATTGGTCTTGAGGGGTGGGGGCAGGAGCAGGTTGTGAAGACTGGAAAGGAGCAGAGGGAGAGGGGATCTGGAGCGGAGGGTGGGGAATGGATGGGAAGAGAGGAGGACAGAGACAGCTTAAGGGCAGAAGGATTTATAACTACAAGAGCACACTCCCCTACAAACACTAGAATTCAACCCAGTAGAACTCAGTCTCCACCTGCCTCTGCTATCGGCAAATATCCATGAAACCCACTGACAAAGTCTCATCCGCCTCTAGTACAGCACCTCATACAGAATAACAACCTACTACTGCTAACCATTACTCTGTTAGCTCAAGCGGCAGAGGTCTGCACTGTGGGTCCGAAGGTCTGAACCTTGCCGATGATCCAAGCTGGGGATCAATATGGGTTCCATGATGGAATGTCTCTTTCTTGAATTTGCTTGGGGAAAAAGAAGAAGAAATTATTGCCTAAAACAAAAAACCTTGTTAAAAGCACATTTTTAGGGTTGCAAACGCAGTACTCAAAAGTTAGCAGATGCCAGAATTAAGGTGGTGATATCCTGAGTTTGCTGCTAATATAGGCCAGCAGTAAATTCATATCTTGCTTCCTTTCCTGGAGCAAGGGAACTGGGTCCCAAGGTGTGTCTGTAGCACAGCGTCTCCTGGGGTGGGTGGAGGCCAAAAAAGGCCCCATGTAGCCTTTTCAATTGTAGTGCTCAGCGTGTTTTCCGGGGGGGAAGGGGAAAAGTAGTATTATACTCACTGTACAGGTGGGGAAATTGAGGCACAGAGGGGTTAAGGTGAAATACTCAATCTTAACCAAATGTGACTAAAGTTAGGCACCTAAATCCATATTTAGCCAATTAAAGAAGTGGCCTGACTGTCAGAAGTGCCCACAAACTATTATCACTCTCCTAAGATCGCAGAGTGGCTCTGTGGCACAGCCAGAAATAAAACGCAAGTCTCCTGACTCCCAAATCCTGGGCCCTAATCCCTGGATCCTGCTGCCTCCTCTGGGGTTGGAGTTGCATGACTCTGGAGGCAGGTTGACTGGCAAAGGCAGCTGGCGTCGTTACAGGATGCTGAGATTTTACCTTGCGTTTCAGGTTTGCACGAGTCCAGAAAGTCAAAGCAGCTGTATTGTTGAAATAACGCAGGGTCCCAGAGTTTGCAAGGGGTGGTAACGTGGACTCATCCTTGTTCTTCCAGGTTCAGCAGGTTGCTCACTGTTGCATCTTCAATCTTTGCTGCTTCCACTCCCAGTGTCCCTCTTGTGAGTATTACCTTGGGATTATTTATGTTATGGTAGCATCTAGAGGCCTCAGTGGTGATCAGGCCTCCATTGTGCCAGGTGCTGTACAGACACATAGTCAGACTCCTTACCCCAAAGAGCTTATATTCTAACCAGAAAGATAGACCAAAGGATTCTCATCGGCAGCCTCATTCTGTAGACAGGGAACTGACTTGCCCAAGGTCACCCAGGAGCTAGGAGTTGAATGCAGTTCTCAAGGCTCTATCTTTGCGGGGGCGGAGGGATAGCTCAGTGGTTTGAGCATTGGCCTGCTAAACCCAGGGTTGTGAGTTCAATCCTTGAGAGGGCCATTTAGGGATCTGGGGGGAAAATCTGTCTGAGGATTGGTCCTGCTTTGAGCAAGGGGTTGGACTAGATGACCTCCTGAGGTTCCTTCCCACCCTGAGAGTCTATGATTCTAACCACCAGACCTGCATTGTAGATGTGAATGTTCCACTCCTTTCCCTCCAGGCCACTGCGAAGTAGGTCAGGATGAGTATGTGCCTTTGGCTGAATGGGACACTGACAACCAGGGAAGTGATGTGACGCGACTTGCTCAAGGTCACGCAGCCAGTCTGGAATAGACTTGGAGCCCTATTTGGTCCCAGGCCAGGAAAAAGAAAACCTCAGGTCTCCAGATTCAAAACCCGCCATGTGCTTCAGCCATTAGATCATGCTCCCTTTCTAATAGTGCAGTGGAGGAGTCCCAGGAGCCGTTCACACCTGGTTAATTTCCTTCTCTCTATCTCTCCCTGCCCCATTTTCCTTCTTTGATAGCATCTCCCGTGTCAGTCGTGCCATCTCTGAGGGGAGAGAGTGCTCCGCCTCTTTCTCTGCGTTTTCTTCTCTCTGCTGGAACTTCAGGGGGGGGGGTCCCTGTAAAGCTCTTAACGCGCCATCCCTGTCATTCAACTCCACGTAAAACCATTTCCCCAAATGCTTTGCTGGCCTCGCCAACAAAGCTGACAGCAGCCTTCCCCTGGATTCCAGCTCCGCTGTCATGCTTACGCGATCTTTCAGTAAGCTCGAGCACTCAGCCTGGCCCCCTTAATGATCTCTTCTAATGCAGCTAATATTGATCTGGCGTCTGCCACTGTTATTGCAGTGTCATCCATGACTGGCCCTCCCTTGGGCCTGCTTTGCTACTGCTAGTATCAGAGCCCTGCATTTTCTCTGTGAATGTCACACGGCCGCATCCGGAAAGACGTCAAGTACCAGGGTCTTCAACGGGAGGTTCTGGTGCTCAGTGCAAGCCCTGATTCAATTTCCTTCCCCACCGTTCCCCCGTTGCTGCTGTCCCTCGGTTTATTTATTCATGATGGACACTGTTGAGCCGTAAGGTGACCAGATAGCAAGTGTGACTAATCGGGACACTATTTTGTGTGTGTGTGGGGGGGGAGGGTATAGTTGTATATATAAGACAAAGCCCCTGGTATCTGGACGGTCCCGATAATACTGGGACGTCTGGTCACCATACCGAGGCGTTCGCTTCTTTAAGTGAATGTTGTGCCTGGCAGACAGCCCAGGAGAGTGAAGTCCTCTGTTTAGCCACAGAGAAGGTACAACAGCCATCCACTCAGAGCTAATGGGACTACCATCTAGGGATGAAAGGCTGGCTAATGGCTGCACTGGCTTTTGATGAGCACGGGCAGCCTCCAGAGGTGTTAGGGGCCAGTTCAAGTGGCCTCCTGCTCGGAGCGTTTCGCTTCTGTATAAACAGCTGAGCGCAGCTGTCATCTACTCCGTTCCAGGCAAGCCTGGGGCCTGCGGTGTAACTCTGGCTCCAGTGAGTGACTCTATTGACTTTGGCAAAACTATTCCTGTGAGTCAGGGCTGCTGGCCCCTGGAAACCTGCTAGGTTGCTAATGCAGCTCACAGTCTGCTCTTCCTGCATGCACCAATGCATGTTAGTTAAGTGCAACCGATCCTGCCTTAATGAATTAGGAAATCATGCCTCTGACTGCACAGGCCATGCCGTGCAGATTTTAGAATGCTCTAGTGATGAAAATGGTCTGAGACTTATTATGTCACCCCCCGCTCACCCTCAATGATACTGCAGTAAGTAGACCCATTGATTGCACATGTCAAGGCTACTCAACGAGGAAAGGCTGCAGAATCAGCCCCCTCGGATCCAATAAACCCATCTTCCCCCTTTCCAAATTCAGGATTTGACATGATTCTCCTTTCAATACCAGACCTACTTGTCCCTAGCCCCAAGTTTTGGCTGCTTTGCGCTGCTCCAGCAGCACAGAAAAGCCGAAAGCGAGCTATATCCCCAGCTCAGGGGGACTTCACAGGGGAAAGGACGCAGCCGAGCTGCCTCTGTACTCCAAATATCCCTACCCCCACCAGAATGGCCCTTCAGAGTGTGACCAGGTAGCCATAAATGAGAGCAGCTTTTGGGGTGCTCTAACACACAGCAGATGGCGGGATGGATCCCAGCTGAATCCAGAACTCATAAAGGTGGCAGAAGGACACTTTTTGTCTCCCTCTTCTCTGGTTCTCCATCACCCTTAAACTTCCATTCCAGTGCTAGCTTTATTGCTTTTCTCTGTGAACACAGCATCAACATGATCCTAATAACGCTTACCATGACAGGTTCCCGGTCTGGCTCTGCTCTGTTCCCAGCTTCCACCCAGAAAGAAACATTCTGGGGCTGGTAATTCCTAGGGAACTGTATACCTGAGAGCCCTGAAGGCCTCCTTTAGGTTAGAAGTCAGTCAGAAACACAGTGGTAGGTGCACTTTAAGGACCCACGTAACCTTGTTGCATTGATCTTCTCCATCCCAGACACATCCTGTCCCTGTTCATAGAATATCAGGGTTGGAAGGGACCTCAGGAGGTCATCTAGTCCAACCCCCTGCTCAAAGCAGGGCCAATCCCCAGACAAATTTTCCCCCCAGATCCCTAAATGGCCCCCTCAAGGATTGAACTCACAACCCTGGGTTTAGCAGGCCAATGCTCAAACCACTGAGCTATCCCTGGAATAGGCTCCAGCAGAGCCTCCCCATATGACTTCTGTTATTAGTTATTCTGTCTTGCTGACTTTTCCTCCCCTCATCCTTACTTTTTCCCCCCCTTGTCTGATCTCATGCAGGAAACCTGACTGCCTCAGAGCTCTTCCTCCCAAAAGCCTGTAACAGTGAAAGTGCTGATGGTTTAAAGGGCTGATGTCACGGATCAATTTTTATTAAATATCTCACTTTAATCCCCCCCATTATTGCAGCTTAAACCTCCCTTCCCAAGCCAGGAGGGGACACATGCACACAAGCTGTTCATGAAACAGATCCCTAGTTTATCATCCCAGTTCTCTGACGGGGAGTCTACGTGTGCTCAGTGCGTTCATATCCGCACGTAAGAACAGGCCCACTAGGTGGCAGTGTTACAGAAACAATACAAGTGCAATTATCTTTGTGTGTGTATTCGCACATGGGGCTACCCTTTAACTGTAATTGTGTTTGTTTAACTAGATCTAAGCTCTAGGTGTGTGCTCACTCTCTTTAGCATAAGCCACCAATAAAATCACCTAACAGGACACTCATGAGAGCTGCCTGTTTTTTTTAAAGAGACCCAGACATCAGTTCCTAGGTCCTAGCCCAGTTTTCCCAGCTCCTCTAACAATTGCCCGAATTCACATCCTCAATCAATGCGCCCTCGTCTAAGGTACATCTGCACAGGGTTAAAAAACCCACGGCTGGCCTGAGTCAGCTGACTCGGGCTCACAGGTCTTGGGCTCTGGGCTGAAAAATTGCTGTGTAGACATTCAGACTCGGGCTGGGTCCTGAGCTCTGGGATCCTGAGAGGTTGGAGGGTCCTAGAGAACCCAAATGTCTACAGAGCAATTTTTAGCCCTGCAGCCTGAGCCCCGAAAGCCTGAATAAGCTGACTCTTGCCAGCCATGGCCTTGCCATGGGTCTTTTATCCCTGTGTAGACATACCCTAAAAGGTCTGGGGACATAAGTGAGTCCAGAAGTGTGTCCTATTGGATCCCTTCCCCAAATCCCCGCCCCAGCCCCACCTCTTCCCCCAGCGCACTGCGTTCCCCCTCCTCCCCCCTCCCTCCCTGCCCCACAAAACAGCTGTTTCGCGGCGCAAGCGCTGGGAGGGAAGGGGGAGAAGCAGGATGGGGCAGCGCGCTCGCGGAGGAGGCGGAGGTGAGCTGGAGCAGGGGGGCAGGGCAGGGCCACAAGGAGCTGCCGGTGGGTGCTCAGCACCCACTAATTTTTCTCCATGGGTGCTCCAGCCCCGGAACACCCATGGAGTCAGCGCCTATGGCCCCAGCCATCTTTCTCATGGGGTTTTCATAACCTCCCATTTATGGATTGGCTCAAAGTCCCACAGGGAAATCTGTTTCTGATTCCTCAGACCCCGAGAAATCACTTTAGAAACACTGGAACTGCTGTCATGGAGCTGTCCAGGCGTCCATCTAGTCCTGTATCCTGTTTCCAACAGCTCCCAGCTGCTTCAGAGAAAGATGCAAGAAGTCTTGCAGTAGGCCACTATGGGATAAGCTCCTTCCTGGCCCCCCAGTTATTAAAGGTTGGCTCGTGCCCTGAACCCTGAGGGTTTAGATCCCTTCCAAAACTCTTGTGTGTCACTAGGAGGGTAGTGAAGCACTGGAATGAGTTACCTAGGGAGGTGGTGGAATCTCCTTCCTTAGAGGTTTTTAAGGTCAGGCTTGACAAAGCCCTGGCTGGGATGATTTAGTTGGGGATTGGTCCTGCTTTGAGCAGGGGGTTGGACTAGATGACCTCCGGAGGTCCCTTCCAACCCGGATATTCTATGATTCTATGATTCTATGAATATCTAGTAAGTATTTACTGTCATAACTCTGGATATGCTTATTATGATTTGGGTGTCTAATCCTATCTGAATCCATGCCAGATGTTGGTCTCACTGCTTGATGCACAACTGGAAGGCACTCAGACACTACAGTGATGAAAGTGATGTAAGAATCTATATAGAATAGAACAGATGACATCTAGTGGCAATGAGTTCCATGGGCTAATTGTGATTAGTGTGAAAAAGTTTTTCCTTTCATTGGTTTTGAATTTGTCACCTGTTTCCCTGACCCCTTGTTCTTGTGGTCTCAGATGGGGATTAGAAGATCCACCCTACCTTTTCTGTATCATCCATTGCTTTCAACATGTCCCTCTTATCTCCTCTCTAAGGTAAACAATCACACTCTTTTCACTTCAAAAGTGGTTTGCTCTTTACTGGGAAAGATGTGGAAGGCTCCTCGTGAGCACAAGTGGGTGATAGGGATGACCACTGACTGAAGTCAGCCTGGGTGGATGAGTCTGCCCTGTCTCTGGCTGAGATTTTGCAGACACTACAGAAAGGGAGAGGAAAGATCCATCAGCCTCTTTCACAGCTGGGCCAGATGGATGCATACATTCCTTTACCTGCTGTTGGCTTGATTCACACCATGACTTGCCCCCACAAGATTTAATCCCCTATCCTTGTGCTTTTGCTGGTGGAAGTCACTCAGTGAACCAAAGTGATCTGGGGACACTGCTCACCTAGCAGAGGACAACAGCTAGGTAATGCATCTAACCAGTCTATTGGTACACCAGTCCCATTCCAGGGGGACACCCTGCTCTCAGGCTTTCTCCAGACTCACTGGGTCTATGAGTCTTTGGAGCTGAACCGACGAGAGGAGTGGTCCACCTCCTGGGTGGCAAGTAGGGAAAGCCCTGGCTCCCACTTGGAGGATATGATGCTCAGCCCAGGATGGGGAGCAGTTACTGTGCTATAGGCTGCAGAGCAGCATGTGGCCAGGACCACCTGTCACTATCTCAAGGTTGCCATGACGAACCCAAGATTTTGCTGTAGGCTCTTAGGCCCAGATCCTCAGAGGTATTTAGGCTCTGGGGCTTAGCACCTACCAAGGCTTTAAATGTTCCTATTGTGTTCAAAACCACACAGCTCCGGTGCTGGAGGTTCTGGGAGGCAGGGGTTAATAACTAAGACAGGGTCTCGAGGAAATGATGGTCGCTAAGCACTTAGCCACTTGATTCCACCGTGTGCCTCAGCAAACATAGCTGGAAAAGAGGGTCAGCAGCAGTACTTGCCACAAACAGTAGAGGGCGCAGCAAAGCTGTTTGTTTTTTTGTTGCGGGGGGGGGGGGGGGAGGAAATACACTGCAACAGAAAATAGATTCTGAATTTTTGTTCCTTGAACGTGTGTCAGACGGAACCACAAGGGGAGTGTTGAGGAGGCAGGCTCTCACCGTACATATTTTTGGCAGGTAAGGACCGTACTGTATAACTGGGATGATAAATGAACCTTTCAGGAAGCTGTCTTGTATATAATTGCACACCCAGACAAAACAATGAGTCGCTTATTAATTCAAAGTGGCAATGAAGGCAACTGAGTCGGAACAGCTGCACAAGCAGTTTCTTGTGGGTTTTCTAATATCGAACCGGGACACCGTTATGTTGGCCCAGCAAGTCCTCAGGGGGTGCACAGCTGTGGCCATTGAGCAAGTGAGTTACCTGCTAGATTGTCCTCAGCACTGCATAGCACTCGGTACCAAATCCCCTGCCCGACCCCCAACTGCAAGGGTGAGAACAAGGAAGGGTTTAGGCACAGAATGGCCACATCTTAAGAGAACTCAGTGTAAGTACAATCCTCATCATGCTAATGAGTTGCTTAGCTACCCACTCCTTTGGGGCCTGCATCCTATTAGAGGGCAAGAGTCTGACTGATGCAGCAGGGTCAAATGGGTTCATATCCCCCTCCAAAAATTGGCAGGGACCGATCACCCCACAAGCTCATCCTTAACTCCATCCATGGCTAGCACCTGCCGGCTACAATTTACATAAAGCACAGTGCTTTCCATTGCCTTGCCAACTAGCACGCAACCCAGCAAGCAGGGTCCAGATATTGCTGCAGGCAAAAATGTGAATTAAAGCAACAGGAGTTGTGTGTGTGTGTGGGGGGGGGGTGTTTGCTCTGAGGAAGGTTGGAACTGAATACGAGCATCAAGGAATTACCCATTAGGTCCCGCTCCCGCCAAAGCAGCGAGGGTTAGCTTCCGTGAGAATCCCTCCCCAGAGAAAGCCAGCCGGGCTGCTGTGTTTGCTGTGAATGAGCCTTCAATTAAAAGACAGCAGGTTGTAAGTAAGTTTCTGTCTCTAATAGGACAGCACACTGGTTTTACACTGAGTTATATCAGGGCCCAATCCTGGGAGGCGCTTCATCCCCTCAGCTTCCACTGCCTTAAATGGAGAGTTGAGGATGGTCGGTGTCTGTCAGAAACAGGCAGTAGCGTGACCTCAACCCTGCTTTTTTCAGTTCCCTGACTGTCTGTTTTTAGCAAGTTCCCTGTTATCCATGTATTTCTTGGCCCATAATCATTTAGGACATGATTTGAATGGGAGATGGGAAGGTGGTGGTCAGGAGTAGGCTCTTAGGCATCTCATTTTCAGGGTGCCCCAATGTTTTAGTGCCCAAATTCACATGAACCCCACTCCTACAGTAATTTATGGCCTCACTGGACCACACCATGATGATTATGATGATGCAGATGCATCTTCTCACCATGACATCTTGACAACGTTAATATTGCAACATCGAGAAGCAGTGGTACAATGCATTTATTGTCCTACAGGACAAATTCTAACCCCTGGAGTCCCTGCATCCTTTTAATTCTTGCTGAGATGCAAACGTCCTACATAAGAACATAAGAACGGCCACACTGGGTCAGACCAAAGGTCCATCTAGCGCAGTATCCTGTACTCTGACAGTGGCCAAAGCCAGGTTCCCCAGAGGGAATGAACAGAACAGGTAATCATCAAGTGATCCATCCCCTGTCATTCACTCCTAGCTTCTGGCAAAGAGAGGCTAGGGTCGCCATCCTTGGTCATCCTGGCTACTAGCCATTGATGGACCTATCCTCCATGAATTTATCTAGTTCTTTTTTGAACCCTGTTACAGTCTTGGCCTTCGCAACATTCTCTGGCAAAGAGATCCACAGGTTGACTGTGCGTTGTGTGAAGAAATACTTCCTTTTGTTTGTTTTAAATCTGCTGCCTATTAATTTCATTTGGTGACCCCTAATTCTTTTGTTATGAGAAGGAGTAAATAACACTTCCTTATTTACTTTCTCTATACCAATCATGAATGTATAGACCTCAATCATATCTCTCCTTAGGCATCTCTTTTCCAAGCTAAAAAGTCCCAGTCTTATTAATCTCTCCTCCTGTTCTCAGTCTAAGTAGCCATATGCTCTCCCACACTTTGAAATCTATACTTCAAATGGGTCAAGCGTTTACTGCCTCTCCACAATGTGAAATCAGCAAGACAGTGTGCAGAATAACAGCACACGTATCAATTCAAGAAGCTTCTTCCCATCTAAAATTAGTAAATAATTGCATAGTGTCCGATAAATTACTGACTGTTCCTATTGATGTTGCTTCAAAACACAGCTCTGAAACCTGCCAATTCTTGTTTTCCCATGTGATTCCATCACAAACAGAATAGCTGGGCAGGTGGAAGTCAGCATAGCTCTCTTGGTGTCAGTGGAGCTGAGGATCTCACCCAAAGACTTTAGAGTTCTACAATACCAATTTGGAAAGCTATAGTCTGCTTTCAGAGACGTTGAGTGTCCACAGCTGGTCTCTGTATACTACTGCCCTCTAGAGGATGGAATTGGACCCAATGCAATCTTACTTCCTTACAAAATCAGACATAAGAATACAGAAGTATCACCGCATGCTACTACTGAACAATTGCTGACTCTCGTTTTTACCATATAATTCTAAAACAAATCAATTGGAATATAAATATTGTACTTACATTTCAGTGTCTAGTATATAGAGCAATATAAACTAGTCATTGTCTGTATGGAATTTTCGTTTGCACTGAATTGGCTAGTGCTTTTTATGTCGCCTGTTGTAAAACTAGGAAAATTTCTAGATAAGTTGATGTACCCGCTGGAAGACCTCTGCACACGCCCAGGGATACATGTACTTCCGGTTGAGAACCACTGCTCTACTTAGCATGGAAAGAGAGCGAACAAAAGATGGCATCAAGAAGGGTGGGATGCATAATGACTATGTTGCTTCAGTCTTCATGAAGGGTACTTGCTGAACCACTCTCAGAACTGTTTCAGCAATTATTTTTGAGAACTCATGGAGGATGGGTTTCATCTCAGACAAATGGAGAATGGAAATTATAGTCCCTATCTTTAAAAAGGGGATCAAAGAAGACTTGGAGAATGACTGACCGGTCAGCCTAACTTCAGTACCTGAAAGATACTGGAACAAATGATTAAGCAATCAATTTGTAAGCACCTAACGTATAACAGGGTAATAATAGATTCATAGATTCATAGATTCTAGGACTGGAAGGGACCTCGAGAGGTCATCGAGTCCAGTCCCCTGCCCGCATGGCAGGACCAAATACTGTCTAGACCATCCCTGATAGACATTTATCTAACCTACTCTTAAATATCTCCAGAGATGGAGATTCCACAACCTCCCTAGGCAATTTATTCCAGTGTTTAACCACCCTGACAGTTAGGAACTTTTTCCTAATGTCCAACCTAGACCTCCCTTGCTGCAGTTTAAGCCCATTGCTTCTTGTTCTATCCTTAGAGGCTAAGGTGAACAAGTTTTCTTCCTCCTCCTTATGACACCCTTTTAGATACCTGAAAACTGCTATCATGTCCCCTCTCAGTCTTCTCTTTTCCAAACTTAACAAACCCAATTCTTTCAGCCTTCCTTCATAGGTCATGTTCTCAAGACCTTTAATCATTCTTGTTGCTCTTCTCTGGACCTTTTCCAATTTCTCCACATCTTTCTTGAAATGCGGTGCCCAGAACTGGACACAATACTCCAGCTGAGGCCTAACCAGAGCAGAGTAGAGCGGAAGAATGACTTCTCGTGTCTTGCTCACAACACACCTGTTAATACATCCCAGAATCATGTTTACTTTTTTTGCAACAGCATCACACTGTTGACTCATATTTAGTTTGTGGTCCACTATAACCCCTAGATCCCTTTCTGCCGTACTCCTTCCTAGACAGTCTCTTCCCATAAGTAATAGCCAACATGTATTTGTCAAGAAGAAATCATGCCAAACCAACCTAATGTCCTTCTTTGACAGGGTTACTGGCCTAGTGGATAGAGGGTAAGCTGTAGATGGGCTATATCTTAATTTTAGAAAGGCTTTTGACACAGTCCCACATGACATTCTCATAGGCAACATAAGGAAATGTGGACTAAATTAAATTACTATATTATGGGTGAATAAGTGGTTGAAAGACTATACTCAAAAATACATTAGGAAGCAAGCAAAAGACTACGGAAAATGTAGGTCCTCTACTTAGCAGGGAAGGAGAGCTAATAACAGATGACATCAAGAAGGCTGAGGTGTTTAATGCCTATTTTCCTCAGTCTTTATTGAAAAGATAAATGGTGACTATGTTCTCACGCTGTCTGGAGTGGCTCAGGACCGTGAGTGCCGACCTCAGGGCAGAATGTCAGAAAACAGGGCGGACACTCCAGACTGCTGGTATGTTCTATAGCTAGATTTGACCAAGCCAGTACCAAATGGGAACTCCCGGATCATTATACCAGTATAACCATAGAGTCACAGACAGTTCCCTTAGACTCTCTAGTCTCTCTTGCCACCCTGACAAACTGGACTTTGTGATAAAAGGTCACTTACGCCAAATGTCACATCACATTTAGATTGCTTCCAGTCCCAAGAGACCAGTCACTTACCCCAGATCAATTGATACCCTAGATCTTACACCAATGCTAGTAGCCAGTTCTATAGTAAACTTACTAAAGGTTTATTAGCTAAGAAAAGGAAATGAGAATTATTGAGAAGTTAAAGCAGGTAAAATATATAGAGGGGTGAGTCACAGTCTATAATTACAAATGGTAGCAGAGATGTAGTAATCTGCCAGTTTCCTGAAAGTCTCTCAGGACTACCCAGAATAACCTGGGGATCTGTCTTCTCATTCAGTTATTCCACCCTGTTCGAATCTAAACAGTCCATAGATGCAGGGTCTTTCCCTGAATCCATGCCTACAGTTTCTTCTCACAGCAAACAAGCTGACAGGGTCACCACCCATGTTGGTTCTCCCTTTGATGACGGAGAGTGAGGAATGCAATCATCACCCACAATGACCCCTTGCTTTGAAATTAGCACTTTCCTGTTCAAGTTCTTCATTTGCATTATACAAGGCTTCTTTCTCATTCCATGGGTTATTTAGTTACAGGGATATATACAATGTAATGTTTGCTATTACATGATAATGGGACACTGAGAAGTGAAAACGATGCAAGTAACATCCCATTCGCTTTCATGAAGTTTAAACACCAAATACACCAGGGGTCGGCAAGCTTTGGCACGCGGCCCACCAGGGTAAGCACCCTAGCGGGCCGGGCCGGTTTGTTTACCTGCCGTGTCTGCAGGTTCGGCCGATCGCAGCTCCCACTAGCCGCGGTTCACCGCTCGAGGCCAATGGGGGTGGCGGGAAGCGGCGCGGGCCGAGGGATGTGCTGTCCACCGCTTCTGGCCTCCCCCATTGGCCTGGGACGATGAACCGCGGCCAGTGGGAGCCACGATGGGCTGAACCTGTGGATGCAGCAGGTAAACAAACCATCCCGGCCCGCCAGGGGGCTTACCCTGGCGAGCCGCGTGCCAAAGCTTGCCGACCCTGAAATACACTCTTATACATTTAACAATCACTTTGATCTATACTAATACACAAGTGAATTGGCCTGGCTTCCAGCCATGCATCTGTAAGCATTCCGGGAGGCCTGGGGCTTTGCCATAAGCTGGCACGTGGCCTGCTAGAAACCCATGGCTGGCCCGTGCCAGCTGACTTCGGCTCGCGAAGCTTGAGCTAAGGGGCTGTTTAATTGTGGTGTAGACTTTCAGGCTCAGGTTGGAGCCCAGGCTGTAGGGCCCTGTGAAGTGGGAGGGTCCCAGAGCTTAGGCTGCAGACTGAGGCTGCGACGTCTATACCGCAATGAAACAGCCCCTTTCACCCAAGTCAGCTGACAGGGGCCTTTGGATTGCAATGTAGACACCCTTTGGAATGGTTACCAAAGGCTTGCAATCAGTTTCAATCACAAACATTGTTTGAGGGACATAACTGTAAAAAGCTTCATTACCAAATACAATCCCCAGGATTTCCTTCTCTATTTGTGCCTATGGAGACTCTGGATACAGATGCTGCTGGTTTCCAGTCAGAGTCTGTGTAGTAAATGACTGGAATTTTTGCCGGAGTAGGCAACATTTTTATTGTGCCCATTTAGGCAAAAAAATAAAAATAATTACAGGCCCTTTACCAAAGGAGAAGGTCAAGGGATGTTCTGCTGTGGAGAAAAGACATGTCCACTGAGGTTCACCCCTGGACACAGCAATCCTGGTGTGATACCCAACCAGTTTGCTCCTTCTAGGAAATATCTGAACTTCTTCCCTGGGAAGCCTGAAATTTTTATTATAAACCAACATTGGATCAATCCATTAGATGTGAAGGTGGCTTTATAGTTTTTCTTGTGTGTGATGTGGTGTGGGAGGGGATCAATAAACACCATTTTAAGGATCATCAAAAATACATAAAATAAACATCTTCTGACTCAGATGGAGCATTGGGGCTGGAATTTAGTTTCACTGCACTACAGTAGAATGTATTTGACCATCCCTTGACTTTTGAAGAAGAGAAATTCATTTCATCATTTGTTTGAGCTCTAGCAAACTCTCAGAGATACTGCCAGAGGAGAAATTGCAAAGTAGTGTCAGAAACAACCGTCTCCGTCTCTTTGAACTCTCTTCCAAGCTCATAGCAAAGAAGATGTCCCTTATTATCATTTTATTTTATTCCTATTGTCACTGACAATTATACAGAGATCCAGCGTCTAACAGAAATGGCAAACCCTGTGTGGCTGCTGTTTAAGAAAATAAATAGTCCTTCCTCTTTGCTTTTCATGGTCAGTACCTCCACCCACAGATTTATTGCATTTGAACTATACTGAAAGGCAATTATAACAATTCCCTAATCCTGCACCATGGCAGATAACACGCACCCTACCAAAAAATACCTTGTTCCACCTCAGCTTACATTTTCATTGGATTTTGGAAAATTCTGAGCATCACTGATTTACTGAAAGAACAAAAAATAGAATCCCTCACTGGGTCAATTACTTGCAAAATAATAGTAGACTCCAGAGCATGTTTCCAGGAGAACCTAATTAATGGTTGTACTTTATAAACCCATGTTTATAAGTATCTCAGAGAATCAATGTGTAACCACTAACTAGTGCCCCCCTAGGAAACACAACCATTAAACTGTTGATTATTTGCTTTAATTTGCATAGTGGTCACCATTTGGGGAGCCATTTTCCAGAGGGGAGATGGATGAGTGTTGGAAGGCTCAGGCTTGCAGTACCTAGACACCTTCAAATGCTATGTTCAAATGCTTTCAGAGTCCGCTTACCCCTATGTCCTTCCAAGGTAGATCAGTTTGGCTCCTTGCAGTTTACTAAGTGTGGGTTGTTCTGATGAGGCCCTACCTATGTTGTGTGAGGGATATGAAAGACATGATGGGGTAGACTAGGCCTAAAGGCCTCCTGCCACACCAATCTACACTCATCCCAGGAAAGGAGCAGAGGAGAGGTCCTCCAAGAGGGCTAGAGTGGCTGCAGGGGGAGCAGCCAATCAGAGAGGCTTCAGGGAGCAGCCAATGACAGCCCAGCAGGCTCATATAAAAGGAGGTGCGGGGTCTGAGTGAGTTCAGTCTGCTTGCAGGGACTGGGCGAGCAAGGGATGTTCCTGGCTGATTGCAGGAGCTGAGAGGGCTGGCTAGATCAGTCTGGTAGCAGGGACTGAGGGAGCAAGTGGTGCTCCTGGCTGGCTGCAAGGGCTAAGGCAGGTAGTTGCTAGCAGGGATTGGGGAAGTGAGGGAATAGCTTCTGGCTGGCTGCTAAGACTCAATTAAGATGGGCTATGGGGAAGTGGCCCAGGGAAGCACAGTTAGTTAAAGGGACATGGCACAGGGCTGCTACTTAGAGGGTCCCTGGGCTGAGAGTTGGAGTAGTGGGTGGGGGGTCCCTCTGGGGGCCCCCAGCAGCCACTGGGGAAGTGGTTGTGCTCTGAGAGAAGGGAGTGTAGACAGACCTAGGGAAGGGATTGTATGCAGAACTGTTACCCTCCAGAAGGGGGCTGAACTGAGACTGACCCAGCTGGAGAGATGGGGTCAGAGGACTAAAGGGCAGGCAAAAAGCCTCCAGGAAGGAATCCCTGGGGGCACTGCTGCAGCCCAAAGCAGGAACCTTTGCACATAAGTTGGCCAACTAGGGTACTGAGAGAGGCCCTGTTGCTCAGATGGAGGACTGGAGCCCGGGGAGGGCAACAGAGACATTGCCAATGGAGGGATACTGTGAGGGGCCCTGTTGGACTGTGAAGGGACTGAGGCCGGGGAGTGCTACAGGACATTACTGAGGGCTTTGAGATAGGTCTGGTTGGACAGTGTATCCCAAGGGGTTTGTTTGCACACGGACTGTGGGTGACTCGGCTGAGGGCTGAGTCCCCAAACACCTGTCCGACAAGCACAGCGGCCGATAGGGGGTACCGTGAGCTGAGACACTGTGAATGCACACACTCCACCAGGGGGCGCTCACGAGAGGTGACTGTCACCCCATTACACTCTATCAGACTTTTCAGAAGAGCAAGAGATTGCTACGGTGTCCGTGACCCAAATTTCCCCTTCATTCGTGGCTGGATAGCTGCAGCACCACAGTGCTTTGAGTTTGTCCACTGTCTTCAATGGGCTTTGGATCAGGCTTGACATGAGGGAGAAAGAGTGTGGCCTAGTGCCTCGTGCACTGACCTGGGAGTCAGAAAACCTGGCTTCTGGTCCTAGCTCTGCTGCTGGTCTCCGGGATGGTCTTAAATGCCTCCCTGAATCCGTTTCCCAATTTATAGAATGGGGGTAATGGAGATCTACTGATGGAAAAAGTGCTGTATAAGAGTTATTATGTATAATATTATCATTAACATGAAAAGTATTTGTCCACTCAAAGCAAGTATTGTAGTCATTGAGAAATACCTTCCTTCTCATTTACTCCCATCTCTTCTAGTGTCTGTCATTAATCGGATACAAATCCTTCTTTATTCTCTTCTCTGCCTTTTTTCCTTTCAGCTCTTCCTATGATCTTGCACACTCTTGTGTCCAGTTAGCCGCCCTCGAAAATAGTGAGCTTGCTGAATAAATTCAGTGGCATTTCCCCCATTACACTCCATTATTCTGCTGCTGCTGTATCATTAACTGTAAAATATTTTCCTCCTCTCCTGTATATGCACACTGTATTTATGCTTGCCACCCCTCTGAAGTGTTATAAAAAGCCGCTACTTGCCCCTTCTAACCTTGTCAGAGCAAATTGCTTTTTGATCCTTTGCCACCCATTCATCTTCGTGTCCCTGCAGGTTCTGAAGAAAAATGCTCCAATACTCAGTGTCTAGCTGGGATCTCTCTCTCCCTGACAAACACTTTTCTTCTCCTCTATTCCAGGCTAAAGATCATGGAACCCTTGTGGCCAGTTTGTCACAGTTCCCATGCGGTCATGTTGGATTGGAAACAGCTGTGCCACCCTGGCTCAGAGGCTGAGCTGAATGCTAAAGGATGAGAGGGCAGTGAGGGAAAGGCAGTGAGGGAAGGCAGCAGGTTTGCTCACAGGTGGTAACCGGGGTCATTCCGGTGCACTGTTTACACACTCAGGGAAGCATGGTCTAGTGGTTACAGCAGTGGCCTGGGAATTAGGACCCCAGGGTTTATCACAACCTCCACCACGTCCCATCCTGCTCACATTTCAAAGTCCCTTGCTTGGTGAGTCCTCACTTCAACAAGGGGAAAGTCCTGGGGAACCTTTTCTCTGAGCCAAGTTGAAGAGCGGGGGAGATCTCCCTTTGCATTGAACGGGGGGGATGGGGAAGCTGTGCTTCTCATTGCTATAACCTCCAACTGTGCCCCCTGCCACATTGTGATAGACCCCGGTGCTGGGACATAAGGGGGAGAGGGGGAAGACTCCCTTGCAGAGGATGTTTGACTGCTCTCAGAGTTAGAGCCTCCCCCCCGAAAGGGCAGCTAGCCAAGACATTTGCCAGGGGTTAGCAGGCCCGGCTGGTGCAGCTCCTTCAGGTTTGATTTGGGGACCTTAGTGCTACTGAAAGAGGTCATAGAATCATAGAATATCAGGGTTGGAAGGGACCTCAGGAGGTCATCTAGTCCAACCCCCTGCTCAAAGCAGGACCAACACCAACTAAATCATCCCAGCCAGGGCTTTGTCAAGCCTGACCTTAAAAACCTCTAAGGAAGGAGATTCCACCACCTCCCTAGGTAACCCATTCCAGTGCTTCACCACCCTCCTAGTGAAATAGTGTTTCCTAATATCCAACCTAGACCTCCCCCACTGCAACTTGAGACCATTACTCCTTGTTCTATCATCTGCCACCATTGAGAACAGCCGAGCTCTATCCTCTTTGGAACCCCCCCTCAGGTAGTTGAAGGCTGCTATCAAATCCCCCCTCACTCTTCTCTTCTGCAGACTAAAAAGCCCAGTTCCCTTGGCCTCTCCTCGTAAGTCATGTGTCCCAGCACCCTATTCATTTTAGTTGCCCTCTGATGGACTCTCTCCAGTTTGTCCACATCCTTTCTGTAATGGGGGCCCCAAAACTGGACGCAATACTCCAGGTGTGGCCTCACCAGTGCTGAATAGGTCACACGCACTGACGATCCTGGAGATTGGCCCTCTGCCACACCTATTTCTGTGGATAAGCAAAGGCACTGCAGGTTGCCTCTGTATCATCCCCCCCCCCCCACCTCTTCCCCACAAACACATGGTGATACTCCCGCTATGGATTCCATTGTGGGCGACATCCGGAATTGTTTCACCCAGCAGGGAAACAACATTCCCCAAAACCCTCACCAGAGTTCATGTGTCTTCTTCAGGCTGTTCTCAAGTGTATAAGAGTTACCCTCTTCCAATCAGGAAAAAGAAAAAAAAAACCTCACTGCAATGCAAGCACATGTTCATTAGTGACTAATCAACACATATAAACTTTCTGTAGATCTTTAGGGTTAAAACCGCCTCCCAATAACGTTTGCTGAGCATGTAAATAATGGCTAAATCCAAGGATCAATTGTGGAGATTCCAAGTCAGAAAGTTTGTGTAGTGTCCCATGGATGCATTAGCACGGCTGTGAGACCCGGGTCCCGCAACTGTAAGCCCAGGCTCACAATGCAGTGTGGACGCTCAAATGCAGGCTTGGAAACACCAAGTCCACGAGCCCAGGTCCCACAAACCAGGCTTTACAATGCAGCATAGACATACCTAGACACTTGCTGCCGCTCGCTGTGCAGACGCACCCATAAAGGGTTAAAGGGTCAGTGCCGGTGAAGGGTCTGATCCAAAGCCCACTGAAATCCAAGGGAGTCTTCCACCAGCATTCCATTACAAAGTTAATTGCGTCAATGGACAGACTCCCTTTTACTTCAAAGGGCTTTGGAACGGGCCCTAAGTGAACATCCAAATGAACTGTGTAGGAAGCTATTGCGTTACCAATACCACTTCCTACAGCATACTGGATTTTCCCAAGGTCACCCATCCAAACACTTCCTTGCTCTTTCTCAGGAGCGCTGACACGATTGCACTCCAACCACCTGTAGTGCTATGCAGTGGGCAGGATCTTTCTGCTCATCCCTTGGAATCACATCTCGGAAATATTCCTAGGCATATTCCAAACCTTGCCTTTTCTTGGAAGTGCAAAGTTATGGGAAGAACATTTGTTTCAAACACACCGTTCAAAAGTTTTTATTGCAAAGTCATTTTGAAATTGGACTTTTATCGCTCATCATGCAAAGAGCTCTGACAAGCATTTAATCCACCAGTTAGAGAGAGGGGGAAATAGATATTCTGGTCTTTACGCAGAGAGATGTAAAATAAAGTATGTTCCTGCCACATAGCCACACTTCAAGATACAATTTCAATGTTCCCTACTTTTGCTGCCTGTGACATTGAGGAATACAGTATAGTTTAAAAAAAAAAGTGGTAATTTCCAGGAGCCAATTTCTCTTCTTCATTTCTTTCTTCATCAGATGAATTTTATCGATGAACAGCATAGAGAAAAGAAAAAGCTGGGATTACAAAAGGACGGTGCTCACAGCTTCCTTACTGTAGTCAGAGCAGTGCAGAATATAAACCAGTATAGCGCCAATGAGAACAAGTATCAGGGGGTAGCCGTGTTAGTCTGTATCTACAAAAACAACAAGGAGTCTGGTGGCACCTTAAAGACTAACAGATTTATTTGGGCATAAGCTTTCGTGGGTAAAAGAGGCTGAGGACACTACTCTAGGGTGACCTTGGCCTCGTCATGAAATCTATCCTGTATTTCAGTTTTCCATCTGTAAAATGGGGATAATACTACTTCCTTGGTCTGTGTTTGTTTATAGATTGTAAACTGTTGGGGGCTGGGCTGTGTGTATACACCACCTGGCACAAATGTGGCTCTGACATCTGTTGGAGCCTCAAGCTGCTACAGTAATACAAACAATTATTAATAACAGCAAAGCCATTGTTTTCCTATTACAGTAAAACCTCAGTTACGAACACCTCAGGAATGGAAGTTGTTCATAACTCTGAACAAAACGTTATGGTTCTTTCAAAAGTTTACAGCTGAACATTGACTTACTACAGCTTTGAAACTTTACTGTGCAGAAGAAAAATGCTGCTTTTAATCATCTTCATGTAAATTAAACAAGTCCAGAAAGTTTCCTTACCTTGTCAAATAAGTTTTTTTTAACTTTCCCTTTTTTTTAGTAGTTTATGTTTAACGCAGGACTGCACTGTATTTGGTTTTTTCGTTTTGTTTTGTTTTATTTTGTTTTGTCTCTGCTGCTGCCTGATTGCAAATGTCCAGTTTCAAATGAGGTGTGTCGTTGACCAGTGAGTTCATAACTCTGTGGTTCTATTGTGCATCTTCAAATCCTTAGGGCCTCCCTTAGTGTTTACACAGCCCTAGCTCAGGCAAAACTCCCGTTGTCCTTTCACCATTTGGACAATTAGCGACAAACAAGTTTGACAGTTGGGGGAAAGTTTTCTTGATCCGGTCTCAGTGCAGGTGGCTGGATTTGCTGATTTCTCAAGGGCCCTTCCAGCCCGACATTTCTATGATTCCGTACAATTGCGTTTATACCCCAGAGACTGACAAGAAACTATGCCATGAAAAGAGCAGCACAGATAGAGGCTAGCAAGTTGAATGGTATGAAGCATTTGTGGAATACGATGTAGATTCGGAACCTTTTGATTTCCAGCTGCTACAATGCTGCTCTCAGGCAGATATGGAGCAGTCCTGACTTTCATCTTTTATCCCATTAATGTGATGCTCAATTAGTGTTTTTTCAACATATTAACATGAGGGAAGGACAGATCCTATGAATGGCCAAGCAGTGACCCATGGATGCACACAGCACGCAAATTGGAAGCTATTTAGAACTAGCTGGTATCCAAGACAGATTCATCAGTTCTTGGATTGTAGTATGATTCTTCCTTTATGCTCCTTCTGTTGTCTGATCTCCCTCTTCTGCCTCTTGTCCATTTCGTCCTCTCCTCTTCCCTCCTTTACTTCTCCTTACTCCAAACACTAACTCGCACTCCCTTCCTCATTATAGTACAGCATTTCATTTCAAGTCCAGTGTGGCAAAGTAGGGCAGAGAACACAGTGAATTGTGAAAACCATTTCTTTAGCGAAACCCAATTAATTTGCCTCTGATACAAATGCACTCAACACCAGAGAATTATTTTAACTTAAAATACTTATGCTAAGGAGAAGGGTTAATCCAGGAGCTTTTGATATCAGCCCAACTCAGTTTATCCAATACAGTCCCCATTGACCCTATTAGCATTACCATAACCTTTATTAACATAACTAATTGAAATACGAATGCATGGGGAAAACTCTGTTGAATAACACTTTTTAAAAAATAAGTCACAAGGAATGTATTGAATCTCTCACAATGCACCCAGGAAGAGTGCTGATTACATTGTCATGCAGTGATCTTATACGCTGCACTCGAAGAAGTGGGTTGTAGCCCACGAAAGCTTATGCTCTAATAAATTTGTTAGTCTCTAAGGTGCCACAAGTACTCCTGTTATTTTTGCGGATACAGACTAACACGGCTGCTACTCTGAAACCTATAAAATAATTGCTACCGGGGGGAGGTTAGGGAAGGAATGATCAATCAATTGACTCTTGATATCACCAGTCAGACCAAATGTTAGATACAAAGAGTCCTGATCCTGCAAATCTCTCCTCATTTGAGTAATTTTTACTCATGCATGTCATGGGATAGATTCTCCAGCCCCCCGCTACCCTGAGCTATTCCTGGTCATGCTGGAGAAGGAGGTCATGAGGAAGTATTTGCAGCAGGTTAGAGTTGGAAGGAGCATCTACCATGCTGCCTTCCTGTCCCTGCCCTTTCTCCAACTCCAACATGACGCTTACCCTGCTTCTCCAGCAATGGGAGTGCTGAGGTGGGAGGGGGCACAGTTGACTTAGATCAGAGAATCCAGCCTATGGTTTCTAATTCTAGTCTCATACCAGTGTGAATCAGAAGTAACTATTAAAGTCAGCTGAGTTGCAGTGGTGTGAACCCACGTAAAATGAGATCAGAATGTGACCCGCGGAGTTCAGTGATACCACTCATGCTTAGAGTTAAGGCCAGGCCTACACGGTTTGCTGGATTGGGGGGATAGTACCTTGCTGGGTGTAGGTATGGTACGAAGTTTCTCCTCACATTTGTTTGGGAGTCCCGTGTTACCTTTAGAAACATTCTAGAACGGCTTTAGAAGTGTAATTGGTAGTACAGTAGTTTTCATATTCCTCCATTTGTAAAATCAGGCTCCTTTAGAACCCTGGGAGCCAGGCCTCAGAGCGAGAACAATGGTAACCAGTAACTCTTAGAAACCACTAAAAATTACCCGACGTTGGTCTCCTCTCTGTACCTCCACACAATCTTAAAACAATCTCTGTGATCCCCTGCAGCTCCGGAGAGCTAGAAAGATGTGCCTCTCTCTGGATTTACTTGATCATCCATCAACTCCCGTTTCATTCCACTGCTCTTCTGCAAACCTATTTCTTCCTTTGATGACACCTTTTAATTCCTCTGGTTTTTATTTAACTCTGTAATTGCATTCATGAACTCTGAAAGTGGCTTTGGGATAGGGTTTGCACAGAAGATACCATACACAATACAGCCATGTTTTCTTGCATTGTATGCATAGTCACGATTATTTTTACTCTAAAGACTAGTCCAGAAAGGGGAAATTTGGGGTCTCTTGAGTAAGCAATGTGCAGTTTGATTGCAAATGACAAGAAATACTCAGGAAACTTTGATCAAAGAATTTCCTTTTTGTTCTTTGCATCAGAAAATACGGTTTTAAAGAGATTAAATCCCTCAACAAGAAAGCTCTGATTAAGCAGAAGTGTCTCCTTCTGATGGCTACTTTCATGTACTTTCTTTGACTATCCAAGCCTTCAGAATGGTTGGTGTCAGCAATGCAAGGCCTTCCTGATTATTGATTAGAGAAGAACCTACACGGTTGGTGCTCACGTGAAAGCTGCAGAAGTGAGAAGGGAAAGGAGAAAGTCTGAGCATGAGGTGGAGCTGTGGGGGCACTTTATGTAGAGAAACTGACTGATCAGAAGATTTAGAAAGTCCTCAGCGTGGAGCTCTTGGTCTTGGTCAGGTATCAGACTAAGGCTAGGTCTGCACTAGCACTTTTGTCAGTAAAACGTATGTCGCTCAGGAGTGTGAAAAAACACACCACTGACCAACATAAGTTACACCAACAGACGCTCCAGTATGGACAGCCGACATAGCTACTATCGCTCATGGGGTGGTATAATCACATTGATGGGAGAGCTCTCCCGTTGGTATAGAGTGGGTACAAAGGAGATCATACAGCAGCAGTGAAGGGTCCTCTGTGCAGGGCCAGGGGGAGGAGTAGTCCTGCACAGTCCTGCACAGGCGGAAAGGCCAGCTCGGAGAGAAGGGAGTGTAGACAGACCCAGCCAGCCTCATCTTTCTATGCACCTATGGGCCAGATTCTCAGCTGCTGTGATCTCTCCACTGGAGCCACACCAGTTACACAAGCTGAGGATCTGGCCTTATACCTTTCTAAGGAAAGGCAGAGCCGTAGCAAGACCAAGCCGAGCTCCTTAACATCCGCTACTCACAGCAGCCTGCCTCCCCTTCCGTCTGCCGCGGGCACGATGCTTGGACATATTGTCTTGCGATTTAGGTACCGGCTTTGGAGTCCGGGGAGACGGCCGAAGCAGCTTCCCACAGGAGCAAATGAAATGGAAGCATGAAGACAGAGACAGAGCACTCGTGTCGAACAAGTCGCTCCAGGCACCGCTTCTCAATATCACAGTGTGCACTAGAGAGAGAGAGAAACCAGTTTATATATATATATGAAGGTGTTATTTAGCCACTGGGAGCAGGGGTGGGGTGGAGGTCTCTTCCCCAAACACTACCGTGCTGTACAGAACTGAGGAAAGGGGGAGATCATGTGATATCACTCCCCTCCCCACAAAAATAAGGTCTGCGGATGATATTCTACCCTTAAAGGTTTGGTTTTAATTATTAAAGCTCCAGTAAAATTTTATTCTTAGAAAGTAACCCCCCTAAAGCTTCCTGTGCAGATCATGGTCTGTTAGCTCCCTGGAGGCTATGTTGTATTTTTGAATCAAGTGTCTGGAGCATAGAATTTGCCATACTGGGTCAGGGGCCATGAGGTTACTGTAGTACCTTATCCTGCCTTCAGCTGGGGTCATTACCTGATGCTTCAGAGGAAACAGGCAGCCAACCTAAATGCAGCATTCCCCTATCTGCTTGAGAGAAACGTGCTTGCCTTTGGTCTCTAAAATACACACCTGAAGCTGTCCCGTGCCAAGTGACTTGGGCTTGCGGGACTCGGGCTGCGGGGCTGTTTCATTGCTGTGTAGACATCCGGGTTCGGCCTGGATCCCAGGCTCTAGGACCCTGAGATTTTAATCAGGCTTTTGACACAGTCCCACATGACATTCTCATAGGCAAAGTAAGGAAATGTGGACTAGATTAAATTACCATATTGGCTGTGCATAAGTGGTTGAAAGACTGTACTCCAAAATAGTTAGCAATGGTTCACTGTTAAACTGGAGTCCTGCCAGGGTCTGTCCTGGGTCCAGTACTATTCAGTATTTTCATTAATGGCTTGGATAACTGATTGGAGAGTATGTGTATACAATTTGCAGATGACACTAAGCTAGGTGGGGTGGCAAGCACTTTGACAATTGGATTAGAATTCAGAATGACCTTGACAAATTGGAGAATTGGTCTGAAATCAACAGGATGCAATTCAATAAAGCCGAGTCCAAAATACTAAACTGAGGAAAGAAAAAATAAAGGCACAGATACAAGATGGGGAGTAACTGACTGGGCAGTAGTACTGCAGAGAAGGATTTCTTGGTTATAGTGGATCATGAATTGAATATGAACCAGCAACGTGATGCAGTTGCAAAAAAAGGCTAATATCGTGCTGGGGTGATAAGGAAGGTAATTGTTCTGCTCTACTCGGCACTGGTGAAGCCTCAACTGGAGCACTGTGTCTAATTCTGGACACCACACTTTAGGAAAGATGTGGAAAAATTGGAGAGAGTCTAGAGGAGAGCAACAAAAATGATGAAAGTTTCAGAAAAGCTGACCTAAGAGGAAAGGTTACGAAACTGGGCACATTTAGGCTTGAAAAAAGAAGACTGAGGTAGGGTCTTCAAATATGTTAGGGGTTGTTATACCAATGATAGTGGTTATCAATTGTTCTCCATGTCCACTAATGGTAAGACAAGAAGTAATTGACTTAATCTGCCGCAAGAGGGACTGAGGTTAGATATCAGGACAAACTTTCTAACTGTGAGGTTAGTTAAGCACTGGAACAGGTGACCAAGGGAGGTTGAGGAGACTTCTAGGAGCCGCTAGGGGGATGGTGGCTGCATAGCTTTAGATCTCCCTTCCCCACCTACTAAAATCCACAACCATCAGCAATTGAATAACTGTTGGTCCCATCTAATATTCATCAGATATTATGGATGGTGCTTCATCTCTGACATTCTACAAAATCCTAAAAAAGCAGAAGCTGTCGGACAGCCCTCTTGCATCCAAGATGGCTGACCAGGGAGCGGCTGCCCCGAGACTAGGAGGAACTATGGACTGGCTAAAACACATCTCAAGTGACTATTTTGAGAAAAGCATATGAAGATATAACTGAGATCAAACATATTAGTATGACACATCAAGCTAATTTGCAAGGCTTGGCATCAAGACTAGAGGAAGCTGAGAACAGAATCTCCTTGCTAGAAGACACAATGGTTACAAATATAATGTCAGAGCATCAGGAAAGAATTATAAAAGCACTGCAGGAGAAGGTTAATGATCTCTAGGGACGATCAAGGAGAAACAATCTGAGAATTCTGAGTCTCCCAGAGGGGCTAGAAGAACAGAGGCCTGTGGGGTTTTTAGCCACCATGCTGCCAGTGCTTCGTCTTTGCTCCCTGATCAGAACTTAGATATCGAGAGAGCCCACCACCAAAACAAACAAATGCAAAGTCCCGGGCCTTAGTTATAAGATTTTTAAACTACAAAATTAAGGAGCTCGTTTTTTAAAAAGCCTGTGAACTTAAAAATCTAACATAGAAACATCACAGGCATGATTTTCCCAAATTACACCCAGGACATTGTAGAAAAGAGGGCTAAATTCAATAGATGAAGAGCCCTGGCCAAATGGCTGGGTTTGGACAACTTCATTTCCTTCCCTGCTACTTTCAAAATTAAAAAGGAGCGCAAGATGATTAGTTTTAGGGCAACAGCAGAAGCTGAAAGGTATCCGAGCTCACCACAGCACAAGACTTCTGCAGAAGATACA
Organism: Emys orbicularis; assembly: GCF_028017835.1. Classification (NCBI taxonomy): domain Eukaryota; kingdom Metazoa; phylum Chordata; order Testudines; family Emydidae; genus Emys; species Emys orbicularis. The sequence goes on along the minus strand of NC_088684.1, from coordinate 8,278,666 downwards.
GACAGGATGCATTAAAACAATATTACCTGATCCCTCACTGCAGTGTGGGGATTCGGTGTTCAGGTGTAATAACAAACTGTACAGGGTAAATCCAGCATTTTGTCTCCTCCCTTCCCCTCAGGTTTATTTCTTTGAACTTCCATGGTTTCACAAGCAGAGGGAGCCAGCTGGGGAGCGAGGGGGAGAAGTATCTCATCTCTGATTCCTGGTGGCACCTTAGAGACTAACAAATTTATTTGGGCATAAGCTTTCGTGGGCTAAAACCCACTTCATCAGATTCATGGAGTGGAAAATACAGTAGGCAGTTTATATATTACAGCACATGAAAAGCTGGGAGTTGCCTTACCAAGTGTGTGTGTGTGGGGGGGGTGTCAGTGCTAACGAGGCCAATTCAATTAAGGTGAAAGTGGCCTATTCTCAACAGTTGACCAGAAGGGGTGAATATCAACAGCGGGAAAATTACTTTTTGTAGTTCTGAGGCCAATTCAATCAGGGTGGACGTCATCCATTCCCAACAGTTGACAAGAAGGTATGAGTATCAACAGAGGGAAAACGAGAAACTGCAGAACTGGAATTAATTTGCAAACTGGACCCCATCAAATTAGGCCTGAATGAAGACTGGGAGTGGCTGGGTCACTACAAAAAGTAATTTTTCTTCTGTTGATACTCACAGCTTCTTGTCAACTGTTGGGAATGGGCGACGTCCACCCTGATTGAATTGGCCTCGTTAGCACTGACCCCCGACTTGGTAAGGCAACTCCTATCTTTCCATGTGCTGTAATATATATACTGCTTACTGTATTTTTCACTCCATGCATCTGATGAAGTGGGTTTTAGCCCACGAAAGCATATGCCCAAATAAGTTTGTTAGTCCCTAAGGTGCCACAAAGACTCCTCATTGTTTTTGCTGATACAAACTAGCACGGCTCCCACTCTGAAACCTGTCATCTCTGATTGAATTTTGACCCCTCCAGACCCAGGAAGCAGCTATGGCAAAGACTAATGTTACAATATGGGCACAGCTACTTTTTCTCCATCTACGCCCTTCCCTCCCCATGTTTCTGGTGCCCCAGGAGCACATCTACCTTCAAGCTCCTGACCCCAAGCAAATCACTTCACCAGCAGTGTTGCCAACCCTCCAGGATTGTCCTGGAGTCTCCAAGAATTAAAGATTAATCTTTAATTAAAGATTATGTCATGTGATGAAACCTCCAGGAATTCATCCAACTAAAATTGGCAACCCTATTCACTGGACTAGGGCACTCCTTAGACCTGTGCATCGGCAAAGCTCACCAGAGCAGTGTGATCTTGTTTTCTCTCTGAGGCACTCTCCCTCTTCGTACCTTTTCCAATCCCTCTTCTCCTCTTTTTTAATCTTTTCATCTTCCTTCCCTGCCCCCTCTCTCAGTGATTTTACTTTGTTTCATCCCCATCTGATTTCCTGGATTCTGGGTTTATCGTAAATCCAGAGATATTCAATCCATTTGCCCTAAATGTACACTTAGAGATACCAGATCTAAACAATGCAACAGAGATTTTGGTTTAATGATGAATCTTTTCAATTCCCACACTGTAAAAAAAATCTGATCTCCTAAAATCCCATCCAAGAATAAGTATTATTGGTGGTTACGATTCACCAAATGACTGAGAATGTGTTAGTATGAAACTGTCAATTGTTTTTTCAATATTGCTTCACGTTCTTTTCTTTAGTTTTTATTTTTGTTAAATGAGTTAAAATAAATGTTATGCTAATTTGCACTGCTGATGCAACTGATAGAAAATGGCATTCATGCTATGCCCAGAGTGGAGAAGGCTTTAAGAATTTAAGAATTTAGGCAGAACTCTTCTGCTAACGAACCCCTGACTGCAAATCATCCAGCTACATTGGAATAAGGTTATTTCAACAGTTTGTATAACTTCCTTATATAGCCGCTATAGACCTATTCTTAAGTTTAGATGATAGCTTTCTTCCCCCTTTTTTGTTGTTGTGAATGATGCAGTAACCAGGCCCCTCACTCGATACGAGACTATTTCTGCTTTATAAAGTTAAAGGGAATCCAGTTATACCCCAGTTGGGTGTTTTGGGGAGTGAGTGACAAGGTCCCTCTCTTGTAAACCTCCTGGACTTAGGTCCTATTTCCATTTGGAGAAGAGTTAAGTATTTTTAAGTGATCCTTGGTTGATTTTGATCATTTCATAGAATCATAGAATCATAGAATATCAGGGTTGGAAGGGACCTCAGGAGGTCATCTAGTCCAACCCCCTGCTCAAAGCAGGACCAATCCCCAACTAAATCATCCCAGTCAGGGCTTTGTCAAGCCTGACCTTAAAAACCTCTAAGGAAGGAGATTCCACCACCTCCCTAGGTAACCCATTCCAGTGCTTCACCCCCCTCCTAGTGAAAAAGTTTTTCCTAATATCCAACCTGAACCTCCCCCACTGCAACTTGAGACCATTGCTCCTTGTTCTGTCATGGCTTTTGTCTCAGTTTCTCTATCTTTTTTCCATTCCGGACCTGCCTTAAAATTGTGGTATCACTGGTGCATGATCCGAGATCATGATAGTCTTGATTTCATTACTAAGCACTGAGTCTACCACATTTGTAGAAATCAAGTTGTGAAGTTGTGGAATGTGGGGAGGAAAAAAAAGTAAAATCCTTCATAATAGGGTTCTGCAACCGCCATACATCCTTTAACCCTAATTCTTCCATATCATCTTTTCTAATGTTTCTAGCATGTGATTGTGTGCAGAGGGGCTGGCCTGACTTGTTTAAAAAAGAGTCCAAAATCTCTTGCGATGATGAGTGATTCTAGTGGGATATTAATCAATTTGGAAAAAAGCTTGTTTAAAAAAAAATTGGATCATCTTTACCCGGTCTGTATAGATGAATCAGGGTATATAAAGAGTCAGAGATCTAAGCCTTCAGCCGCAAAAATCTACCTTCCTCATCTTTATTTACATCTCAGATTTGTAAATTGAATCTTTTATGAAATGATATTGATACACCTTTGGTTGCGGGGGAGAAATTGTTAAACACCCCTTCTCCCATCCATACCCTCCTAAATTTCTCTGCCTCCAAGTCATTAAGGTGAGTTTCCTGTAGGGAGATATCTGCTTCCACTGTTTGTAGATGAGTGATTTTTATTATTATTTTTTTGTTATCAGGTGATTCGGACCTTTGATATTCCAGGAAACACAATTTACAATAATAGCCATAAGAAGTGCTTAGGTCAAATATCTCTTTTGTCGGGCGCTGTCCCCGGGGTGGTGAGCGGTGGGACCCATAAATACCTTTCCTAGATCTGGACCTAACACTGGCCCAAGCAATGACACTACTCAGGTGCCTGAAAAGGTGCTTTAAAGAAAGGTGTCTTACCTCCTACTAGAAGAGAATCGAATTACTGTGCTACTTAAACCAGATAAGGGTGTGCAAAAGTGTAACAGCTATAGACCCATCTCTTTAATCAAATACTGATTTAAAAATATTGGCTAAGAGGCTTTAAAAAGTAATGAGTGAGGTGGGATTTATTTTTTAAAAAAAGGCATGGCTCAGATAACATGCATCAGTTGACTAATATTATGGCATTCCGTCAACACGCTAGAAATTCCCATGTAATCATTTCCCTTGATGCGGAGAAAGCCTTTGACAGAGTGAATGGGCCATATCTGTTTCTTGCCCTCAGACAAATTTGGTTTGGGAAAATCCTTTATTTTAAAGCTGTTATATTCCAGTGCCAACTCTTGTATCCTAACAAATAGAACAATATCCCTTCCCACCCCTCCCCACTGTGTTCTGTTTCAGAGAACAAGCCTGGGATTCCCTTTCTTCCCCCTCCTCTTCAATCTACCATTAGAACTAATTAGGGAGCACCAAGGTATTCAAGGGATCAAATCGGGGATTCAGGAGAGAAAAAATCCTTCTATATGCAAACAACATCCTCCTATTTATTAACAATCTAGATCAATCTATTCCAAATATCCTACAAACAATAGATAACTTTGGTAAATTTTCTGGCTTCAAGATACATTGGGAAAAGTTGGAAGCATTGGATTTAGTTAGAAGTGGCTCTCCGACAGGCACACTTAGATGGCAACAAACAAACCTCTGATATCCCGGCATCCTAAGGAATTAAAAACGTAGTCAAGGTTAACCTAGCCCCATTCATCATCCAGTTAGCAAAAAATTTAAATACACCTCTACCCCGATATAACGCTGTCTTCGGGAGCCAAACAATCTTACTGTGTTATAGGTGAAACCGCGTTATATCGAACTTGCTTTGATCTGCCGGAGTGCACAGCCCCACACCCCCGGAGCGCTGCTTTACCGCGTTATATCCGAATTCGTGTTATATCGGGTCGTGTTATATCAGGGTAGAGGTGTAGATGACAGGCACTACTTCTCTGCCTTTGGGGAAAAATAAACATAAGTAAAACGAATGCCCTTTTTATTCCAAATTCCTTCCCGATCCATATTTCTCCCTTTTATTTTACCAAAGTCGACATGTTCAGGTCCTTCTTGTGAGGTGCTGGTAATAAACCCAGAATCTCCTGGCAGCGCTTACAGCTCCCTGGTGGTTTCAGATTTCCCCAGTTTTAAACTTTATCATCAGGCAATAATTCTTAACCAAGTAGCAGAGTGGCTCATTCCTTCATACTGTAGAGCCCTGGATGGGCTCCAGTTGGAAGCGGAATTGGTTGTTCCTTTGTCCCTTTCCAATGTGCTGCATATGAATTAGTACCAATTCCCTAACGAACAATTATCAACTATTGTGGCAGCCAGAAATACTACTAAATACTACTACATTTAAAAATCACCACCACCCCCCCTTCTTCATACCAAGGCCTTTATCTGGGGTAATTCAAAACTTTGTATAGCCGGCCACCCATCATTTGGCCAGATTGGATTACAAAAGGAATTTTTACCATCATTCAATTCATTGAATTTACAATACTAAAAGAAAGGTTCAATCTAGAGCAGCGGTGCCCAAACTTTTCCTCTCGCACCCCCCCTTACAAGTAATGGACTGTGTCTGTGCCCCCCCCCAGGCCGGGAGTGGAGTTGCAGCAGGACCGGGGGTCATGGCCAAGGGCCAGGAGTAGAGCTGTGGCAGCGGGGCGGGGACCAAGACTAGGTGCCGGGAATGGGGGCTGGAGAGCAAGGGCCGGCAGCCAAGCCTCAGCGGGGAGCAGGGCCGGGGCCAAAGGCCGGGAGAGGAGCTGGGGCCACAGCTGCAGTTAGGGGCTGGGGCCCGGGGCAAGGCCAGAGGGCCTCGCTGCACCCCCTGGATGTTCCTCCAGGCCCCCTGGGATGGCCGCACCCCACAGTTTGGGGACCACTGATCTAGACCCCCAAGAAGGAGTGGTAATATATCCAACTTAAACATGCCGTTTACCATCTGTTTGGCCCCAATGTCTGTGCTCCCCATGGACCCACCTGAACTGCTTTTGTTTCTCCAGATATTACCCAGATTGCCAAGACCTATGGCAACACTATATGCACCTTTGGACAGCAAATTTTAATTAAACACAGATTCCCTACAAAAGAAATGGGAGGAGGAATTAGGCCAATTATTCTCTGCTAACCAATGGAAACAAATTGTAACTCATGCTCCAAACTATTCCTTGGACCTCAGTTTAAGATGAATCCATCTGAAAATCACATGGAGGATGCATTGGACCCATCTCCGACTAATCAAAACAGATGTCGCTAAGTCAGGCAAATATTGGTGCTGTGATTCAGCAGGTGCTAACTTTACCCATATGATCTGGGAATGCTCCTATGTCCATATGTTTTGGGGCAGAACTTAATTATAGTTATTTTTCCTATCAAATAAAATTGTGTTACGCGCCAAACATGTTACTGGATGTTACTGGATGTTAATTGGAAGCTCAATAAAGCTGGAAAAACTTTGGCTCAGTGGAGCACTACTAATTGTTAAAAGACTAGTACTATAAAAATGGAACTCTAAAAAGCAACCAACAAGTGAAGACTGGAGCATAGACATCAGCTGCTTTCAACTACCTGAAAGGGGGTGCCAAAGAGGATGGATCTAGACCTGGGATTGGCAACCTTTGGCACCTGGCTCGCCAGGGTAAGCACCCTGGCGGGCCGGGCCGGTTTGTTTACCTGCCGCGTCTGCAGGTTCAGCCGATCGCGGCTCCCACTGGCCGAGGTTCACTGCTCCAGGCCAATAGGGGCTGCGGGAAGCAGCGGCCAGCACATCCCTCGGCGCATGCCACTTCCCGCAGCCCCCATTGGCCTGGAGCAGCGAACTGCGGCCAGTGGGAACCACGATCGGCCAAACCTGCGGACGTGGCAGGTAAACAAACCGGCCCGGCCCGGCCCGCCAGGTTGCTTACCCTGGTGAGCCGCATGCCAAAGGTTGCTGATCTCTGATCTAGACTGTTCTCAGTGATACCAGACGATAGAACAAGGAGTAATGATCTCAAGTTGCAGTGGGGGAGGTTTAGGTTGGATATTAGGAAACACTATTTCACTAGGAGGGTGGTGAAGCACTGGAATGGGTTACCTAGGGAGGTGGTGGAATCTCCTTCCTTAGAGGTTTTTAAGGTCAGGCTTGACAAAGCCCTGGCTGCGATGATTTAGTTGGGGATTGGTCCTGCGTTGAGCAGGGGGTTGGACTGGATGACCTCCTGAGGTCCCTTTCAACCCTAATATTCTATATTCTAAGCTTGGCCACCATGGAAAGAATTGTGTACTGTAGCAGAAATACTCAAGAAAAACTCAGAGATATGGGATGCTTCCCTAGAAGTATTTGAATGATCATATTAAAGGCACTCTACCCACTGCCTCTGAATTTTGCTTCTATTCTTCATCTTATTTTAATATTTTTTTTAAATGGGTTGGATTTTTTTATAAACAAATTCTGTTTATTTGTAAATTGTGTAATACAAATAATTGGTTTATATTTTAACCATTCATCCTATATACAATTAAATGTGTTAAGCACAGATAAGGTTAGGTAGCAAATGGTTAATCTCATATGAGAAGTTTATGCATTATGAGAAGTTTATGTATAGTTTGTTTTTCTGTATATATCTTTTAAAAGTTAATAAAAATTTAATAGGAAAAAAGGGAGGTTGTGGAATTCCCGTCATGGGAGATTTTTAAGAACAAGTTAGACGAACACCGGTCAGCGTTGGTCTAGGTATACTTGCTCCAGACTCAGTGCAGGGGGTTGGACTAGATCAGGGGTGGCCAACCTGAGCCTGAGAAGGAGCCAGAATTTACCAATTTTGTCCATTGCCAAAGAGCCACAGTAACACGTCAGCAGCCCCCCGTCAGCTCCCCCCTCCCGCCCCCAGTGTCTCCCACCCGCCATCAGCACAGCCAATCAGCACCTAACCCTTCATCCCTGTGCCTCCCACCCGCCACAATCAGTTGTTTTGTGGTGTGCAGCAGGCTGGGGGGCAGGGAGAGGAGGAGCAAGGGTGCGGCAGACTCAGGGGCAGGGGCGGGGACCGTGGGGGAAGGAGTGGAGTGTGGCCGGGGCCGGGGCCGAGCCAGGGTTTGAGCAGTGAGCACCCTGTAGCACATTGGAAAGTTGGCACCTGTAACGCCAGCCCCAAAGTTGGCACCTGTGCAAGGAGCCGTATATTAACCACTGAAGAGCCACTTGTGGCTCCAGACCCACAGGTTCTCCACCCCTGGACTAGATGATCTCTAAAGCTCCTTCCAGCCCTACATTTATGATTCTATTATCATTTATTGTTCTGTTTAAAAAATTGTAGTGATCCAATAAGGATGTAAATCTCGGTTTAAAAAGTTAGCCGGTTAAACAATTGAACGGGCTGGGGTCCCCCCGGCTGGTGCAGAGCCAGCAGGGTTAACGGTTAAGGTTGGTTAACGATAAGCCTAATGCTTACCGGTTAACCGGTTAACCTTGTACAGCCCTATGATCCAGTCAGGGAACCGAATTGAAAATACCCTGTGTCTCAGATAACCACTTACACAACATGAATAGCGAATAATTGAAGAAAACAGTTTGTGAACAACCCATATAGGCTGACATTTTCTTTCTTTCATTTATTACCTGATCCATTCTGTTATAACAGAAATCTTATATAACTTATTTTATAGTGTAAATAAACTTGCTATATAAACATATACAGTTATAAATTAGCCTGTGGAAATCCCTAAAGCTGTACTGATGAGACCTGCTACCAACCTCTTCCCTCAGCTTTGTGGTCTTGATTACATATTGTGGTGGATGCTTTTGTAGTCGATGTCTTCCTCTTCAGTCTTGTCAGTTGATACTGTCAGTTAAAGTATTTCATTATCTCATGTTTAGGCCCAGACATCTGTTTTTCCTGCACTTAGATGTATAGCCTGTTTGTTAGTTGCTCTGTCAAAACTCTATGTGATATTAAGTATCTCCCCTTTTCCCTCCTATCTATTTTCCCGATTTTAATATCTTAATTTTGAGTTTAACTTTGACTGTTGTTGAAGGGGTTTGTCCCTTCCTTAGTTTTCAAAATAGTTCTCAAACTATGAGATTTGGAAGTGGGCAATGACCCTTGTGATAAGGTCTTCCATGGCCAGGACACCAGATCACTGGTCTTTCAGTCTGTAAGGCCAGAGAGGGCAGTAGGGGGACGTGGACCCTCCCTCTCTACTGGGTCCCAGCCCAGGACCCTTCCTCCTGGCAGGGAGTAAAGACCCACTTCCCTGGGCTACTTCCTACATGTCTCTTCAGTTTGGGCATGGCCCTGCTAGTCCAGTTGCCCTGAGTGCTTGGGGAGGATAGCTCATTGGCCTGCTAAACCCAGGGTTGTGAGTTCAATCCTTAAGGGGGCCACTTAGGGATCTGGGGAAAAAATCTGTCTGGGGATTGGTCCTGCTTTGAGCAGGGGGTTGGACTAGATGACCTCCTGATGTCCCTTCCAACCCTGATATTCTATGATTTGCAGCCTCCCCTTGGCAGGGGAGCCCTTACTTGTCTCATGTGGCTGTGCTGGCTGGCAGGTCATTGATCCATCCCTTTGTGCAGGAAGACAGAGCGCTCCTGCGTCCTCGCCAGTCAGCCCCCAACTGAGCCAGGCTCTCTTCTTTTCTCCCCACCTCCAGGCCTCGCATTGGATGTAGGTAAAGCAGGGTGGGGCTAAGTGAAGAACCCAAAGGTTTTCTTTTACCCTCTCTGTGCCGGACAGCAGTTTCTCTGCTTCCTCACACACCCCTTCCAGGAAACTCCAAAAACTTCCACCAGATTTCTAAGCAGTTATCTTTTTTTCCATCTCCCCTGTAGAGCTCTGACTTTAGTTAATCTTTCAAGTACCAGAATTACCCAAATTGTTTAGATACAAGTCGATAGTTTTAGGGGACTCACTCCTTTGCCACCATCTTGCTATGGTAATTCTAGCAGCAACTAGAAGAGGAGTGATCCGTTCTTTATGGCTTCTACAAGACTCAGAGTTTTCTGGACAATATAATAAAAATAATAAGAGGTTATCTGACAGCTGACACCCTGTTATCTCCCTTATGAAGTCTCCCATGGCTTTCCAAAATGTCTTAATTTTTGGGTATGTTCACCATATGTGGAGAAATTGTCTTATTTCATTACATTCTCTACAGCATTTTCTCATCCCTGTACCATAAATTCATTCAACTTTAATGGGAATTATGTACCATCCATTAATGAAGCATTTTAATGTAATTTTCTTTTATTCATGTTTTTATTGAGTTTTGGGGGACCATTGCCCAGTTAGTCTTCCATTCCTCAATATTGGTGTTATGCCTACAGTGACTTTTCATAGTTATTTCCTCTAAGTAACAGTTAGAGATTCCTTTGTATAGAGTGGAAATTAAACCTTTGTGGTTCATGGATGCATTGAGTAGTTTTTCAAATTCTGTCAATTTTCTGCTTAGGGTTGCCTTTATGTGGGGATGTTTTGAAAAATGTCTCAATTGTAGGTGTTAACTGTTGAACCAAAGTGCTTTGTATCTGTTAGCAAATGGATCAAAACTCCCATAATCCTTTGTAGGTGAGACAAAGTCTTACAATGTCCTGTGTCTATAATCTTTTGTACTTAAAATGAACCTTAGCGAAATGTAGCGTATTGGCTCTGATGGATTGTGTGTCCCCTCTTACCATGACCTGTTGAACTTTAGAAAATATGTCTAGGGAATCAAGAAAAGGGATGACTTGTTACAGATGTTTTCTGTGTTTGATGACATAATGACTTGAACAGAAGCCTTTAGCTTATCAATTATTATAAATTGAGGTATCATGAAAGGGTGCTGGGTCTATAGACCACGGGAATGGAGTTTTTCTCTCTCTCTCTTTTCTTGTAAATGCCCATGGAAGATAAAGTTGTGAGTTTCTGTAAACAGTTGTCCAAATTGTGATATACCTGTATGTTCCCAAATGTCAAAAGTCCTCAGGCTTTTATTGGGGTTAAATTCAATATTATCTGCTACAGGAGTTAGAGGTGATGGGCCTGGGTGTAGCTTTCTAAATAAGACAGACATCTTTAATTTAAACTATCCAATGAATATTTATAGGACAGCATACGAATAGATACTTTGGATCAGAGCACTGGCCTCTTTCTAGACCAGTGTCCTGTTTCTGGCAGTGACTAGTAGCTAATGCTTCCAAAGCAAGTGCAAGAATTCCCATAATGGACAATTATGGAATAATCTACTTTTAGGAGATGTTTCTTCCTAACCCTATCAGAAAGTTGTTTGCTTATGTCCTGAAGCATGGTGATTTATACCTCACATAGACCTTTCACATCACTGTATTCAGAATGATATATACACACACACATACCACATACATATTAATATTTCATGTAATGGGGATATTCTCATTAACCATAGAAATCTCAATTTCTTTTTGATTCTTCCTAAACTCTTGGCCTCATTGATATCCTGTGGCAGGAAGTTCCACAAGTTAATGATACATTGTGCACAAAAGAAAATATTTCCTTTACTCGGTTTTAAATGTATTGCCTTTCATGTCATGCAGTGTTGCCTTAGTCTTTAATTATGACAGGATAAATAGGAACCCTCAATTTACCTTCATTGCAACTTTAATAATTGCATATACTTCAATCATGTTCCCTCTTATTTGTCTCCTCGAAACAGTTGTCTCTCTTTATATGGAAATCTTCCCCATGTGTCTAATTATTTTTGTTAGCTAGCTCTAACCCCTTCTATTTGTGCTGTATCTTTTTTGAGCTTAGATGACCGGAACTGAGATCAGTGTTCCAGGTGAGAATATACCACTGATTCCAGTAATATTATTAGTATATTTTCTGCCCCATTCTTTATACATCCTAGCATTGTATTTACTTTTTTTAATCACTGTGGTCCATTGAACAGAAGTTTTTAAGGAACTGTAGATCAGAATTTTTCCATTGAAGTCAATGGAGCTACATCACTCTATACCAGCTGAGAATTGGGCCCTATATCTCAGTTTTCACATGTAAATGTGATTTTTTTTCCCCCCATGCACTTTGTGTAGGGACATTTTTAGATGCCCATTTGAAAACAAATTGGCCCTGTATGTGTACTTAAAACTGCAATATTCAAACTCTCACTGAAAGCCTTTGAAAAGCTTACTGTGGTTTGAAGAAGCCTTTTTTCAATGTATAAAGATGAATTAAAAATGGAAGCCTGTGAATCTAGATCCAAGTGAAGAACATTGAAATCCACAGGAAATTGTCACTGTTAAATACAGCTGCCGGCTAGTGCTGTAGTTGGTGAGGTCAAGTTCATTTTATTTTTGAATTTTCTTCCCTTTGTGTAGCTGAGAGGATATTTGACTGGTAAAACAAAGCGTCTCATAGTATGTCATTAACATAAGGTAACCGTGGAACGCTACAAAGCATCTTACTGTATAAAAGTGACATTGTGCTGGAGGTTTCCTTATGTATCACATAGGGCCTGATCTGAAGCCCAAAATCAACAGAAAAGCTCCAGCCTCAGTGGGCTTTAGATCAGCTCCTAGGCCCAACGACAGAAAAGTGCTTAATCTGGTGCTTAACTTTAAGCATGTGTTTAAGTCCCATTGACTTTGGGGCTTAAGTGCTTCCTTGAAACAGGTCTGTATAGTGCAACGTTGGCGTCTGGTATCGTTCAGAAGATAAATGAGAGTTTCTGTTGCTCCCCTGCTCCCTCCCCACCCTTATGAGTCGGTTTGCTTTGGAATGAATCCCACTCAATCCTCTCTGAGGGGTCCTGCTCCCACTTTTGCCTTCCATTCAAAGCCCCAACTCATCGACATCTCCTACTCTCTCCCCTCTCCTGGTGTTGCCTTCCTTCCCTGTCATCCAGTTCCCTTCTCCCTCCTCATTCCCCCGCCCCCATTCCCAAATCCCAGCTCTCCCCTAGTGTTTCCTGCACCTGCTGGGACCTCCCCCCAGATGAGCCAATCCCATCTACTCTCTCTGAATTCCCTACTGCTTTTGTTCCATTCCCCAGGCTTGGATTTGTTTCACCTTCCAAACTCTGCCTATGTCCTCTTGAACTGGAACCTTCCTACCATCTCCCAGGCTCAAGGAGACACGGAGGGTGGCGTCTGGTGAATGTTTGGATGGGAGACCCCCACATTGATCCAAGAGTGCAGCAAAAAGTGGTATTGAGGTGGAAATCTCTCCCACCTAAGCCAATTCACCAGCATGTTGGCAAGGAAGGGGATAGATTATTTTCTGAAGCTCATTGGGATCCATCAGGATGAAAGGTGCAATATAAATATGTTATTATCCAGCTCGAAATAAATTCAGATAATGTACCCCACGCTTATCTCCATGGTATCTGAGCGCCTATGAGCTGATATAATAATATAATTAATCTAAAGATGGTACCATAATTATACTCCCTGCTGTAACATTCCACATGCGAATAATGTTCATCATTGTTACTCTTTTACTTACTTTCTGAAAGGATTTATTTTCTTCCGAGAGAGGCTGTAGAAGAATTCGAAAGCCAGGAAGGCTGGTCTAGTGGTGCAGGCACTGAAACAGGAGACCGGAGAACTGAGTTTAATTCCGGGCACTGCTATGGACGGTGTGACTTTGAGCATCTCCGTGTGTCTCAGCTCCCCAGCTGTAAACTAGGTATAATGATACTTCCCTTCATCCCCAATCTTTGTATGTCTTGTCGAGTTAGATTCTAAACTCTTCAGGGCAGGGAGAGATTCTTGCTATGTGTTTGTACTTCACCTATCACAATGGGACCCTGATTACCATTGAGACCCCTGGGCACCGCTGTAAAATAAGTAAATAATAATAAAAATAATAATAAATACAGTAAAAGCTGTTTTATCTGGCATGATGGGAGAATGGAGGGTGCTGGTAAGAGAAAAATGCCGGTTAACTAAGAAGGAGGGAGTTTGGATGCGGGATGGGGTGCTGGGCATGGGTCCTGTGAGGGAGTTTGGGGACATGAGGGGGCTTGGAGAAGGGGGTTGGGGCATGGGAGGGGGTGCGGGGTGCCGGATCCGGGGGCCGCTCACCTCGGGCGGCTTCCCGCAAGTGGCGATCTGTCCCGGCTCTTCCTAAGCAGAGGTGCTGCAGGCAGCTCTGTGCGCTGCCTCTGCCCACAGGCGCAGCTCCCACAGCTCCTGTTGGCCGTCGTTTCCAGCCAATGGGAGCTGTGGAGCCATTGCTCGGGGCAGGGCAGGGGCAGCGCGCAGAGCCGCCTGCCGCGCCTCCACCTAGGAGCAGCCGGGACAGGTTGCCATTTGCGGGGTGCTGCCCAAGGTGAGTGCCCCGGGATCTCGCACCCTGCACCCCTGTCGGCCTCACTCTAACCAGACTGTAAACCGGAATTTCAATGAAGATCAGAAACGCCGGTTTATAGAACTTTCTGGTTGGTGAATTGCCGGATAAAAGAGCTTTTACTGTAATAGCAACAGAACAGTAATAGCATGTACAGACACAATATACTAGCATACCAATGAGAGCAGAAGCTCCTGTATTACATACAGCTGAGCCCCCAAAATGCATATTTACTGTATGGAGTATGAATCATAGAACCATAGAAAAGTAGGGCTGGAAGGGATCTCGAGAGATCACCTAGTCCAACCCTCGTGCTAACGCAGGACCAAGTAATCCAAAGCATTCCTGGCAAACATTCATCTAACTTCTTCTTAAAAACCTCCAGTGATGGGGAGTCCACAGCCTCTCTTGGAAACCTGTACTAGCGCATAAATACCCTCCTAATTTCTAACCTAAATCTTCGTAGTGCAGATTAATCTGATTACTTCTTGTCCTATCTGCAGCGGACATGGAGAACAATTGATTATTGTCCTCTTTATCACAGCACTTCTCATATTTGTAATCAGGTCCCCCCTTAGCCTTCTCTAGGCTAAACATGCCTAATTTTTTAAAAAACTTACCTCATAGGTTATGTTCTTTTCTATCATTTTTATAGCTCTCCTCTGGACGTTCTCCATTTGTCCACATGTTTCTTAAAGTGTGGTGCCCAAAACTGGACACAGTACTCCAACTGAGGCCTCACCACTGCCAAGTAGAGTGGAACCATTTACTTTCAATGTCTTTACATATGATGCTCCTGTTAATGCACTCCAGAATGATATTAGACTCATAGGACTGGAAGGGACCTCGCGAGGTCATCTAGTCCAGTCTCCTGCACTCATGGCAGGACTAAGTATTATCTAGACCATCCCTGACAGGTATTTGTCTAACCGGCTCTTAAAAATCTCCAATGATGGAGATTCCACAACCTCCCTAGGCAATTTATTAACTACCCCGACAGTTAGGAAGTTTCTCCTACTGTCCAACCTAAACCTCCCTTGCTGCAATTTAAGCCCTTTGCTTCTTTGCCTCAGAGGTTAAGAAAAACAATTTTTCTCCCTCCACCTTGTAACAATCTTTTATGTACTTGAAAACTGTTATCATGTCCCCTCTCCATCTTCTCTTCTCCAGACTAAACAAACCCAATTTTTTCAATCTTCCCTAATAGGTCATGTTTTTTAGCCCTTTAATCATTTTTGTTGCTCTTCTCTGGACTTACTCCAATTTGTCCACATCTTTCCTGAAATGCAGTGCCCAGAACTGGGCACAATATTCCAGCTGAGGCCTAATCAGCGCGGAGTAGAGCGGAATAAATACTTCTCGTGTCTTGCTTACAACACTCCTGCTAATACATCCCAGAATGATGTGCGCTTTTTTTGCAACAGCGTTACACTGTTGACTCATATTTAGCTTGTGATCCACTATGACCCCAAGATCCTTTTGTGCAGTACTCCTTCCTAGGCAGTCATTTCCCATTTTATATGTGTTCAACGGATTGTTCCTTCCTAAGTGGAATACTTTGCATTTGCCTTTATTGAATTTCATCCTATTTACTTCAGATCATTTCTCCAGTTTGTCCAGATCATTTTGAATTTTAATCCTATCCTCCAAAGCACTTGCAACCCCTCCCAACTTGGTATTGTCCACAAACTTTATAAGTGTACTCTCTATGCCATTATCTAAATCATTGATGAAGATATTGAACAGAACCGGACCCAGAATTGATCCCTGTGGGATCACACTCATTATGCCCTTCTAGCATGACTGTGAACCACTGATAACTACTTTCTCATAATGGCTTTCCAACCAGTTTTGCACCCACCTTATAGTAGCTCCATCTAGGTTGCAGTTCCCTAGTTTGTTTATGAGAAGGTCATGCGAGACAGTATCAAAAGCTTTACTAAATCAAGATATGCCACATCTACCGCTTCCCCCCATCCACAAGGCTTGTTAGCCTGTCAAAGAAAGCTAAGGTCTGATTCAGGAAAGCAATTAAGCATGTGCCAAAATCCAGCACTTCTCAGTTAAAGTTAAGCATGTGCTTAGGCCCCCATTGGCTTCTGTGGGACTTTAATACATGTTTAAAGTTAAGTACCCACCCTTCCTGATCAGGAACACACCTGCCCAAATCAGGACCTTTGACAGGTGAAAATGTGTCTCAACATACTTTTTCAAATTCCAAATGTTTTCCACCCTTTTTCCTTTCTCCTGTTATTGCTCTGACTGATTTTCCTGTGCATAACATGGCTGTTAATATTTTCTTTGTAACTTTTTAATTCAACATTTTAATTAGAGTTCAAAGAACAGTGTGTAATTATTAACATTTTCCTTCCACCAGATTCTCTTGCACTTTATGTATCTTTACGAAAAGCTAATTAATTTTTTTGTTTTGTTATTCTGCCTAACTTGCTGATTTCTGATTTGACATTCTCCATTAATTAGTTAAGAAGAAGGCCATCAGATTTTCATTGATCAAAATACGTGCGAGTATGTTGTCCCTGCCAAATATCTCCATTTTTAATCAAAGGTAATGTTTTTTCCCCCCCGAAAACTTATATAGCATATTATGCTGTTATAGGACGGCCTGTTTGCACTTCTTGAGGATCTCTTAGGCACACCTTAAGCTGAAGAAGACTAAATTATAGTAGAGACAAATGAAAGCCCAATTCTGCAGTGTGACCCCTGTGCCTACCTCATTGATTTCCATCTGTAGAATTGGGGCCTAAATGCATAAAACATACCAGGCTAGCTTCACACTGGATTCCACCGAGTGTAAACTGACTTAGTACCTGATTCTTGCCTATTGAAGACCATGAGAGTTTTTTTTACCATTGACTTTAATGGCTGCAGAATCGGGCTCATTATGATATTGGGAATCACAATCTGTCTTTCCTCTCTCTGGGTATCAGCCAAACAGCACACGTGAACTGGGCTCGATCATAGAAATATGACTGCTCCAACCAGGGAACGATCAATGAAATGACACAGACAACGGGAGCAGGGATGTACTGGTAAGCACCCAGCAGGAATACAGTAACAGCTTGCCACCTATGTCCAAGCCAATAGAGATGCACGGCACAGGCCCACTGCTTGGCAATACACAGCTCCTTAAAGCACCAAGATGCCTCCTTTAAAGTTCCCTGTGACCACTTGACTTTTTACTCCTCTTTGTGCCACAAGACCTTGGAGAGAACCAAGCCATGCTGGGCTGGATTCTGAGGCTGCGCTCTATTCCCACTCACTAACCAATTGTGGAAAAATTGGAAAGAGTCCAGCGGAGGGCAACAAAAATGATTAGGGGTCTGGAGCACATGACTTATGAGGAGAGGCTGAGGGAACTGGGATTGTCTAGTCTCCAGAAGAGAAGAATGAGGGGGGATTTGATAGCAGCCTTCAACTACCTGAAGGGGGGTTCCAAAGAGGATGGAACTCGGCTGTTCTCAGTGGTGGCAGATGACAGAACAAGGAGCAACGGTCTCAAGTTGCAGTGGGGGAGGTCTAGGTTGGATATTAGGAAACACTATTTCACTAGGAGGGTGGTGAAGCACTGGAATGCGTTACCTAGGGAGGTGGTGGAGTCTCCTTCCTTGGAGGTTTTTAAGGCCTGGCTTGACAAAGCCCTGGCTGGGCTGATTTAGTTGGGAATTGGTCCTGCTTTGAGCAGGGGGTTGGACTAGATGACCTCCTGAGGTCCCTTCCAACCCTGATATTCTATGATTCTATGATTCTAACCCAATGGCCAGCCCTCCTGGCCACTGGGAACCCTAGTTGCTTCTGCATGAGGCTGCAGGGAGCCCCACAGCAGCTGCTCCTTTGTGGAACCTACTACATTTGGGGAAGGGTGGTTCCACACACCAGGTGGGACACCAGGGCTACAGTCTGTTTAATCTGTTCTTTCCCTCATTGTAAATTTGCTTTAAGAATTCAGCGAAGCTGAGTCTTAAAGGAGCCATCTCCAAATAAGGAAATTGGTTGAAACTGTTTTCAGATAGCTACTGTTAAGTGATTTTCATAAGCATCTCATCCAGATTGATTTGTGCAATAGTTGATGGCTCAGATGCCTTGAGAGTCTTTAAAAACACTGGTTAAAGCTGGTTCTGGGTTTGCAAGTTCACTAATATCATATACACATGCAGATGTTGTCATTTCAGACATCATGCAGTTAGACTGATAAATCAGTTGCATGAAAATTAAACAAGCTAAATAGATGTACTAGTCAGATCAGTGAAGCCTACGACAGTGAACAGAACAGCTCAGATTAAGGGAACCACAAGGTAATGTTTTACCACCATGGATAGTGCTCCACTCATTTTGAAGAGGTCTTGCTGTTGTATTATAATTAGAGAACTTTTAAGTTACCCATGCAAGGAGCCAAAGAGGGGGAGGTATAGCTCAGTGGTTTGCGCTTTGGCCTGCTAAACCCAGGGTTCTGAGTTCAATCCTTAAGGGGGCCACTTGGGGATCTGGGGCAAAAGCAGTACTTGGTCCTGCTAGTGAAGGCAGGGGGCTGGACTCAATGACCTTTCAAGGTCCCTTCCAGGTCTAGGAGATGGGATATCTCCATTAATTATTATTCTGAACACTGGGGCAAAGGTGGGGTAGGTACCTGCCAATTTATGGACAGCAAAGATTTTTTAGCTATCAATTGACACCATAATCTATCAGAACAAGCACAGGAATCAGAGAGCCCAAGTTCCAGTGCTGGCTTGGACACAAATATTTAAGTTAAGCGCCTAAATACCTTTGAGGATCTGGGCCCAAGTTACTGTATCACCTTTCACTTAGCATCTCTGTGCCTCCTTTTCCTCAACGATAGAAAAGGGATAATATTTGCCTGTCTTTGCAAAGCACTTTGAGAGCTATGGATGAAAAGGGCTGCATAGGTAGGCTACATTATTATTAGCCATAGGAATGAAATAATATCCTTTACTCTTGTTCCCAAAAGTACCAAATCCAGGAGGTGGTACTTTGGTTGATTTTAGTACCAGTTCACTGGCACTCTAGAACATTCATAGGAATTGCTACTTCAGGAATCAGTAGACCTTGGCCAAGATTGTCAAAAGTGGGTGCCAAAAGTTAGGTTCCCAAGTCCATATTTAGAGACCTAAAAAAGAGGCCTGATTTTCATAGATTCATAGGACCAGAAGGGACCATTGTGATAATCTGGTCTGACCGCCTGTGTAATACAGGGCATAGAACTTCCCCAAAACAATTCTGAGAGCAGATCTTTTAGAATAACATCCAATTTTGATTTTAAAATGGCCAATGATAGAGAATCCACCATAACCCTTGGGATATTGTTAAGGGCACAAGATCAAACTATCCCACTGCGTAGGAAAGATAGGAAGTATGGCAAGAGACCACCGTGGCTTAACCAGGAGATCTTCAATGATCTAAAAATCAAAAAAGAGTCCTACAAAAAGTGGAAACTAGGTCAAATTACAAAGGATGAATATAAACAAACAACACAAGTATGTAGGGACAAAATTAGAAAGGCCAAGGCACAAAACGAGATCAAACTAGTTAGAGACTTAAAGGGTAACAAGAAAATATTCTACAAATACATTAGAATCAAGAGGAAGACCAAGGACAGGGTAGGCCCATTACTCAATGAAGGGGGGAAAACAATAACAGAAAATGTGGAAATGGCAGAGGTGCTTAATGACTTCTTTGTTTTGGTTTTCACCAAGAAGGTTGGTGGTGATTGGGCGTCTTACATAGTGAATACCAGTGAAAATGATGTAGGATCAGAAAAGGCTAAAATTGGGAAAGAACAAGTTAAAAATTACTTAGACAAATTAGATGTCTTAAAGTCACCAGGGCCTGATGAAATGTGTCCTAGAGTACTCAAGGAACTGACTGATGAGATATCTGAGCCATTAGCGATTATCTTTGAAAAGTCATGGAAGACGGGAGAGATCCCAGAAGACTGGAAAAGGGCAAATATAGTGCCCATCTATAAAAGGGAAATAAGGACAACCCAGGGAATTACAGACCAGTCATCTTAACTTCTGTACCTGGAAAGATAATGGAGCAAATAATTAAGCAATCAATTTGCAAACATCTAGAAGATAATAAGGTGATAAGTACCAGTCAGCATGGATTTGTCAAGAACAAATCATGTCAAACCAACCTGATAGCTTTCTGTGACAGGGTAACAAGCCTTGTGCACAGGGGGGAAGTGATAGACATGGTATATCTTGACTTTAGTAAAGCTTTTGATACTGTCTCGCATGACTTTCTCATAAACAAACTAGGGAAATGTAACCTAGATGGAGCTACTATAATGGAAAGCCATTACCAGAGAGTAGTTATCAGTGGTTCACAGTCATGCCGGAAGGGCATAACGAGTGCAATCCCACAGGGATCAGTTCTGGGTCCGGTTCTGTTCAATATCTTCATCAATGATTTAGATAATGGCATAGAGAGTACACTTATAAAGTTTGTGGACGATACCAAGCTGGGAGGGGTTGCAAGTGCTTTGGAGGATAGGATTAAAATTCAAAATGATCTGGACAAACTGGAGAAATGATCTGAAGTAAATAGGATGAAATTCAATAAGGACAAATGCAAAGTACCCCATTTAGGAAGGAACAGTCAGTTGCACACATACAAAATGGGAAATGACTGCCTAGGAAGGAGTATTGCAGAAAGGAATCTGGGGGTCATAGTGGACCACAAGCTAAATAGGAGTCAACAGTGTAATGCTATTGCAAAAGAAGCAAACATCATTCTGAGATGTATTAGCAGGAATGTTGTAAGCACGAAAAGAGAAGTAATTCTTCTGCTCTACTCTGTGCTGATTAGGCCTCAACTGGAGTATTGTGTCCAGTTCTGGGTGCAACATTTCAGGAAGGATGTTGACAAATTGGAGAGAGTCCAGAGAAGAGCAACAAAAATGATTAAATGTCTGGAAAATATGACCTATGAGCAGGAGCGGCGTCAGGGTTTTTGGCGCCCTAGGCGGGGGTCCTTCCGCGCTCCCGGTCTTTGGGGCACTTCGGCGGCGGGTCCCGGAGCGAGTGAAGGACCCACCGCAGAATTGCCGCCGAAGACCTGGAGCGCGGAAGGACCCCCCACCGCCGAATTGCCGCCAAGGGCAGCAAAATGCCGCCCCCCCAAATCCTGGCGCCCTGGAAGCGCCGGCCCTGCCTATGAGAGAATATTGAAAAAATTTGGTTTGTTTAGTCTGGAAGAGAGAAGACTGGGAGGGGACATGATAACAATACATAAAAGATTGTTACAAGGAGGAGGGGAAAAAATTGTTTTTCTTAACCTCTGAAGCAATGTGCTTAAATTGCAGCAAGAGAGGTTTAGTTTGGACATTAAGAAAAACTTCCTAACTATCAGGGTGGTTAAGCACTGGAATAAATTGCCTAGGGAGGTTGTGGAATCTCCATCATTGGAGATTTTTAAGAGCAGGTTAGATACCTGTCAGGGATGGTCTAGATAATACTTAGTCCTGCCATGAGTGCAGGGGACTGGATTAGATGACCTCTCAAGGTCCCTTCCAGGCTTATGATTCTATGGTTAATTACCTTCCCCCTTTAAAATTTGCACTTCATTTCCAGTCTGGATTTGTCTAGCTCCGACTCCAGCCATTGGATATTGTTATGCTGGATTGAAAAGCCCATTGAAAAGCCCTTATAGACTATAATCACATCAAATTTTATTTGTTAAGATGATAGACTCAAGAAATTCAATCACAATCAGGCATGTTTTCCAATCCTTTAATCATTCTTGTGACTCTTCTCTGAACCCTCTCCAATATTTCAACATCCTTCTTGAATTGTGGACACCAGAACTGGACACAGGATTCCAGCAGCAGTCGCACCAGTGCCAAATACAAAGGTAAAATAACATCTCTACTCCTACTCGAGCTTCACCTGTTTATGCATCCACGGATCGCATTAGTCCTTTTGGCCACAAAGTCTCACTGGAAGCTCTTGTTCAGCTGATTATCCGCTGAATTTTTTTCAGAGTCACGGCTTCCCAGGATAGAGTCCCCCATCCTGTAACTATGGCCTCCATTCTTTGTTCCTAGATGTATATATTTACATTTAACTGTATTAAAATATATATTGTTTGCTTGCACCCAATTTTACCAAGCGATCCAGATCACTCTGTATTCAGGACATGTCCTCTTCATTATTTACCTCTCCTTCAATTTTTGTGGCATCTGCCAACTTTATCAGGGATAACTTTATATTTTCTTCCAGGTCATTGATAAAAATGTTAAATAGCATAGGGCCAAGAAGAGATCCCTGCGGGACCCCACTAGAAACACACCCATTCAATGATTATTCCCTGTTTACAATAGTCAGCTAGCCAGCTTTTAATCCATTTAATATGTGCCATGTTCATTTTATATTTTGTAATCAAACTGCCATATGGTACCAAGTCAAATGCCTTAGAGAAGTCTAAGTATATTATATCAACTCTATTACCTTTATCAACCAAACTTGTAATCTCATAACAAATTATATCAAATTATCTTAACGGGATCTATTTTCCATAAACTCATGTTGATGAGCATTCGTTATGTTTTCAAAAGTGTTGCTCTGTCTGAAATGAGTGGGAGCTGCTGATTTCTCAACATATGTGAAAATCCAGCCATTTATTTGGGTGCCAAAAGATGGCCTTAGGATCCTAATTTTAGACACCCAGGCCAAGATTTTCAAAAGTGATTAGGCTCAGATCTTTAGAGAGAGATAGGCACCTAACTCCCATTGAACTCAATTGGACTTAGGCACCTACATTCCTTTGACAATCTAGGCCCTTAGTGATTTTGGGTGCCTTCATTTTTGGGTATTGAAGAGACTTGACCACCCACCCTCTGAAAATCAGGCCACTTTAAGCTGTCTCAAGTTGGGCACCCCAAAACATTGAGGTACCCAAAAATCACTCATCCCTTTTGAAAATCTTGGTCCTATTCACCGAAGAGAGACACAGATATTTCCAGAAATATCCAGTTTAATTACAAAGGATTAATAATTGCAGGGAAGGTTATTTCAGAACCAGATTTCAATAATAGACAAACACTAGTTCAGGTCCAGAAAAGTGTACTTACATGAAAAAGAGCAGAAATGAATGCTTAGGAGAGAACTGACTCTGGTTTTCTGTAATGCTTTTCATGCTCAAAATACCCGGAAGCTCTTTGTACAGAGCAAATAGACGATCTGTATACCTAGCCAACATTAAGTGTAGAAGGAATATTTATGTATTTATTTAGCAGTTAACACCATGGCCAATAGCTATTAATATTTTTTATTTACAATGGTCAGTGCCGATAATGGACAACTTAATAGGCATGTTTAATTGGATTCTAACTACCGATTGCTTGTTATAGCTTTTCCTTTTTGCCCAAGGGCAGCAACATTCCTAATGATTTCATTGTGAGTTTAATGTGTTGGTGATTTTAATTACACTGTTATTGCTTATGCAAATGTGAGCTCCTTTGTGTGCCAAGCCAGGTGTCAGTGGTAGGGGAGGCATGGGATGATTCCTTTGCCAGAGGCCAGCATATGACAGTTGCAGGGAAACTCCCTGCCATTTGTTCCATGTATTAAAGCGATGAACAGCCCCCCGAGCAGGGGTCTGCCATGTGGGGTCAGGTCTTGCCAGGAATTCAGCCATTCCCACATTGGTTGTGTGACAGGCTTGGACTGAATTATAACAGTTGGAAACACATGCTCTCTGCAGACAGCAGCGCTGGCATCACCTTGGGTTACCAGTTTGCATTTGCAAACTGACCTTGTTCATGCTGGCGGATGTGAAAATGTTTGCTTCTCACCCAAGTGGAAACTGCCACCAACACTAAAACATCCATCTGATGCACTGATATACCCATATCTAAAGGATAAGTGCTATTAGCAGATGATTGATATCTGACTCTCTCTCTCTCTCTCTTTACTTTACTGGCTGTTGAGCAAGGAACACTGAATGGCTGTTTCTGTACAGTGCTCTGAATTGGGGATTTCAAGCCTTTTAGCACATGCTAAATGACCAGGGGGCAGATTTTCAAGAGCTCAGCAGCTCTTGTTTTTGACATTTATAGACACCGCTCCCATTGACTTCAATTATTGCTATGAGTGCCCAGCACTTCTACAGTTCAGACCCTCGGGTTCTTAAATCAGGAACCCAGAAAATGAGGAACAGAAAATTAGTGAGCACATCTGAAAAGTTTGGTTTAAGTGACTTGCAGAGGCAGGGAGAGAATCCAATTCTCCAAGGCCGTATTCAAGTGCCTTAACCATGAGACTGTCTTTTCTTTTCCTGCGATCCTGTCTCGTTCACTACACATCTTCCAATTTCTGCAACGGAGGAGACAGTAGTCCTACAGACAGAACCTCTTTTAATCCACGACCCTGATTCATCCTGAGAGCAGGTCCAATCTGTGCACTGAAGGAGGCAGGCGTCCTAGGTTAAAAATAAGATCTGATCATGAAATGAAAGACTGTAGTATAATGCATGCACACCAGGGGGCTGACTTGCACAGGCGACCTCAATTCTGACATGTCCTAACTGGGGGATATGTAAAAGACTGCACTCACTCCGGGTGTGCTCCTGGTGGCTGGGCTTAACATAGCAGCTTGTTCGTTATCTAGCACCTCCCCAATGACAGCTGTTCCGGCCCTGCCATGGTCTCTCTTCTTGAGACTTGGCCCTACAGCCAGGTCATTTTAAAGTTGCTCCCCTTCTGGGGTATCATTATGCCACATGAACAGTGTTCTGCACAATACTGTGTCATCCTGTTTGCTATCTTCTGACCTCTTGGGCTCCTCTTTTATTCCACTGTCCTATCAGAGCTGCAACCCCAGGGCTTCTCCTTGGAGTCTTTTAACCAAACTCAAACATCAGTCACAATTAAAGCAACTTCGGCCCCTTCTCATGGATTGAACTTTTAACACATCCTGGGGCCTCCCCAGGTCTCTATTCCACTGACTCTCAGGGACTACTTCCCTGGAGTCTTGTCCTTGTCTAGATCCCCAACTCCAGTCCACCACATGCCCATGGGTTGTCCTTTTCTCAGGCCCATTTCAAGAATCCCCTTCACTCTTGCAACCCTCTGCTATCATGGCTAGGGTGTAAATTCCCTCCCAACTTCTCTGCTCGCTACTACCCAGAGAGGAACTACAGGATTTTTCCCCTCTCTCGCTGAAGTCTCTTCTACTCTGGGCTTCCTCCCATTATAGAAACCAACCAGCTCCTCCCCCAGCTGGGACTCATCTTTAATAGGGCCTGGCCCACCCTCTGAGCACAAGCAGGTGTGTTAATTGGCCTCTCAGGCCCATATTAACCATTTCACCCCCCCATCACAGGGTGCTTAACTTGCAACCTTAATAACGTTCTTTTAACATAGCTTTGTGTGTGTAATGACCTAAGTGTTTAAAAAAGGAAGCTGAAAAAAACATAAATTCCATCATGTGGCTTCATATTGACAGCTACATCCTTCATCAGCAGGGTAGGAACCTTTAGATCCATGACACAGACCTCTACCACTTGAGCTAACAAAGTAACTGATAGGAGCAGTAGGTTGTCATCCTCTATTTGGACCAGCACGAGATGGGGATCAGACATACATCCGCCAGTGGGTTCCACAATTATTTCCTAACAGCAATGGGGAATCTTAGGTTCCATTCCAGGCTCTGGAGGGGAGTGGGCTCCAGTGGCTTCTGACCATTTCCTCCAAGTGTGACCACTTCTGCCCCATCCGCATCCACCTGTCTCAGACCTGTCTCTTCCCCACACAAGGCTCCTTATCCCAATCCCATTCTCCTTGCCTACCCAGTCCCAGCCTCCGCTCCTCAATCTTATCATGTTTGTCCCAGTTTCCTTGCCCATCCAGTTGCAGTTCCCCAATCCTGGCTTATCTTCTGATCTTTGTCTCCCCCTCTCCATCCATTGGCTCCCAGTCCTAGTTTCCCATTCTGGACTTCTCATCCAATCTCAGTCTACCCTGTAGAATCATAGAAATGTAGGACTGGAAAGGACTTTGATAGGCTAGTCCAGTCTCCTGCATTGAGGCAGGACTAAGTATTAGCTAGACCAGTGGTCTTCAACCTTTTTCATTTGTGGACCCCTAAAATTTTTTGAATGGAGGTGTGGACCCCTTTGGAAATCTTAGATATAGTCTGCACACACCCCAGAGGTCCACGGACCACAGGTTGAAAACCACTGTTCTATGGCAACGACAAACATTTGTGGACCCCTTAGACATAGTCTATGGACCCCCATCGTGGAACATTTCAGCCTGAATTATTAAAATTTGCCAAAGTTATAAACAACTGAAAAGCAGAGACTTATAATGGAACGTAACCAGCAACATCAATAATAGGCAGTGCTACCAGTCCCACCTATAACTCCTGTAACACAAACTTTAAAGAACCCCCAATATCCATTTGTTGTCATTAGCACCACCAAAACTGGTACTGTTCATCTTAGCACATGGAGAGCTGAAAAATATACTCTCCAGCCATCCATCTGAAGTTCAGCCAACCCAGTCAGCTAGAGTGCCCTTTTAAGATATGTTAATGAAGAAAGTGCTGGAAGGAAGGATCTGGATAGGGGAATCCAGCTGGGGAAAAGTGCTGGACTGACAGCCCTGAAAGCTTCATCATTTATTTACCCACCGAACAGGTACATCATGGCAGTGGCACATGGACCATTCCCAATGATATGCTTTAGCCCTGTGCTGGAGGGGACATCTTGAGGCTGGAGATGATAGCCCAGTCTCCAAGCCCAACCCTCCAGGAGCCCCCATACAAACTGGGACTGTCAAGCTTACATTTCCTGGGCCCAGGTAAGTGGTCTACTCACAGAATCCCTACTCAATTTAACGGAGTTCTGCAGACATTGGGTGGGTGTCCAGAATTCACATCCTCCATGAAACCAAGAGGAGTCAGGTTTGCTAACATACAGGGCATGGTGCAGGGCTGAGATGTGAGATTAATGTGTTGATGTTTATTGTGAGGAATGTCTTTTTTTTTAATGTATTTTCTATGCAAACAGGAACAAGTCCAAACCACTCTTTCATCAAAGCCATGGTCCCTGTCTCTGGGGACCTGTTGTAATTTTCATGCACGTAGGAGAGGGAAGATTTGGGGAAATGAATCTATTTCACAACCCTACTGCAGTTTTCTGTGGCCTAAATAATGGTATGAGTCCCACTGTAATTCATAGACTTTGGGGGGTCATTGAAGCAGAAATCTGCAGTATTTTTTAATACTGACAGTTTTTGAAAGAAAATAAAACCTATTAATATTATTTGATACTGTCGTCCTTTGGGATCTATGGATATAAGAGTTAACTATCATTATTATTGGAGATTACTACTAGGGAAGATATTTCTGAGCTAACCTTTCCTTTAAAGATGCTGTATTTAATCACTGATGACTGTAGTCTCTTTCTTGCCTACATTTCTATTTCTGTATTTTTTTTAAAGGAGGTGGAAGGCTTTAGGGATGGGCTGAGGGGGGAGAACTTTCCCTGGGAAATCAATTAACGTCTACTATCCAGCAAACTGTGAAAAAAGACAATAACCTTCTTTAAATGTTACATTAGAGCCCAGTAACAGCTCATTAGATTATACAAGGTATGTGTAATTGCCCAGAAAAGATGCACTACCTTCCGCGTTGCTTAATTTAATCTCCACTCTTTACATACAACTATAACCACCCACTAAGCAAGATCCATGGCTTTGTGCCTAAGGGTGTTTTAAAAAAAAGAGAATGCGTTTAACAGCAGAAATTGGCACTGTCTTTATTTCTAACTGGTCACAGAAATCTTGCAAACCAGGACTGAGAAGGGCAGGCGATCTCTAAGCAGAAAGGGTTTACTGAGCCTGGGGAATCTCTCACTTCTTCTCATTTGCTTAAGTAGGATTTCCTTGTCAATTTTTGCACACAGGGGCTGATCCTGCAAGGTCCCTCAATGCCCACTGATGGCAGCTGGTCCGTCACTGCATGTCCGTATGATCTATGACCTATTAAGAAGCTCTTTTCAGTGCTACAGTATGTTCCGCAATGGCATGTTATAAAGATGGCTTTGCTAGTTACTCTATCGGGATTAGCAGGGTGATGGCGTTTCCACTGCTTTAGTTCCTCAAGGAGTACATTTTCCTTTGACTCCACAGGATTTGCTGAGTTCATTTGTAGATTCCGATACATGTGGCGCAGCTATGAACCTGGCATGCCCTTATTGTGTGTGTACTGCACCTTTAACTTTCTAGGAATTGCAATGACAGTGGCCATTTTGTTCTCTGAGTTGCTGTAGCTTGTTAAAGACGAAAGAGAGAGACACAGTGTGCTCCCTCATGAAGACTTGGCTTTTTACCTTTCTTGTTGCTTTTCCTTGATTTTTAAAATAAAAGTCCTTTCAGGCGGAGTTGACTGGGTCAAATAAGAACATCCTCAAACTTAATTTGTTCTAAACTTGAACTGAATCTGTTTTGAAGTTTAGGAAAGCTTTGGATACACTGTCCAAAATCCTGGCAAAACTCCCATTGACTTCAGTGGAGTCAGGACTTCACCAATTGTTTTCATTTTCACCTACCTCTGCTCTTCTTTCCAACTGGGATAGGATGCAGAAGAGCAGAACTATCCCCAAGAATGGCTGTCCTTCAGCCTGGACAAGGTAGGAGATACAAGAAATCTTTTATGTAAACCTGTTCTTACTAGACTTCCATCCCAGTTTTGAAGATCCAGGAGATTCAGAGACATAAGTATCTCTGAGGGACTCAACTGAACCTCCAATCATTGTGAGCTTCACCCATTATTATTATTGTCAACTTTTTTGTATCTCTGAAGATACAAAATGACCTAACCAGTTATCTAAGCCATTTGCATTACTCGCATCTTTCACTTCTATTAGCTGTACCTTTTCATGCCCCCCAAGAGTCCCACACAGCTCTGTCCCTTACAGCACGTTACTATGTTTAGAATGCTAATACAATCCCACAAGGGCTTTCCAATCCAGTGCTAGGTTGACAATCCAGTTACTAGAAATCTTGCAGGAAAGTCTGTTTTTAGGAGACCTGCCAAGAACCGAGATGTTCAGGTATGGATTACAGAAATATCCAGATCCTCTGTGCTTATCCAGGCAAGGCCAAATCTCTGAACTAGAGGTGGCCAAAAATGGTGGACATGTTTTATGGAAAAAAAACCTTCAGTATTTTGGGTGGGTGGGTGGGTGGGAATCAGGGTTTTCTTTGTTAAAAAAATCTTTGCAGAAAAAAAAAACGATGAAGACATTTCAGCAGAATTTTGAATTTCCCCCAAATTTCCACTGGTGGGAACACAGCAATGTGCTTCTGTTACAAAACTGCCATAAAGTCTGCCTCCCTCTGCTGCTCCATTGCTTTCCAAGCTATCCCCTTTTTGCTGCAAGGCACTGTTCTTCTGCGCCAGACCGCACAGCGTATCAATCCTGATTTGTTGCTCTCATGATTTCCAGCCAGTTGGTTTATAACAAACAAATAGAGTTTTCAAGCTCTCCCTGATGCTGAGTCTGTTGGACAGTCATTGATTTTGCCAGGATTAAGACTGTTAAAATGGCACTGGGGCAGAAAGTACAGTGCCTTTTAATGCGACACTTTAGGCATACATCAGCCATACAAATGGGGAAGGGAAATTAAAACAGGCCAGAGAACATTGGTTTTCCCTCTGCAAAAGCAATTATTTAGAAGCTTAAAACCTTCCTGTAATTTAGCATGCTGTGACACAGATACCTTGAGCTGGTTCTTCCAGATGGCATAAGGCGTCCTGAAATGACGTAGGGTGCCCTGACAAGAATACATCCCTCTAAACGCTTCAGGGGAAAATAGGTCCATTTGCACCAATGGAATAATAAACTCCTTCCCAGTTTAATCAGAATCAGTCCCTAGCTGTTAATATGTCCAGATCTCTCTGGTATTGTAATTTACAGCCTGTGCATGAAAACGCAAGGAAGCACATAAGACAACGGTGACTATTTCTCTCTCAGATGGTGCCCATCACTGTTAGTATCTGAGCACCTCAGAATCTTGAATGTACCCTGTGGGGTAAGGCAGTGCAATTAGCCCCGTTTTACAGATGAGGAACAAGGTCGCGGAGAGACTAAATGACTTGCGCAGTGGTACACAGGGAGACTGTGGTGGAGCAGGGAATGGAACCTGGTCTCACAAGTCCCAGGTTAGGGCCATCACTACTAAATCTCTCTCTTCATTGTTCCCCTCATCTTCATGGTCTGTGTGCTGCATTGGAATAACAGTGTTTTGGCAACTGTGACATTAAGTCAGAAAGGGTTAAGCAACTAGTAGGCTAAATGACCCAGATTTGACCTTTAGAGACATGATAGAAAAGTATATAAATGGTAATTAGGGCTATTTCATGTTAGATAGACTAGAGCTTTGAAATGCAAACCTGTGTTGTTAGAGAATTAGAGGTAAATACTAATTGTAAGTGTTTACCTATATCTTGTTAGATGTTAACCATGTAAAGAGACAGTTCCTGTCAGTTACTCTATTCTATTGATTCAGGGATCAAAAAGGAAATATTAACATTAAGATGAAACCTGAATGTCATAACATCATTGTCTATATTTCTCTTTGAAGTCGGTAGTAAACTGCCTATGAAGTGCTTAATGAATAATTACCTTATGCTGATGAATGCAACTAGTTACCTGTGTATACAAAAGAAATAGGGGATTCTACTTCAAAGCCACAATGCTGCACTCAAGGAATGCCTGCCATCAAGAGACTGCCAGAGAACTATAAAAAGATCTCTAGGGCTGTGATCCTGTTATCTCAGATCTGCTTAAGCTTCATCAGGGGAAGTTTGAATCGCAAGACTGAGGTCCCCAGCTCCAGTCCGGGCCACCCTGATATTGGACATTGGACTGTGACCTATGGAACTAATTCTGAAAGAACTTTTTGGCAACTCTGAAGGTCACCATCTATACTATGAAGCTGACCTAAGAACTCTATTCATACCTGTATGTATACTGATCTTTTAGCCTGTACTCTCTCTCTTTTCTTTTTAAATAAATCTTAGTTTCGTTAATAAGAATTGGCTGTAAGCGTGTATTTGGGTAGGATCTGAAATATTCATTGACCTGGTGGGTCATGTGTGTGATCCTTTGGGATTGGTAGAACTTTTTATATTATTAATAAGATTTTCAATAATCCTCATCATAATTGACTTGGCTGTCTGGGTGGGAGCTCAAGGCTGGGTTGTTTTAAGGGAACTGTATTTCTGGCTTCTGGGTAACAAGTAAGGTATTGAAGAAGCGGTTTTGTTGCTGGTTTGGTGAATCTAAGTGTTAGAATAACCACCAGTTTTGGGGATTGTTTGCCCCATTCTTTGCAGTTTGCCCTAATTGAGCAATCTCACTGGGCCCACCCGCCCTGGAACCCTGGTCACAGCCCAGTCCTGCAGGGTGCTGTGTGCCTCCTTGGAGTCCTGGATACCCACTACTTCCACTGAAATCAGCTCTCAGCACCTTGCAAGAGCCTATATGAGTATCAGTAGGGTTGAAAATTAAAATATTTGTGTTGCTGATCTATTAGATTCAAGCTCCCTTTGTCTGCTAGACAGTCACAACTATCTCATGTACCATGCAACATATCTAAGGATGCAATGTGGTCTAGTGGTGTAATAATGGTTCTCTATACATTGTGGACAATATCTTGAGGTTAGTGAGTTGCAATTTAATTCAGGAAACCACTGAGGGCAGCATCCCTACAGATCCATTTAACTGAGCTCCTTAAATGCAAGCATGAGGAAAGATAGCATTGCCAGTGATGTTAGACACTGTGAAGCAGCAAGATGGGGCGGCTGAGGGCCATGCCCACACACCCCTTCCAGTCGTCCAGTGCCAGGCACTGCAGGTAGCACATGCTATGCCTCCAACATGTGTGCTGCGTAGGGCTACATCTGAAGGCCATTTGGAATCGTCAGCAAGTACCAAATGCGCAGTGGCCTGTTTGCTTTGCTTTACATCTCCTGAGCTCCAGTCCAGAGTTTTAACTACAAACCCATCTTCTCCCACAGTGAAGCATCCACAGGCAAAACTCCCAGTGAGTTCAGTATGACTAGGATGGCACATATGGGCTCTGATTCAGGAAAGCATCTCTCTTCCTTCTGGGCAGTACTTAAGCACATACTTAGCTTTAAGCACACATATAAATCCCATTGAGGTCCCTAGGGCTTAAGCATTAGTTTAAGTGTTTTTCTGAATTGAGACCATAGTTTGTAAATTACGCAGGGAATCCCTCAGAGTGAATGACACTATACACAATAGATTTTATTTTTTTTAATATTTGTTATCAATTTAATATAATTTCTTCTTATGCATTTTAACCAAAGCGCAGACAGATTTTCTCTGATAATTTAAACTGGTCTAATGCCCATATAAACCCCTAGTGATATCTCTGATCTTGTCCCTTTGACATCGATTATAGCAATCAGCATCGAATCAGCTCTTGTTCCCAGGTACCCAGGTGCAAAGCTGGTGTTATAGAATTGATGTTAATGGTGTTTCTCCAGGTTTCCATCAGGGTAATGGAGCATGGAAACTGGGCCATTGCTTTTTTTAAAAACAAGTGACAAGCGATTCCTGAACCAAACTTAGATTTCCACTCTCAGTACAAAACCACGAGGATGAGCAAAGAATAAATATTGGGGCACAATGCCGGCCAATTGAACAGCATTCAGAATTAAACATGGGTGAGAAATGGAAACTGACACAACAGAAATGAAACTCTAACTATGCAGGTTATTCACCACAGGAACCGTGTGTCCTTACCAAACTCACTTTCCTCTCCTCATCTGCTTTTCCCCTCTTTCAGAAATTGCCTGATAATGCTAATTTCCAGCCAACTGGGATGATAGAGATATAAAAGGAATGTGTGTGTGGTGGGGGGGAGCATATATAGAATCTGCATTTGACAAAGGGCTTCTATAACCACTTCAGTGTCTTTATTATTAACCAAAGCCTGAATCAGTGACATTTTACAGCTTTTTGGGAGGCAGGGGGTTTCCGGGCATACAGGAAATACCAAAAACTGAGTTTGCAACTCATACAACCATGGAAAGATGGACAAAGAATTCTAGAGGAGACTCTTAAATAATAATTAGCACTTGTCAGAACTATTTTATAGTAAGCCTCATTAGCATTTTAGTATTAAATATTAACCAAACGTAATGAGACTAACAACAATTGGCATTTATATAGAACTTGATGTGTTCAAAGTGTTTTGCATACATTATAAAGCCACATGATACTTAAGAGTACAGCTGGGTGAAAAACGGCAGAAAACGCTGCATATGTGTGCTCTGAAAGTTTTGATCTGATTCTCTTTGAATGGCCTCATGCTGCTTTCGGTGACTATTCTAGTTTTCTAGTAAGATTGTGTTTGTACTGCACCTAGCAGAACGGGATCCTGGCCTATAACCTGCTTCCTAGTTGCTACAGTAATACAAATACCAAATAATAATCATCATCATTAGTGTTCATCAAAGCAGTAAGTGTTACGTGACTATTGCAGACTATGAATAGGAAGCGCATTTGAAATTCACAATCACAAATATTCTTGCACAAAATCAAATTGTAAAAGTTGCACATGTCTAACAGAGGAATGGGAACGTAGTGTGTGACCTTTGTCCAGTCAAAAATCCCAAGATTCAAACTTCAAATGTCAAATACTCGCAGCAAACTTGCTCATGAATAAGCTACGGGCCAGAAATTGTTTGCAGAAATTATTCAAGTGAATAATGTCAAATATGGAATGCATTTGAGAAAATCGAAATCTGCTTGCAGGCAATTTGTGAGCAGGAAAGAAAAGGTGAAATTTATCAAATAAACTATTTGCACTGTATTATTCACCTAGCTCTAGCTGTGCAGTAAGTAAACTAGTTTACAAATGGTGAAACTGAGGCAGAGAGGGACAATAACTCACTACTATCTCATGCACTAGTGATAGACCTGGGATTGGAATCCAAAAATGAAATTGTTCAAAGCTTCCTAAGGAATTTAAATGCCCGTTTCTTATTCATTTTAGTGGTCACGAGGCACCTAAATCCCTTAAGCAACTTTGAAAATACTGCCCCAAGTCTCCCATCCCTATGCTCAATCCACTAAGGGCTTGATCCAAAGACCACTGAAGTCAATGGGAGGCCTTTTATTGACCTCAAATCAGGGCTCATTTCATGCAGTCACTTATAGTGAAACTGAATCACGTTATATATTGCATGCAGAGACCTGGGATAGAACCAACTTTTTTTTTTTTTTTAATTCAAACATTATATTGAGTAGAAGCCAAGAAATTGGAACTGGATTACAGCTAGGCCATCCATGATGCCAATATAGATCATTCCCTACAAGGTGGTCTCTGGGGCTTTGATCTGTCTCATTTTAAATGGTTCAAGGAACAAGATTAAAATCACTTCCATGGAGAGACAGTTTCATTTTCTAATAGGCATTACTCTTGGGAAATTTACCCTCCTCATCAACCTCAATTATTTTAATGTTTCACTGGGAAATCAGGAAGGCTTGGGTTCTATGTACTATCTACAGATAACTTTCCTTTTCTTCTTGCTAGGCTGGAATCTGTCCCACTTTTCTCCCCTTTTCTCCCTTCCCTACGTTTCCACTTTGGGCAATAAATGTGGTTGAAATGAACCTACTCCTCTAGGACATGGGTCCAGATCCTCAGCTGGTGTCCATGGGGACAGCATCATTGTCTTCAGTGCCAGGAATGACTTCAGTGCCATTTGATCTGGAGAGCCAGATCATCAACGGGTGTAAATGGGGACAGCACCAATGAAGTCGATGAAACTGTGCCAAGTTACACTTGCTCTGGATCTAGCTGCCTACAGAGGGGTGTCTCCAGGAAACAGTGCTTTCCCTGGGGACAGCTGCCAGGGTGGCAAGGGGGAAAAAAAAGAGGGATCAGGCCAGTTACCTGCCATATTTTTATTTTAATAACCAGGCTAGCAGAAAAGGCAGAGGGACACCTTCAGAGGTCAAGGAATAATAATATGAACAACACAAAAACTTGTTTATTTCCAGCACCAGCTGGTGAAAGATCAAAGGTCAGCCTTGCAAAGGAGTCTGGAATGCTGGTGCCCACGCTTTCATTGCTGTAAAAGGTGTCTGGAGTAATAGTTGTTAATGGCTATAAACCCCAGCGCCTTAGTTATTTTCAAGGTTATAATAATAGCAGGACAGGGCTCTGTGGATTATTCCAGTTGTTTTTTAAAGGTGACTGGATCATTTAGGAAGAGAGGGAAAGAGTATGAAATCTCTGGCCAAAGCAAATGGCTTTCTGCTGCAGGCTTCCTATTGTTCAAGCACCTTGATTCATGCCAGACCCCAGCATTAGTAACAATTATCAGGCCCCTAGGTAGCCGAGTTCAATATGCCAGCGGGGGCCAGAGGCACCCCTTATGGGCAGAGCCCTGCAGCTCCCTCTAGCTAGTGTTCAAGGTAAACAGTGAGAAAACCTTGAAAAGGAAGACTCAAAAATGGGTAGAAAAGGGATTCACAACCCTGCAATGAGGATTACGCTGGCTTCTGTTCTCCCACAGAGGATGCAGTGGGAAACAGCAGTGCAGGGGTTAAAATAAATTAAAAATGCAGTTTAGCAGGGACAAAATGGAGCCAGGTGTCTTCATTTAACAGCATCAATGCTGGGAGCTTCAGCTGTGGAGACACCTTTTTTGTCTGGTCACAGCACACATGCCAGTCTTCTAATGTCCACCATGAATTCAACCCCACACCATTCAAGCGGCTGCAAGGGTGCTGCCCCTCAGACGCCCTAATCTATCCAGCTCGGTCCCTTCGTGTCCTGGCTAGGGTACATCAGACAGGATGAGGACGCCTCAATGCAACCCTTTCTCTGTGCTAATGATGGCTTTCTAGTCTGTTAATTACGAGAGAATTTCCTTGAGAAAGCCCCTATGGGCATCCTAAGAAATCTCAGGTCACTGACAAATCGATGCCATGGAAAGTGGAATTCTTCCTATCAATTCCGTCTCTCCAAACAAAAAGGAAATTAACCCTAAAATGACTACCTTTATATGAAAGTGTTCCCAAGACGGTACATTGCACTGCCTGAGATGTAAGGCCTACAAAGCAAGTACTGGTCAATTAATAAATCCTCACCCCTCTTGCCATATAGCTAGGCATTGTGCCCATTTTACAGGTGGTTAAAGTGAGACACTGAGCAAGTCATTGTCCATGTCACCCAGTGCATTGAGAAGCAGAACTGAGAATAACAACAAGGAGTTTGGTGGCACCTTAAAGACTAACAGATTTATTTGGGCATAAGCTTTCGTGGGTAAAAAAACCTCACTTCTTCAGATGCATGGAGTGAAAAAGTCTTTAAGGTGCCACCAGACTCCTTGTTGTTTTTGTGGATACAGACTAACACGGCTACCTCCTGATACAGAACTGAGAATAGCACCCAGTTGTCATTCCTAGTCCTTTCTCTACCTACTAACCTCCTTCCTCCTAGCTCCAAACAATTGTAATTAACAGCAGGCAGTGAAGTGTGTACCTACGTCACAGGGAGAAGTTAGCAGTGAAGATGCATCAGGGCAGTCAATAGGGCTCATCATGACATTTTTCCCCATCCTCTTGTAGTTTCCCCCCTTGTTTATTGCGGGTGGAACTTTGTACCCGGGAAACGGAAAGAGGCTAGAGAGAAAGAGACAGAGGGTGGTGAGTGTTCTTAGCAATGTCACAACCATTTAGAATGACAAGGTCAGACAAGACGTGCTGCCTCTCTCCTGTTTGCGTTCTCCTCTGATCAGTCACCATTAGCCGGGGAGAAGGAAAATATCGCTGCCACAAACGTTCCATCTGTAAACTCCGCCGCTCTCTATCAGCAGGCAGAGACTGCGATCTGAACCGATAGGGCCGTTTCCAGCTGCCAGGCTGCATGGCATCATTTTTGTGCTTCGTGCGGCAGAAGCATCAGGGCGGAGAGCGATCAGTTACGAGCCTCCGACACAATTGTACAATTGGACTGTCTCAGGGACAGGAGGGTTCCTGGCTTCCGTTCACGGCGGTGCAAAACAGAGCTTGTCTGTATTTTACAGCTGGGAGCTCCGCTGGGCCTTGGATCTGGACATTAGAAATGCCCCAGATTGGCCTATTTCAGAGGCTCACCTCCATTAAAGCTTTCGGCTCCGTGGCCTGATGCAGATTTAATAAATCTTCCTTGATTGTTGTTTTAGCCCAGCATAGTTTGACCTGGATACTTCGATTGTCAGACCACAGTGAACTCTGAGCTGGGATTCTATCTTATTAGGTTATGCTTAAGGCTGCGATTTAGTCATGGAGGTCGCGGAAGTCACGGAATCCATGACTTCCAGCAACGTCTGTGACTTCAGCCTGTGGTGGTCAGGAGCTGCAGGATCCCCCTCCGTCAGAGCAGGCAGGGAGATGCAGGGTACCTCTGGTGCCTCTGGCGGCCCCCAGAGCTCCAAGCCGCTGTAGGGGGCGGAGTACCCCACAGCTCCCGGCTGCCACGGGCGGTGGGAAACCCCCGAACCCTCACCGGCAGAGGACCCCCGAGCTCCGAGCTGCCGCTGGTGGTGGGAGAATCCCTGAGCCCCTGGCCACTGCAGGTGGTGGTGGAATCCCCGAGTCCCCCGAGCTCCCAGCTCCTGGTGGAGGAACCCCTGAGCTCCTGCCCGCCACGGGCAGCAGGAAGCCCTGCAGCTCCCTGCCGTGGGGGAACCGCACAGCCCCGCAGCTCCCGGCTGACATGGGAGGCAGGGGCACCCCACAGCTCCCAGCCCCCACGGGCAGTTGGGGACCCACGGAGTTGCAGGTGGCAGGGGTACCCTGCAGCCACCAGCTGCTGCAGGCAGCTCCTAGTCCCTATGCAGCTGTCCTGCTTCAGGCAGTGTGGGGATCCGCAGATCTCCATTTTGTCAGGTATATTTTTAGTAAAAGTCAGGGACAGGTCATGTCTTCCCGTGAATTTTTTCTTTTTTGCCCGGGATCTGTCCGTGACTTTTACTAAAAATATCCATGACAAAATCTTAGCCTTATATGCTTCATGGAAACAAGGGACGCAGCTTCAGGGTAAACCAGCAGCAGATATGTTATTCAACCTCATAAGCTTCTTAACAGGAGAGAAGGCCTCATTCATCTGCTCACTCCTTCGCCCAAGAGCTACAGACAGTAAGAACAATCTTGTGGTTAAGGCACTGGATTACGACTCAACAAAATCTGGATTTAGTTCCTGGGTCTGTCACAGACCTTGGGCAAGTCATTTCCTCTTCTGGTGCCTCAGGTCCCCCTCTGTAAATTGGGATCGTGACACTTCCTTTCTGCCACCCTTTATCTGTCTTGTCTCTTTAGACGGTCAACTCTTTGGGGCACCCATTGTCTCTATGTGTATGTACAGTGCCTAGCAGAATGGGCCTCTGGCTGCTACTGTCATATTAATACATATTAAATATTACATGACACACAGATGATTCTCATAGTCCCAAATTATAGGGACACTCTCATATTCCACAATGCTTACAAAAAACTTAACAATCGTTAGGCTGGTGGTGTGCAGAGACCACAGCCTGTCATGCTGACCAGTACTGTCTCATTGTTTCGTTGTCCCCCGCTGTTGGTTTGTCTGTATCCATCTGTGGTGGCTTATCTTACTCTTAGATTGTAAACTCTTCGGTGTGTGGGCCCTCTTCTTCTTCTGTGTTAGTACAGCCCCTAGCGCAATGGGGTGCTGGTCCATGATTAGGTCCCCTGTGGTAATACAAATAATAACACTAAGATTAAGAATCATATATTTAATACAAATGTCCAAGCCTGGGATAAAATAGCACCTTACATTTATTACAACAAACGGCATTTTAAAATTCCAGGGTACTTTTCACTCTTGATTCTTCCTGTTTGTTTAATGTTGCATGTCTCCCTGCTTGTACAATGAAAAGTGACTTTTCATTTTACTTTGAGACTTGTTACATTTGTGTTTCTATGGGATAAAGGGTCTGGGCCTTTATGACCAGAGTGGACAAGGTAAGAGTTTCACTACCTGTTGCTGTTATCACAGCTTATCTACAGAGCTGAGACTTAGTTATTTATGGGTATTTTTCTAGCACTAATTGCTATAGTATCAGAGCTCTCACTGGGATGCCAGATATGTAACTTGTATCTAGAAGGTAGAACTTTTTCTCCCCAAATCTTTAAGATAGTTTCTTGCAGTGATAGAGGTCTGATGGTTGTTTGGAGGTCCTACTACACAATTGTTTGGGGGAAATCTCATTTAAACAGGATGCATCTTGCAGTATTTTCCAAGTTAGTGAGATTCAGGCTGAGCCAGATCGATTGTGCAAGCAGGCTCTTCTGTGAGAAACCCCTAGCTCTAGTTGTCGTAAATTGCAAGGAGGATGGCAGTCCAAGAGATAACTTGGCCCTGGACCTTTTGGAATTTAGAGAGGAGGTCAAGGACCTTGAAATGGACCTGAATCTAGTTGGTGCCAAAGCAGCGTGTGGAGCACTGGCATGGTTTGTTCGCATTGGTTTGCTCTGCTTAGAAGGTTGGTTGCAGCCTGCTGCACTCGGTTCCTTGGCTAAGGAAGCCACTGACGCATCCCAGAATACCAGACATTCCAGTGCTTCTGCAAACGGAGAGGGTCCACCCTTGCCCGCGAGACCCCACCCCTGCCTGCGTGACCTCACCCCAGCTGGTTGACCGTGACACATCGTATCTGCAAGGTCACGCTTCACAGAGGCACCATTTTGAAGAGTGTGCCACTCTGCCCCTGCTGGCATGACCTCACTCTTCAAAATGGCGGCTTCCAGGTGGCACGATCTTGCGATCTGCGTGGGTGAGGTCATGTTGGTGGGGGCAGGATGGCAAACTCTTCAAAATGGCGTCCTGTGTGTAACCTATGTCTGATTTTATATCCGTACCGGACAGGGGACAAACCGCACAAAACCAAGACTATCCCATTTAAAACCGGACGAATTGCCTGCCTAGCCTTGGTTCAGCCCAAGCTCCAGGGAGCCGCAGTAGCCCAGGAAGAAAGTAGCGGATGTGAGGCGGGCTGCTCACTCAGCTGCCATGACTCACCCCTCTAGCAGAGCCTGCAGTGACCCAGCCCTCAGACATGCTGCAACAGCCTGTCCCTGAGCAGGGCCAGTGTCAGATGACTCCCAGGCACAGATATTTCACTGACCCTACTCTCCAGCCAGGACCCCTCCTGCTATCTTGCAGTGTAACAGACTCCCCAGGCTGCCAGCCTGCTGTTGATCGGTTCCTGCCCTTGCCTTGCCCAATCCTTGTTCCAGCCTGCTCCAGCCTTGTCCGTGCCCAACTCTGACCTTGCTCCAGCCCTGTTACTGACCCACACCAGCCCCCCATCCACCTCCTGACCCTCAGACTCTCGGACTGACTCCAACCCAGCTTCAACCTTGGCCTGCATCTGGACTCTGACTCCGACCCCGATTGGGCTTGCCTTTGGACGCTGACCTCAGTTCTGACCCATGGCTGTCCCTGGACCCCGGTTTCAGTGCGGACCCCAGCCCAATCCCAACCCTACATACAGCATCAACAATTGCTCCAACCACTAGGCCTGACGGCCAGGAACCAGACCTTTACAGCGGCTGCATGGTGAGCTGCATGTCAGAAAGGAATAGCTATAACTGTTTGGTCAGCCCTAGGCGATGGCCAGCCCTAAGTGAAAGAAAACATTTCTAGCCACAGTTGCTCCTGGGTATGTAGGAGCAGTGAGTAGGACCCCAACACCAGTTGGACCAGCAGGGAGAGCAGATATCTTTAATGAGTGATGTTGCCCTTTCAGCAATTTCTTAAAATTCTGCCCACCACTGTCTTGCCTGGGTTAAACATTAGATAGGAGCTCTTTACCCAGGCCAGTCTGTCTGCTTGTGTATCCAGGCATTTCACAGAGCTTGCATGTGATCAGGTGCTAGAAAGCCGGATGTCATGGTGTTTCATGGTGGCCTTCCTTAAAAGTGGATCTCTGTGGGTCTCTGCATGTAAGGGCCATTTGGGCCTCTCTCAGTGCTGTCTGGGATCCATCTAACAGGAATGAGCGGAGTCAGCCTCTAGTGACTCCATGTTCATCCACCAACCCATGTAGGCAGGTGAACAGGACCTCACGAGTCACAGCATTGAATGCCACTGAAAGATAGACATGGTCATCTGGACCCTGTCCAGTGACATAAGGAGATCACCCATCAGGGCTTTCTCTGTACTATGTATAGGTCTGTAGCCTGGCTGGAAGGGGTAATTTGTGAGAGCACTCACCTTGAGCACTGAAACTTGCAGTAGAAGTCTCCCTCCCGGCTATTAAGTAGGATTGTTAAGTGTTCTCCTGGCCTCTGATTACAGCTGGTGGCAATAACATCTGTGGATACCCTTCCAGATTGCAAGTTTGCAGATGTTATGAGACAACATCAGCTAATGTAAAGGTAAGTGAATGGACTGATGAAAAAGTAGCAAGATTCTGGATGCTTCCTAAATGCTGATGCAAACGTTTTCTTTCAGTAAGCTGCCAGTGAAGATCCATCAGTGAAGAATTCCGACAGAGCTCTTAAACGAAAAACTTTGGCAAAGTCATGAGGAAGGCTGGGCTATTTTGCACAGCAGACATGAAGGGGAAGCGCATATCTAGCTCCAAAAGAAGTCGGTGCATGCATCGACCTACCATTGCAGTAGGTTAACTTTGGCAGGGCTTTCTTAGCTCCACCAAAGAGAAAAAGACAAGGTATTGTGGTGATGAGATCGGCAGGGTTAACAGCAAGTTGGGAAATAGGAACAGTGTGCTGTTATAAAAGATTCCATTCTTCTCGGGCAGCTTATAAATAGCTCGTCCTCAGAGACATGAAACACCTTAATCAAAGATGACAATATCATGTCCAAACCACTGGAGCAACAGGTGGTAAGTTTGGAAGCAGACTGAGGGAAATGAGCAGCACTCAGATGCCCATACTGACTGGTAATTCTCAAAATCTGGGAGACTTTAGTACCGGAAAAGGCTGCTAAACCATTAGGAGAGATGGAGATATGGTTCTTATAAAAAAGGCAGAATGCAAGAAATCAGAAACAGCCAAGATGAGTGTGTAAGTAGCTCTATTGTGTGAACAGCTGGCAGCAGCCCCAGCATTGCAATTGTCTGACACGGTCTGTTACAAAGTATTCTTGGAAATGTTTACTTCGGTGTGTAGAGTACAAGGATGGGTTGCCCCCCGAGCACAAGTATGAATAGCAGTGTAGATGGTGAGGCAAAATGTAGGTGAGTAAAGAAGAAGGGTGTGGGTGTGTACCTGAGTATATACCCGACACAGCTCTCCACCCACACAAGCTGTGCCTCCAGGTCTGAACTGCTAGCTTTAGCAGTTTTAGCAGGCCCGCTGCCTCTTTGCTAGCACAGGAAAAGACGGGCAGCGGGGAAAGGCTCTGCCAGCTGCCCATTGCTGGACCCTTTCCCTGCTCCCTCCCTCTGCCAGAGCCTTTCTCTGGCATGTTTAGCTACACACCACAGCATGGATGCTACTTGCTTTTCTCTGTGGTGTGTAGCTACATGTACCCTACACACAATGGTTTGAGGTGTAGGTGTTGCCTCAGAGAAGCTCCATTGTTCATAGATTTTAATGCCAAAAGGACATTTGCGGCAGGCTTGTGCTAGTCAGCAGGGAATAGCCCTCAGGCTAGAGAAGTGCCTTTTCTTTGTTCCATTACATTCCACTCAGCTTTTTCTGAGATATAAATTAATGCACAAGGAGAGAATTAAAATTAATGAAGACCCAAAAATGGCTGAGAATTGACAACATGCTCAATAACTATACACGGGTACTGAGAGTGGTGAAAAAGGAGGATGTGCTACCTCAGTGGTTGCCTCTAAAGTGACAGTGAAATACCACTGAATCCACAACAAATGCCAGCACACATACATGGGTACTCACCAGTCCACCTACCTCTCAGGACCTATTGCTCTTGGTGGAAAACATCTCTGAAAACATCCACTCAATGTGCAGCGGCAGTCAAAAAAGCTAACAGAATATTAGGAACCATTAGGAAAGGGATAGATAACAAGACAGAAAATATCATGCCCAAGTTTTCTGCCCCCCATAGACTATTTTGGAAGTCCTGGCAGTGTTGGAGTGATGAATGGGAATGCAGAAATTTGAGTGAAAATGAACTAATCTCCCTAAGACATTATAATAATTCTTCGTCAGGCCACAGATTACATGAAAAATGATTCTTGCAGACATATTAGTCTTGAGAAGGAGGTTTTGATAATACCGTTGTGTAAAACCAAGACATTCATCTTTGAATTGAAGGAAAGTGAGAGGATTAGAGGAACATTTGGAATAATTCAGATGCAGTGAAATATAGTTCATGGTAAGAGCTAACACAATAGCCCCAATCAAATATGATTTAGGCACAGTTAGAAATAGTACTCTAATTACTGGCAATTGATTTAGCTAAAGAGCTTCCTGAAACTCAGATGCAAAGAGGAAAGGCGGGTGGGGCTTTTTTTTAATAACAAGGGTTTCCAAATGCCAAGATAAAAAATTAGCAGGTCAACAGGGGGCCTTTTAAGGACTATGTCAAAGCAAATTTTGCCATCAATAAACCATAAGGTGCCCACTGTACCAGCCATGAAAGTCTGTTTAGTAGGTCAATCGCTCGGTTATGGTTTGGCCTGTTATGATGTCCTCTGTTGCCAGTCCAATATGGTGAGATGAAAGAAAAATCCATGGCTCAGGTTGAAGTTAGCCATCCCAGTTTTTTAAGGTAACCTAGCCTTATACGTCCAGCTTCCCATGGTCTCAGGCATTGGAGTTGAGAGTCTTTCAAGTCTTAAGACACAGCTTAAAATGCCCTGGGATACAGGAATTCTTCTGTGAAATAGGATGTACTTTGGGACCAAACTCTACTCTTGTTTATACATTTTTACACCAGTGATTCTCCCTTGTTTGTTGGGAGCCAGTATGCAGCTTCTGTAAACCTTCCAAACATAGGTAATGAGCCTCTTTCAGAAGGGGAACAGGGGACGAGGAAATATGACAGCCTTAGCCTCACTCCTAGTACGTG
The DNA here is from genome assembly GCF_028017835.1 of Emys orbicularis. NCBI lineage: Eukaryota > Metazoa > Chordata > Testudines > Emydidae > Emys > Emys orbicularis. The sequence goes on along the minus strand of NC_088684.1, from coordinate 8,234,814 downwards.
TGAGTGGACAACCCAGCTTGCAGGGGGAAGCTCTGGACCAAAGGGTTAGTGGGTTTGAGTGTATACACCAGTTCTACGAAAATATACCAACACGGAGGATTCCCCCACTGTCGGGACCTGAAGGAACTGAAGCTGCGACTGTGTGATGTGGCGATCCGCCATTTTAGATGGAATGTCCTGCATTATGTGGTGCATGTCATCCTGAAGTGGCTTCCACTGGAGAGGAAAGATGATCTGGGGGTTAAGGAACAAGACTGGGATTCAGGTGACCTATTCTAGTGTCTGTAACCCTCAACACCGTAGTTCCTACGTTCAATACCCAGGTCTCTCACTGATCTTCGGGATGTCATTCAGTTTCTTTGTGACCCACTTTGCCAACCATTTAAAAATGGGGCTGACAATATTTCCCCTTTTTCCCCACTGTCTTTCTTTTCTGCTCACTTTGTAAACTCTTTGGGGTAGGGACAGTCTTTTACCATCTGTACCTACCACAATGCTGGTGACTTTTGGATAGAGTTTATACAGAAGTTGCTCAGCTTCACTTTCTGGTTCCCATGCAGAAGCACAAGGCTGGGGTCAGGGCCGGCTCTAGGCACCAGCAAAACAAGCTGGTGGTTGGGGCGGCACATTTTTAGGGGCAGCATGGCCGGCGCCAGAATGCCGCCCCTAAAAATGTGCCGCGGCCGCCCTAGCTCACCTCCGCTGCTGCTGCCTGGGAGGGAGGGGGAGATCCTGAGCGGCCGCGGCGCGCGAAACAGCTGTTTCGCGCGCCGCTGCTCCCCCTCCCTCCCAGACTTGAGAGCCTGGGAGGGAGGGGGAGAAGCGGTGCCCGCGCCGCGGCCACTCGGAGTCTCCCCCTCCCTCCCAGGCTCCCAAACCTGGGAGGGAGCGGGAGACTCCGAGTGGCCGCGGCGCGGGCGCCGCTTCTCCCCCTCCCTCCTAGGCTTGAGAGCCTGGGGGGAGGCAGGGCTGGGGATTTGGGGAAGGGGCGGAGTTGAGGTGGGGCCGGGGGTGGGGTAATTAAAAAACTGGGGGGGGCGGCCAAAATTGTGTTTGCTTTGGGCGGCAAAAATCCTAGAGCCGGCCCTGGCTGGGGTGTTTCAATACATTTTAAAGAGAGTTTTCGTTATAATTAAAATAAATCAGGGAAATGTTTCTGTTAATATCAGATTCCATAATCTCCCCATTCCTCCATTTAATGCATGTTCATTTATTTATATAGTTACATCCAATTTAAATGCAGTCCTGCAACCACTTGATGGTACCTTTTAAGATGATTTACCTGCTATGAGCCAGACACAAATGGAAATCGTTTCAAGGGTATAGTTACTTCAAGTGTTTCCTTTTAAATGAGCAGTGAGTTAACTAGAGAAGGCTGGGAACCACTGCTTTAAGCACTGGGTGAAGAAAAACTCAAGATTATTTCTGACTTGTTCTAATCTCATGTATCAACACCTTAAAGGAGCCCTTTTAGAGTCAATTTAGTCTTTGGCCACTAACTAAAATCTGATAACTTTGGTAGCAAATGAGGCATGAAGTGCTGTCAAAAGAGCATCAATAATACATTGTTGGCACTAAACATTTAATCTCTCTGGCGAGGCGCTGCTGTAAAAACTGCAGGCTCCGAATCGACTACTTTAAAAGCCAGGGATTTTCACAATGGACATAGTTTGCTGCATCCTGATAATTAAAAGATCCCTACATGTTCTCAGAAAGATTAATTAACTGTTATTATCCCTTTTGATTTCTTTTCTTGTCCTTCATAGCTATATGAATCTTTAATGAAGGCCGTGGTTTATGGTGTAGGCTTGGAATTTTGTTCCTCTAAGGAATTCCACAGAACCATGAGGTTTATTGCTAACAATGCAGCATACTGTATTTTTTTTTCCTGTATAAACACGTATACACTCATCTTCCTCTTAAGGATTCTGGGTAGTGTAATCCAAGAGGCAACTTCCTGCACTGAGCAGTACTGTAATTAGTATTACTACTAGGGTCATTCAAGACAAAGTGTACACATACTTGTACTTAACAGGGATAGAGGGCTAATTCTGTGGTCAAGAGACCTGAATTCTATTCCCAGCTTTACCCCCAAACTTCATGTGTGACTTGGCATGCCTGGGGGGAGGCAGGGCTGGGGATTTGGGGAAGGGGCGGAGTTTTGGTCTAGGTTGGACATTAGGAAAAAGTTCCTAACTGTCAGGGTGGTTAAACACTGGAATAAATTGCCTAGGGAGGTTGTGGAATCTCCATCTCTGGAGATATTTAAGAGTAGGTTAGATAAATGTCTATCAGGGATGGTCTAGACAGTATTTGGTCCTGCCATGCGGGCAGGGGACTGGACTCGATGACCTCTCGAGGTCCCTTCCAGTCCTAGAATCTATGAATCTATGAATCTATGCCACTTAGCTTTGCATGGCCCAGTTTTCCGAATCTGTAAAACGTGAATAATCATAATAATGCCTGCCTCATGCAGGGCCGGCCACAACATTTTGGCACCTGAGGCGGGGAGCTCAAATGACGCCCCCATGCCCCCTTGCTTGGGCCAAAACTTTGAAAGGTCTCAATTCTGCCTTCTTCCTGTTCTACTCCTCTCATGGTACTGCTCTGCTACCTACCCCAATAAAGGAGAACTAACAACTTAAAATGCCTTGTTCACAAATTTTAAGTAACACTTAACTTTCAAATGTCTGAACAGCAAATGTAACTTTTCTTGTCTGCATAGTAAACACTGGCATTTTTATCTGTTTGAATAATCAAAGTGGTGCTTTCCGTACCTTCTTGGTTGCAAAGATATGAACTGCTTCCTGCTGAAGGTCCACAGTCTGGGCCAGCTCATGCTCTATTGAGATGGTTGCAAGGCCAACCAGCCTCTCCTGTGTCATTGTGGTGTGTAGATGTGTTTTTATTAACTTCAGCTTGGAGAAGCTGCGTTCTCCACTGGCAACTGTTACAGGAAGTGTTAGAAGTATGCGCAGAGCAACTTCTGAGGTCTTTTCCAACCCTAATCTTCAGGGAAGCAGCAGGAAACAGGAAGCTCCCCAGAGGTGAAAGTAAGCTGGTACGGTCCGGTGATTTAAAGGGCCCAGGGCTCCAGCCGCTGCGGTGACACTCACAGCTCACAGGTGACACTGATAGAAATATTGTTGCTTCGAACAGATCTGGCTATCATTTTCAGAATAAGACAAAAGAAACAAATTGCTGGGAAATCCAAATTTTGTTTTCCTGAAAAATATTTAGTGCAGAAATCCTGACTTTATTATAGTCAGTGAGAGTCTTTGGTCTCTGGTCTAATAATATATGGAAATATAGAATGGATGTATGTTAAACTTCTTCTCCTGTATTAGCTGTTACTCCAAAAATGATCATGGCTGCAAAGTAATTTGAAATGTAATAACAGTTTTTCCTTGTACCTTCTTGAAAGCAGTGACTTCTCAAGCAGTGACTGAAAAGGAGTTGGGGGTTGTGATGCATAATCAGCTGAACATGAGCTGACACTGTGGCCAAAAGAGCTAATGCAATCCTAGGATGCATAAACTGGGGAATCTTGAGTAGTAGTAGAGAGGGTATTTTACCTGTGTGTTTGGCACTGATGCGACCACTGCTGGAATCCTGTGTCCAGTTCTGATGTCCACAATTCAAGAAGGATGTTGATAACTTGGAGAACTTCAGAGAAGAGCCAGGAGAATGTTTAAAGGATTAGAAAACCTGCCTTATAGTGATAGACTCAAGGAGCTCAATCTATTTAGTTTAACAAAGAGAAGGTGAAGGGGTGACTTAATTACCTAATAGGGAACAAATATTTAATAATGGGCTACTCAATCTAGCAGTAAAAGGTCTAACATGATCCAACGGCTGGAAGGTGAAGTTAGACAAATTCAGACTGGAAATAAGGTCTACATTTTGACAGTAAGAGTAATTAATCACTGGAACAAATTAGCAAGGGTTGTGGTGGATTCTCCATCATTGACCATTTTAAATCAGGATTAGATGTTTTTGTAAAAGATCTGCCCTAGGAATTGCTTTGGGGAAGTTCTATGGCCTGTGGAATACAGGAGATCATACTAGATAACCACAATGGTCCCTTCTGGACTTAGAATCTAGAAATCTACGAAATCTGCAAAAATATAAATAAATGTTTTAACAGCACTGTATATAGCATTCCTTTCTGCATTTCCCAGCAACTTACATTATGGTATATATTTACTGAGACTGTTTTATGTTAAGATCATATTCCTTAGGTATGCTGAGAGACTGAGTGCCTTAGAGAAGCTTACAAGACTTCACGCAACGCACAGTGAACCCATGGAACTCCTTGCCAGAAGTTGTTCTGAAGGCCAAGACTATAACAGGGTTCAAAAAAGAGCTAGATAAGTTCATGGAGGATAGGTCCATCAATGGCTATTAGCCAGGATGGGCAGGGATGGTGTCCCTAGCCTCTGTTTGCTGGAAGCTGGGAATGAGTGACAGGAGATGGATTATTTGATGATTACCTGTTCTGTTTATTCCCTCTGGGGAACCTGGCACTGGCCACTGTTGGAAGACAGGATGCTGGGCTAGATGTACCTTTGGTCTGACCCAGTGGGGCCATTCTTATGTTCTTATGACTTGTCGCCCAAGGCTTGGAGATACTGGCCTGACCAAACCTGCAAAGGAGGGACTGGGGACTTTTGAAGGTCCAAAACCTTAATTTTGCATTTGGTTTTTAGTTTACCCTGTGAGAAGAGGAGACAGTGGTAGGAAGAGATCCAGGGAGGCAGCTGCAGAGCACCCCAAGGTGTGGGGCTTGGCTGCCTACCATTAGGCTCCAGATCAAAGCCTGGTGGAGAGGGTGAGCCCAGCCACCCCTACAACAAAGAGAGGACAATGATAGACGTTGAGCCTTCAGCAGAGAACCTAGTTGAGCAGGCTGGCAAGTTTATTTCATAGATCCATAGAAGTACAAGATGGAAAATACCTTTTAGGTCATGCATTCCCTCCCCCAGCAAGCACAGGGGGGTTCCCTAGGTTATGTCCTTTCCAACTTTAATGCAGTAATGTTGCCACCATTTCCCTGCGAGACACTTCTGTCACCTACTAGCTGGCAGTTATCCCTAATTTTAGACTACAATTTCTCTTTCATAATTGAATCCAATGACTTCTAGGTTCCTCCTTATAACCCACTTGTCCCTATAAAACCCTAAACTATTCATCTCTCTCTTTTGTCATCACATTCTCCAATTGATTGTTATATCCCACTTCATCTGACAATTGGCTAAGCTCTGCTTATTTAGGCACTGATCCAACAAATCAATGAAGTGCATGTGTAACCCACACATAGAATATCAGGGTTGGAAGGGACCTCAGGAGGTCATCTAGTCTAGTCTAACCTCCTGCTCAAAGCAGGGCCAATCCCCAGACAGATTTTTCCCCCAGATCCCTAAATGGCCCCTTCAAGAATCAAACTCACAACCCTGGGTTTAACAGGCCAATGCTCAAACCACTGAGCTATCCCTCTCCCCCGTGCTTACATTGAAACACCTGAGTAGTCCTATTGCCAGCTTATTACGTGCTTAATGTTAAGCATGGGTTGAACAGCTTTTAACTCACCTCATAAGTCAGTCCCTTTCCCCCCTTCATCAATTAAATAACGTGTGCTTGCTCTTTCCTTCACCTTGTTTGTGTCTCTTTCATGCAGTCACTTCACCTTGTTGATATAGTTTTGGTACTGAGAACTGTAAGCAATATTGCCAGTGTGATGTCACCAAAATGAACTGTTTGCTCCCGGCTCTATAACACGACTCCATATACACAGCCCAGAATTTCACTGACCCTTTTTTGCTAGTGCAAACTGCTGTTTAGTTTGCAGTCTGTTTACCCAGGGGCCTCTCTTAACATCACTGTTTCCTAGGTGTCTCCCTGCTGCTGAAACTCGGGGGTTCAAATTATATCTCCCCAAATGTAATAGCATGCAGTTTTTTTAAAAAATGGAATCTCATATTGTGCTCTCATCTAGCTCTTAATAACAAGGTTGAATAAGATAGGACTGAACAGTGAGTTATGAACTATCCCATGAAATGCCTCCTCATAATCTCATATTGGATACATATCCCTGTGAATGAATTGTTGAGGGTCAGATTACTTTAAGGTGCTTCATTACGCATGAACTCTAATGACCTACCATGTTTCTTTCATCCATTAACATGAGCTGGACAATCCCCTTTTCTTCAGCATGTCTATTCCAGATAGGTTCTCATATGGCCTACATCATTGCTGTATCTGAGTGCCTGCAGTCATCATTAAGTGACATGACTGACATATGTCATGTGTGACTGAGTCTCTCGCTCCTCCCCTCCCCCTGGGAGGCACTGTATGTGCAGAGTTGTGTTTCAGTCAGGTTTTGGTTTTGGTTGAAATCAGGGCTGATGAGGTGGGGGGAAGCCAGTACAAATTACCGGGGCCCAGCGGTCCGGAAGGGGGCCCGGCTTCCCCGGCTTCCCCCCACTCTCGTTGGCCCTGTTTAGCCGGTCCGCCCTTGCTGGGAGGGGTCCGAAAAAAATTTTCACGGGGCCCGAACCCGCTCTCGGCGGCCCTGGTTGAAATATACACACTCCTCTGTGTTTGTTAGCGACAGGAGGTTGAACAAGCATGCCTTGCACTTTGGAGTGGAGGGTGGGGAGGTTTGGGATGGTCCTTGGCTCCTGTGAGAGCTCATTCCACAGTCTCAGAACAGCTCCCAAGTACGCTCTGTCTCCTGCACGGATGAGTTTCAGTCTTGTGGTAGAAAGTTCCATTGAACCTGAGGAGTGGATATGTTGGCTATGGTATCTGTCCCAGAGCGTTAGGTGATCTTGCAGATATTCTGGGCCTAGGTTATTGAGCATGTGGAAGATAAGGACTGAGATTTTGAACTTGATTCACTATTCTGTGGGAAGCCAGGGCAGAAAGCAGAGCACAGGTGTGACGTGCTCCTGGTAGCCCACATTGCTAAGGAGACAAGCTGCAGCATTCTGCACTGGTTGGAGTTTCCTAAGGGCTTGATGGCTTTGTGCCCAGGTATATCGCATTGCTGCTGTCCAGGCATGGGATGATAAAGGTGTGACTAACCACGGCCAACTCCTTATCTGCCAAGATGGAATGAAGTCTCCTAACGAAAATGGATGTTGCTATTAGAATGGACTCAAATCTGTGTATCCTCCATGGGGTGTGAAAGAGGAGAGCTTCCCCCTATCCAAGGAAGTTCTTTCATGGGTGATTCATATGGATCAGAGTCCATATGTGTGGAGGGGGAAGGCTGGGAGAATGAGGGGTGGTACTGGGAGGATGGTTGGTCTCCGAGGCATTGTCCCTGCCACCCCCAAGCCTGAAAAGCATCCCAGTGTGAGGTAATTCTGAGCCAGGCAGCACGACACTAAGCTGAGGGGAGAGGTAGATGTGCTGGAGGGTAGGGATAGGCTCCAGAGTGACCTAGACAAATTGGAGGATTGGGCCAAAAGAAATCTGATGAGGTTCAACAAGGAGAAGTGCAGAGTCCTGCACTTAGGACGGAAGAATCCCATGCACTGCTACAGGCTGGGGACCGACTGGCTAAGTGGCTGTTCTGCAGAAAAGGACCTGGGGATTACAGTGGATGAGAAGCTGGATATGAGCCAACAGTGTGCCCTTGTTGCCAGGAAGGCTAATGGCATATTGGGCTGTATTAGTAGGAGCATTGCCAGCAGATCAAGGGAAGTGATTATTCCCCTCTATTTGGCACTGGTGAGGCCACACCTGGAGTATTGTGTCCATTTTTGGGGCCCCCACTACAGAAAGGATGTGGACAAATAGGAGAGAGTCCAGCGAAGGGCAATGAAAATGATTAGAGGGCTGGGGCTTATGAGGAGAGGCGGAGGGAACTGGAGTTATTTAGTCTGCAGAAGAGAAGAGTGAGGGGGGATTTGATAGCAGCCTTCAACTACCTGAAGGGAGGTTCCAAAGAGGATGGAGCTCGGCTGTTCTCAGTGTTGGCAGATGACAGAAGAAGGAACAATGGTCTCAAGTTGCAGTGGGGGAGATCTAGGTTTGATATTAGGAAACACTATTTCACTAGGAGGGTGGTGAAGCACTGGAATGGGTTACCTAGGGAGGTGGTGGAATCTCCATCCTTAGAGCTTTTTAAGGCTTGGCTTGACAAAGCCCTGACTGGGATAATTCAGTTGGTGTTGGTCCTGCTTTGAGCAGGGCTTGGACTAGATGACCTCCTGAGGTCTTTTCCAACCCTAATCTTCTATGATTCTATGACTCTAAGTCTGGTCCTGCTTTGAGCAGGGGGGTGGACTAGATTATAGAATCATAGAATATCAGGGTTGGAAGAGACCTCAGGAGGTCATCTAGTCTAACCCCCTGCTCAAAGCAGGACCAATCCCCAACTAAATCATCCCAGTCAGGACTTTGTCAAGCCTGACTTTAAAAACCTTGAAGGAAGGAGATTCCACCACCTCCCTAGGTAACCCATTCCAGTGCTTCACTACCCTCCTAGTGAAAAAGTTTTTCCTAATAGCCAACCTAAACCTCCCGCACTGCAACTTGAGACCATTACTCCTTGTTCTGTCATCTGGTACCACTGAGAACAGTCTAGATCCATCCTCTTTGGAACCCCCTTTCAGATAGTTGAAAGCAGCTATCAAATCCCCCCTCATTCTTCTCTTCTGCAGACTAAACAATCCCAGTTCCCTCATACTCTCCTCATAAGTCATGTGCTCCAACCCCCTAATCATTTTTGTTGCCCTCTGCTGGACTCTTTCCAATTTTTCCACATCCTTCTTGTAGTGTGGAGCCCAAAACTGGACACAGTACTCCAGATAGGGCCTCACCAATGCCGAATAGAGGGGAATGATCATGTCCCTCGATCTGCTGGCAATGCTCCTACTTATACAGCCCAAAATGCCATTAGCCTTCTTGACAACAAGGGCACACTGTTGACCCATATCCATCTTCTCATCCACTGTAACCCCTAGGTCCTTTTCTGCAGAACTGCTGCCTAGCCACTCGGTCCCTAGTCTGTAGCAGTGCATGGGATTCTTCCGTCCTAAGTGCAGGACTCTGCATTTGTCCTTGTTGAACCTCATCAGACTTCTTTTGGCCCAATCCTCTAATTTGTCTAGGTCCCTCTGTATCCTATCCCTACCCTCCAGCGTATCTGCAAACTTGCTAGATGACCTCCTGATCTTCTATGATTCTATAATTGGGCAATATGGGCCACAGGGTTGTTGAACTAATACCTTTCACCAGCACTTTGAAGTTCTAAACAGATTAAACCCTGGCCCCATTGAAGTCAATAGCAAAACTCCATCAGCTTCAAGGAAGACCACTCCTCTCTCTATCCACAGTGGAAAGCTAAATAGCCTCAAAATAATGCAGAATGCCGATTCCTGAAGCCTAAGCTTGAGAAATACAAAAGAACCCAATTTCAGAGAGAGTTTTAACCAGGTTAGAAAGTCTCTGAGTAGCTCAGCTTCCCCATGCAAGCTTTTGTGGGAGCCTTTTACCAGATGCTCTCTTTGACCTCACTCTTTTCTGAAAGGTGTTTAAACTGTAGTTATTTCAGAGAAAATCACTTTTATATCCTCAATTATCTAAATGATTGTTTTGCCCCCAGGATAAAGAAAAGAAGAACTATTTTTAAACAGTCAATAGGAGAGGAATGTAGTGCTATCCTCTGCCAACATACTGGATCGTTTTTACCAACTGGTAGAAAAAGCTGCAATACCTTAAAACTGAAAAGATTTAGAGAAAAAAAATCACCTGCATGGCATTTTATTTTTATTTTGTTTTTAAATAACATAAAAATAAAAAAGAAATGATGGTCTAAATCCTCAGCTAGTGTAAATCAACATTGCTCCATTGACTTCAATGGATCTATGCTAATATACATCCCGTGGGAATGTGGCCCTATCACGGGGTTCACTCACCACTAGAGGCGCCTCCTTGTAGTTACATCCGGGAATTAGCTCCACTCAGGTCTGACGCCCCCTTCCTCGCACAGTGGCCCCTCTCTCTCCCCAAGACTTAGGGACTTCCCTCTTCATGACTCAGCCCTCTGGCCAGGTCACTATACTCCTCCCCTTCTCGGGTAACAAAGTCTCTGGACCAGCTGTCCAGTTGGTGTCCCCAATGCTCCTGTGCCACTTCCCAGTGGCTAGTAGGGGGAACCCAGCCCCAGCCCTACCCTCTACACTAGGTTCCAGCTCAGGGACCCTATAACAAGCAGCCAAGATCTGCACAGTTCCACCCCTTGCTGATGTTTCCCTGGGCTTCTTCCTATCTAGCTCTCTCAGGCTTCCTTTCCCCACAGCAACTCTGGGGCTGACCCTTTTTCTAGGGCTAGAACCCCAGGACTTATTCTCCCTCTTCGGTTTTCCCCTCCCCTCCTCTTTGCTCCCAGACAATGACTGCAGACTTTCTCCCTGCAGCCCATTTCTGCTGCAACTTCCTGGCTTTATAATCCAACCTATTCCGGCCCAGCTGAGCATCTTGTTCATTTAATCCTGGCTTTCCCTCCAGGTGCAGCCAAGTACCCTAACTGGCCCCTCAGGTCCACATTAACCCTTTTCAGGGCCTGTGTGGGGTACATACTCCATCACAGGCCCACAATGCCCATGCTACCTAAAATTCCCCTGCAGTACAGAATTCTTCTTCCCTTCCTGTGCTAACAGATTGTTCAGTGTTCCTAAATGCCACGTTCCACCCTAGAAGTGATTCCATTTCAGTAGTGGGTTCCTAAATATAATTTTGCTTGCAAAGCACTTTGGTATCCTTCTGGATGAAAGGTGATATATAAATGTAAGTCACGGCCTCTCTGCCTATCGGCACTGTAGAACATTCCACACATACGTCTGTTTACATTCCACACATATGTCTTTTTCAACAGAAAAACTTAATGCTTTCTCTTTTTTTTAAGATAAACCATTTATTTACAAATAACTTCAGGCTTCACATTTAGGCTTCATATCCTAGCTACTCTGAGTCACACACACAGTGCATCCACAGAAGTGTCCAAGAAATCTATTTGACACAGTTTGGTTTGCATTAGATCTCAGCCAAATTCTCTAAATGTTTAACACACTGATAACACGGGTTTAGTAACATTTGCTTTACTCCAGTGCTCTACCTTCAGCATTGGCTCCCCATTGAATAAAGAGACCAATGTGGACAATTAAGTTAATTCACCTTTTGACTGAGCAGGAGGTGGAAGATGACTTGATTTTTTCACTGCATAAGGGGGAAAAATTATATGAGTTACAATAAGTCAGTGATTATTCCCCTCTATTTGGCACTGGTGAGGCCACATCTGGAGTATTGCATCCATTTTGGGGGCCCCCCACTACAGAAGGGTTGTGCACAAATTGGAGAGAGTCCAGTGGAGGGCAACGAAAATGATTAGGGGGCTGGGGCACATGACTTATGAGGAGAGGCTGAGGGAACTGGGCTTATTTAGTTTGCAGAAGAGAAGAGTGAGGGGGGATTTGAGAGCAGACTTCAACTACCAGAAGGGGGGTTCCAAAGAGCATGGGGCTCGGCTGTTCTCAGTGGTGGCAGATGACAGAACAAGGAGCAATGGTCTCAAGTTGCAGTAGGGGAGGTCTAGGTTGGATATTAGGAAACACTATTTCACTAGGAGGGTGGTGAAGCACTGGAATGGGTTACCTAGGGAGGTGGTGGAATCTCCATCCTTAGAGGTTTTTAAGGCTCGGCTTGACAAAGCCCTGGCTGGGATGATTTAGTTGGTGTTGGTCCTGATGTCTCTTCCAACCCTAATCTTCTATGATTCTATGATTCTAAGTATGGTTAGTAATGATTTTCACTGATTATAGAAATCCAGAGATGGAAAACACCTGATAGATCATAATGCCACTAGGAGACGGACTATTATAATCACAGCCATCTAATTTCACAAAGTGATTCAAGAACTTCTGGTTGGGCTCTAGCAGATCTTTAGAAAAACATCTGATCTTGATTTACAGATGCTCCCCGGGTTATGCAAACCTGACTTACGCAAATCTGCACTTACAGAAAAAGTTCCGTAAGCTAGAAATAGGAGGTTTTTTTGTTTGGTTGGTTTTTGGGGTAATTGTCAGGTATACGTTTCTGACTTACGCAAAATTTGAGTTGTGCAAGGCGTTCTGGAACAGAATGCTTGCATAAATCTTTTTTATATGGAGATATGCCTATCTCATAGAACTGGAAGGGACCCTGAAAGGTCATTGAGTCTAGCCCCCTGCCTTCACAAGCAGGACCAAGTACCGATTTTTGCCCCAGATCTCTAAGTTTTCCCCTCAAGGGTTGAGCTCACAACCCTGGGTTTAGTAGGCCAATGCTTAAACCACTGAGCTATCCCTCCCCTAGGAGCATTTGTAAAGACTTAAAATCATGGAGAATTTACCGTATCCCTTAGGAAGGTATTCCCATGTTTATTAAAAATGTGCATCTTATTTCCAGGTTGAATTGTCCAATGTGCACTTCCAGCCATTGGATCTTGTTATGCTTTTGCCAGCTAGGTTAGAAAGCCTAAGTGCAAATATTTCTGTGTAAATAACCTTATCCACATGTAAATATGGGTATGTGCATAAAGAACAACCATTCCTCAAATAGTCATGGAAATAAAGAATCATTTGTGTGAACGTTCACAGATAAGCGAGGAAAATGAGGTGTGGATGCAACCAAATTGAAAAGCCATTCACAATTTACAAACCCACTCTTGACCCAATTGTAATATTGACAGAGTGGGGTAGAAATTATAGTTTCTGATCATGAAAATGAATGGCTTGTGTAAGGGTTTTCTATTGGCCACTCTAGAAATGTTGTGCAGTTCACTAGTACTCAAGAAAATCTTCACTCAGCGGGAACAATCACAGCAATTACCATTCAGTTTCAAATCTACCATTCCTGAAGAATGTGACTGAGAATTTGACAAACTACTGTTTCCAATAGTAACTAAGCCTAGACCCCTCACTGTCTCAGGTGAGAATATAGCCCTAAGACATGCTTGGTTGTGTTGGTGGATATTCTAACTTAAGTGATGGCAACGAAAAAAACATCCATGCTCACATTTTGAGATCTGCCCGCAGCATTTGTAACTGAATGAGGCATAACTGAATCAACTCAGAGATCTAATGTGTATTGTCCTATTCTAGTAGCTAGTCCACTTAGTGGATAACAGCCTTCTACTGCTGCCAGCCAATGGAATCACTAACTTAGCACAGGTTGTGTTGGTCTGTGCTGTGGTTCTGAATTCACATCCTGCTCAGCACTATTAGTGGGGGGTTATTATGTCAACAAGGGTGGACAGGCTTTCAGTGTGCTTGGACGTGACAGGAAGTCGCAGCTCTGTCTCAAAGACCCAGCTACAGAATCCCATAAGGCTCAATCGCTTTCTTCTATCTCATGCAACACATAAGATGTTAAGCTTCTGGTCCACAGGGCGCTTTGACATTAGTACACTCAAACCTGCCACCCTAGCTATCATCAGAATAGGAGCTGAATTCCAACAGAGGACCCAGTCCTGGAATCTGATTGGTAGAATGCTGGGCACCCTGATTGGTTCACAGCTTCTATATAAACCCAGCATAGGAAGAGAAAGTTGTCCATGCCAGTGGGTTCTCCCTTCTCTGGACTACTTCCCCTGTGATACCTGCTCCTATTGCCTGCTGCTGATCTCCTGATAACCTGACCCTGCCTGTCTTCTGACACCTGGTTTGTCCTCTGATCTGTCTTGGACTCTGACTTCCTGGTATTGGACCCAGCCCGACTCCTGCTCTGACCACTAGGTTAGACTGCCCATGACGCAGTCATGATATTAGGGGACTGAAACAGCAGGTACTGGTTAATGCAGAGACAGGATGCTGGACTGGTCTGATCTGATATGTAGAGCTGGTTGGAATTTGAACCCCGCCCCCCATGGAAAAGTCAAAAATCTGGAACTTTCTGTTGAAAATCATACTTTTCTATTCTGAAATGCTTCTGTGGCACCACATGGGAGCTGTAGTTCAGGTGCCTTATGTTCCCACTCTCCTCTATGGGCTGTGCGCCCTTACTGGACTATATTTCCCATGATGCACTATGGTTTCCCCTTTTGCTGCACCACCACAGTGCATCATGTGAGTCATATGTAGGGTGACCATACTGCGACGTTATTGACATGAACTGTGACCGTATAGATCATTGTTGCAACCAGGGTCCTGTGGTTGCACCAGGTCTTGTACCGAGGAGGTCAAGTGGGGTGTCTATGGAAAGGTTGTAGTTTGCTGGTTATGATTATGCTGTCTGTATGTGTGTATCATTTTTGTATTTGAAGTTATGAATATTGGCTATGTACTTGTATCTCAATGTGTTTGATTCTAAGTAGCCTCAGTGAAGCATTTGGTCAGCTTCTTGAGAAAGGACTATTTTCAGTAAGTGCCCAATCAAGAAACACTTAACTGACAATGGACTTTGGGAGATGCCAATCCACATTGGAGCTTTCCTGGGAATGTTCAAACTAACATGTAAATAATGGTGTTGGCCTGCAAAAAGCTGAATCATTCATAGATATGTGACTTGCCCAGGTGTTTACAAACTCCATCTTGTTGCTGTGATTTTGCACAGGAGAACAAAGGGGTTTCTGCCCACAAGAGTAAGAATATAAAAGGCCCTGGAAACCCCTCCATTTTGTCTTCAGATGGCTTAAGAGCCTCTTTATCCCAAAGAGATGCCTGAAAGAAACTGGAACAAAGGACAGTAACCACGGGGGTGTGAGTGATTGCTGAACCCAGACTAGGAAGGAGTCCAGTCTGTGAAAGAAGCTTATTGGACCATCTCTGGGGATGAGATTTCATCTTTAATCAGTTTCTTAATGTATTAGGCTTAGACTTGCGAGTTTTATTTTATTTTGCTTGGTTAAAAAAAAAATTAGAACTGGAAGGGACCTTGAAAGGTCATTGAGTCCAGTCCCCTGCCTTCATAGTAGGACCAAGTACCATCCCTGACAGATTTTTGCCCCAGAACCCTAAATGGCCCCCTCAAGAATTGAACTCATAACACTGGATTTAGCAGACTAATGCTCAAACCACTGAGCTATCCCTCCCCACAACTTAGTTTGAGGGGAGGGATAACTTACTTTGTTCTGTCTGTTATTATTTGGACCCACTTAAATCCTACTTTTTATATTTAATAAAATCACTTTTGCTTATAAATTAACCCATAGTAAGAAATTAATTCCTGGGGGAGCAAACAGCTGTGCATATCTCTCTATCAGTGTTATAGAGGGCAGACAATTTATGAGTTTACCCTGTATAAGCTTTATACAGAGTAAAACAGATTTATTTGGGGTTTGGATCCCATTGGGAGCTTGGTGTCTGGGTGCTAGAGACAGGAGAACTTCTTAAGCTGTTTTCAGTTAAGTCTGCCACTTTTGGGGGACATGGTTCAGACTTGGGACTGTGTTGGAGCAGACTGGCGTGTCTGGCTCAAGCAGACAGGGTTCTGAAGTCCCAAACTGGCAGAGAAAATGGGCTTAGAGGTAGTCTCAGCACATCAGGTGACAGTCCCAAGGGGTTTCAGAGTAGCAGCCGTGTTAGTCTGTATCCGCAAAAAGAACAGGAGTACTTGTGGCACCTTAGAGACTAAGGGGTTTCTGTGACCCAGCCCATCACACATAAGTCCCGTTTTGTCCTGGACAGTCCCTTTTTTAAGCCCTGTCCCGGCTGTCCCGACTTTTTTGGCAAAACTGGGCATTTGTCCCGTTTCTCTTGTCATTAGTTGCGTGGGAGGGAGGGCTCGGGAGAGTAGCTCAGGCTGGGCCAATCCCAGGTGGGTGCGTGGCAGGGGGCCCGGGGCTGGCACCATTCAGTGTCCCGTTTTCTTTTTAGGAAAATATGGTCACCCTAGTCATATGACTGTGATGCATCTGCAAAAAACAGTTTTTATAGGAAATTTCCTATCAGCCCTCGCAGTATGGCAGTTTCTATGTTCCTATGAGAAGCTGGATTGAGGGCTTATTTCCACAGAAAAGCGTTTACCAGTTAGTTAAGCCAATATCTTTATACCGGTATAACTATATCCGTTTAAATTCATACTTTCGTTTATACTGGTATAACTTCCCCGTGTCAACAAGGCCTGAAATGCAGAATACAAGAGCTGAGGGACTCAGAAAAGTGATCAGCCAAGCAGATGTGTTTTTATTAATGTCCTCTCTTATTCCAAGTGGGTGAAGGTCCTTCTCTAAATAACTGTGTAACAGGGTGACTTGCCTTTGGGCTGGAGAACCTGGGGCTAAGTCAAACCTGATTGCAGGATGAGCCTGGCCTGTAAGAAACCAGGTGATTCTTGTATAAAAGGAGCCTGGTTTAAGTGCTGACAGAGCTCAGGGAGGGAAATAGCTGGAGGGAAAAGTCAGCTGGGGAGTAAGAATGCTCTGGCAGGGCCCTGAATCTGTAGGGAACAAGCTCAGAGCAGGAAAAGAAGCTGTAGGGAAGAGAGTTAGTAAGGAAGGTTCTCTAGGCAGGGAAGCCAAGATCCTCATCATGCAGGGAAGAGACTGGGAGAGCGAGAGGGGAAGTAAAGAAGTGAGGTAGGAAGTGGCCCAGGGAAAACAGGAATACAGGTAAAGGAGCTGGCGGAGCTGTGCAGTACAGGGCCCGGGGCCGAACCCAAAGTCAAGGATGGGAGTGAGTGCCCCAGCTCTCCCCTAAGAAGGGGGCGCATGAGCCCATTGTAAGAGGGCAGCAGGCTGAGCCGAAGACTGGCTGAGGAAGTACCCCAGAGAAGGAGGAAAGGTTTTTGTTTGTATTTAAGACACTTTTGGACTCTGTCTGAGACAACTGGGACCTCAGAAAGAGTGAATTAAAGACGGGGACCCAGCTGGAGGGCTGAGTCACCAGGCACAAAAACGTGGGGTGTTAGCCCAGCGAGAGAGCTGCGATGCCATGGCTGGCCACAGAGGGTCACCAAGTAGTGAGCGAACTTACTTACAAACTGCAAGGGGTAGCTTTCAGAGTAACTTTTATTTAAATGTTTTTCTCCATTCCCTGGGTCTTTATTGCATACAGGACCATGCAAAATAGAACTCTACCTTTTCTTCTTCTTAGGTTATATACAAATTCTGTGGTGTTTCTCCATGCATTCCATTTTGCTGACTAATCAGGCTAAAAATATATAGATTTCCTCAGAGCCAATTGGAACAAAATGCCATTCAGCATACATCGTGCGATACCTGGAACAAATTCAAGAGGAGTATTCTATTCATCTGCAGACAGCCGAACAGGAGGGGGAGAAAACAAACTATTTGTAATATTGTATCCAAGCTAGGGCATTTCTGATTGATGGGTTGTTTGTTGTTGTTGTTGTTGTTTTTCAGATTACAATAGAGGTTGAGATTGGAATGAAATAATTTCACAATAAATCTGTCCAATGGCTTGACATATAACTATTGGATTAAGACAACAGTTCCCAAACTAAGCCCTCCTTCAGGAAAATGAAATTGGTCATTCCCCCATTTTACTTATTGTGTGTTATTAAAGGCCTACCCTGAGTGAACAGAATAGATTTTGTAGATCTTCATTATGTGATGCATCCTCTCCTTTCTTACACACTTTGAGGAGCAGTGAAATAATAAATACTCTCAAAATTTATGGTGTCATCACTGGGATCTGAGTTACTACCCATGGAGAAGCACAGGGTAGTTCACACTCAGAGCTATTGTTTCAGGCTCTTTGCAAACTCAGGCAACTCAGCAGCAGTTACACGAGTCATGTTTTTCAAAACTTCTTTGAAGCTACAACAGCTAGAGATTTTTCAAAGGAAAGTTTAGAACTTGGAGAACTATGTATATGCCTCCACACACCCTCTCCAAATGAGATCTAGGCCCTGATTTTCTATATTCTGTAAAAACACATACTACAAGACAGTCCCAACCCTGAAGAGATAAACAACACAAGCAAATGGTCCTAGTTCTTGTTCTTTAGAGTATCTAAGGAGATGTACCACTATGTGTCTCAGTTTATGAAATGGTGCATTAAGAGAGGTTGATAATGCAGTAGTTTGATTTCATACTGAACCAATGCCTCAAAATGATTTCAAGAGCCCCTGGGCTGCTGGTGGGTAGCATCTTTTGATTTGTAGTAAGATGAGGCCCTGAAACATAAACCCTTATATCAGAGGCCCAGTATGAGGCCTAAGGCCTGCACTAAAGTAATGGTCAAGACTTTGTTAACATAAAGCAAAGTTAAGCTGTGAGCCAGAGGCAGGCCCTGCTTACAGAAGCTGGCAAGGAAAGGCCTGATACTGCAAAAAGATACATACTTAAAAAGGTACTGGACACTAGATATCAGAACACTCCAATACTTGCACATTCCACACACGTAACAAGGAAAAAGCTGACCCATCCTAAAGACAGGGGCAAAAGGGTAATATGATGGATAGAGTTGTTTTGTTCGAACCAACATATACAAGGTGAGAGGCGGCACCTTACTGCATAGAGGGGTTGCACCTCAATACGTCAGGAGTGATGTGTAACTTGTTTGTACCTGTGTATAAGAATACATCCCTGGGGCGGTGTCTTTGTCTGGCCTAGGGGGCAGTGGAGTGTCCCGCCACTGACCGAGCTGTGTCCATTGTCAGGGGGCACAGATTCGTAGTATGTCCTGTAGTGTCTGCGAGAAACTATTACTGTGCTTTGTTTGACAATAAACCTGGCCGACGTGCCTTCGTGCCTTATCGGAGTCTGTGGTCATTGGGGGTTCTCTCGGGGTCTGCTGTGCTAGCGATCTGCAGAGTCAGGGCAGCACGCAGAGGGAACACACGCACGCAGCCGACTGTTATCAACATTGAACAGAGCAGAGCACCACACCGGTCGCGTCTGACAACATAGTTGAAACATGCAATTGAGCTCTTGACCATGTTTGCCCATAAAAAGAACAGAAATAGGGGCTGGTGGATACAGCACTAGACTTGGAATTGAGAGATGTGGGTTTAGAACCTCTAGGTGCTTCTGTAATAACACAATAAATAATAACATCCCATGTTGCTCTTTGCTAGAATAAGGGCTTGCCTACATAGCAAGTTACTGCATGGCAAGCCAGGGTGTGCATCTACAGCCCACCAGCTTGCCATACACTAATGTCCCATGTAGATACTGCTACACCACTGTAGGTTACTCTGCAGTCACTTGTTGTGTAGACCAGCCCCAAGAGGTGTTTACCACAATATCCTCGCCAATGTCTAGTTCTACATTCCACCTACCTTAAATTCCTTCTGCAATTTCAGCTGGGTCCAGCAGTCTTCATTTTTTCCTCCCCAGCTGTGATCTAGCACTGCTGGGTTCTGTTAAACAGGCGATGTGTCCCATCACAGAGGTGGCTGCATTTTCTTGCTGGCTAATGAACTGATTTCTGTATAAGTGCGTTGCTGCCTTTTAGGATTAAATATATACATGGACGATAATAATGATTTAATAATGATTTGATTTAGTTGGGGATTGGTCCTGCTTTGAGCAGGGGGTTGGACTAGATGACCTCCTGAGGTCCCTTCCAACCCTGATATTCTATGATTCTGTGATGGGGTTTTGACATATCCCTTGTACACACCAGTTTAATGGCCCCATGCAATCCCCTGTCTTTCCTGAACCTGCAGTACGTTTGTAGCTAATTGATGAAGGAATGTGTGCTATAGAACAACAATAGATGTCAAGTGATCCTGAAATAAAAACATTCTGCTGAGTAAGTGTCTCCCAGGGCAGTCATAATGCATGTGATACCACAATTACAGGGCTGTGAAGTCACCCCCAAGATCTTCCAGTAGGAGGAGGTGACAGCAAGATGCATAGCTTTCAATTAAAGAGGCCAGCCCTGCAATTCTACAGCTAAAATTCTCTCCATATCCCCATCTACCATGGGCTTGTCTCACCTCTTTACAGTGTAATTTAAAGACATTAGAAGTTTTAAATTAAAACGATAGTAACCCTTCAGTTACTTAAACCTTCTATTACTTTCCCCTTCAGACCCAGTTCTAGACAGCTGTGAGTGGAATTGCAAAGCGTGTCAGACTCCCATTCTATCACGTTCACCACAGCACCCAGCCAGAAAAGAAGAGCCATCCATTGTGGGTGACTTGTGCCGCATTTAGTTGGATGTGAAGTTACTAACCCCAGATGACTTGCAGAGTCGCTCTCACAGAGCTCACGTGGGTAATTACCAGGAATGCATTACAGCCAGGGCTTTGGAATTGTCTGCTTTACTTGAATTACAACTCCTGATGCTATTAAACTCTATTTACATTAGGCAGCCACTTCCCAGGAGCAATGGGGCAGGTAGTTGAGTCTAAGTTTGAACACGCTCTGCATAGGAATTGCCGCACCAGAGCAGACCAGTCTTTCTCCTAGTCGATAGTCTGATACTTGCTGAACTGGGATGCGGGGGGAACACCCTGGGTTCCATTCCCCCATCTGCCACACACCCGATGGGTGACCTTTGGCCAGGCTCTTGCCCTGCCATCCTTTCTCTGCCTTGCCTGCTCAATTTGTAAGCACTTCATGGCATAGGCGCCGACTCCATGGGTGCTCCGGGGCTGGAGCACCGATGGGGAAAAATTGGTGGATGCTTAGCACCCACCGGCAGCTCCCCGCCCCACCCCCCGTCCCAGCTCACCTCCGCCTCCGCTCTGCCTCCGCCTCCTCCCCTGGGCGCACGGCATCCTGCTTCTCCCCCTAGCTCCCAGCCTTCGCCACCACGAAACAGCTGATTCGCGCGGCGAGTGCTGGGAGGGAGGAGGGGGAACGTGGCGCGCTCGGGGAAGAGGCAGGGCCAGGGTGGGGATTTGGGGAAGGGGTCCAATAGGGGTAGGGAGGGGGCGGAGTTGGGGTGGGGACTTTGGGGAAGGGGTTGGAATGGGGGCGGAGCAGGGGCGGGGAAAGGGTGGAGTCGGGGTGGGGCCAGCGGCAGGGGAACACGAGTGCCTACCGGTGCCGGGGAAAGTTGGCGCCTATGCTTCATGGCCGTGCCTAGCATGATGGAGTGTCTACAGGTATGTGTATACTGCAGCTGGGAGCGTGTTTCCCAGCGTGAGCAGATGGACGTGTGCTAGCTCTGCTCCAGCTAATGCACTGAAAAGAGCAGTGTGGTCGCGGCAGCCCAGGCTAGACGCCCGTGTACAATCCCATCCAGCCTCCTAGGTATGTACGCGGGGGAGGGGGGGGCTCAACTGCTGCCAGTCCTGCCGCGGCCACCCCGCTATTTTTAGCACGCTAATTCGAGCAGCGTTAGCGTGCGTCTGTCTGCCCATGCTGGGAAGCACACTCCCAGCTGCAGCATAGACAGACCTGAGTCTGTGCAACTGCAATTATGCTACAACGAAGAGCAAGTGGTCAAAATGGGATGCTTCAGAGGAAGGTGCGAGAAATTCCCTTGTGGACAGTTATGCAATAACCTAGTCACAGGTGAGGCTACGATTTTGGCACAGGTATTTTGATTAAACGTCACGGGCAGGATGCAGTCAATAAACAATCATGAACAACACGGTAAGGAAGCCCGAGCCCCACCGCCAGAGGTTGTAGCGGAAGCCAAAGAACTCGCCGACATCTCTTAAAATAACAGAATCTGTGACCTCCATGACAGAATCATCGCCTGGGTCATAGGACCCCAACCAGCTCCGACCCTACCCACACTTTTAATTGCTCTCACTTGTGCCATTTTTATACAAGAACATTCAAAAATTTAAAATGTGAGGGAATAACCCTTTCCCCTCCACACACACACAAACACACACACACACAGCCCTCCAACAAGAGGTTTAATTTCACAGCCTTTGGCTTCCCTGTGTGGGAACGACAACATGTTCTGCTTTTCTTTCTGGTCAGTTGTCCCCCGACAATGCGAAGGCAGGGTCTGTGCAGAAGGCAGAAGCAGCCAGTGAAAACGTGGAATGAAGGGCAGTCACAAAAGAGCGAGCTCACCTTGGTGAT
Organism: Emys orbicularis; assembly: GCF_028017835.1. Lineage (NCBI taxonomy): Eukaryota > Metazoa > Chordata > Testudines > Emydidae > Emys > Emys orbicularis. The sequence continues at coordinate 8,212,865 of NC_088684.1, read as the reverse complement.
TGTCCCTTTTTCAAGGGAAGGAAGCAATCAGGCACGACAGAAGCCAAAACGCATCAAGGCCACAGGCCGGGCGCAAAGCACCAGGAGTGACATTCTAGGCTATTATTTCAGTTTGTTGCAATGCAATCATGCCAATGCATGCGGGGGAGGGGGGAGAGGTACAGTACTTCTCTAACCTCTTTGAGATCCTCTGAATGGTTGTTTCTAGCCCTCAATACATAATTAGATATGACCTTTAGACACAGCCACTGATAACGAGAGCTCTGGAAGCCAAACTGGACCATGGAGAACACTGGAGGCATTGCACTCCAGAGAGCCACCTTGTGGCCCAATTCCTCCCATGATTCCCTGTGGTGCCAGGAAGGGAGACTCCTTTCCAGGATCCAGCACACACAGACCACCCTACATCCCATCAGGGTAGCCAGCTCTGCTGACTGGCTCACTGAGGGGAAGGAAACACATCTCTAAACAGGTCCTGAGCCATGTGGGGCTTCAATCCATGTGGCCCCACTACGGGCTGAGCTTGGGAAGTCTTTATTGGGTCTTCTCTCCAGCACTGCCCCATAGAGCCAAGGGCATCAGCCCACAACACGTCAGATACGATTTGACCAATTTTGTGATGTTCAGCTGGTTTTGCATTATTTAGGCCAATTAAGAAAAAGAACCTTTAGTTTTTCTAAGCAAAGGATATTATAGTTCTTTTTTCATTGATAGGTGAAAAATGGCTCAATAGGTTTTTTTTCCTCCAGCTTAAAAAAAAAAATCACATTTGGGCTGATGCAAAAGATCCTAAATTTCAGCCCAACCTCATCCTTTCTGATCAGTCAATATCCCCTGGGTGGGTGCTAGTTCTAAAAATCAAGACACTTTTCTGCTTTCATGGTCCATCACATCACTGCCTCTGCCCAGCTTTTTTTAATTTACACTAGAGTAGGGATAAAAGAAACTTGGTGGAATAATAGTCATGACTGGAGTACAGGTATTGAAGGGTATGTGATGTAAAAGAAAGAAAGAAAGAAAGACATAGTGGAGTAGCATTATGTATTGATGATGGGATAAACTGTAAAGACATTAGAAGTGATAGAATGGATAAGACAGAGTCTGTTTCGGTCAAAATCATTTTGGGGAAGAAAGCAACTAGAGGCTCCCCTGGGATAGTGCTTGGGGTATGTTACAAACCACCAGGATCCAATTTGGATATGGATAGAGACCTCTTTAATGTTTTTAATGAAATGAATACTATTGGGGCTTGGGTGATTGTGGGAGACTTTAACTTCAAAGATATAAATTGGAGGATAAGTGCTACTAATAATAGTAGGGCCCAGATTTTCCTGACAGATTTCTTCACTAAGTAGTCACTGAACCAAGAAGAGGGGATGCCATTTTAGATTTGATATTAGTGAGTAGTGAGGACCCCATAGAAGAACTGGTTGTAGGGGAAAACCTTGAATTGAGTGATCATGAGTTCGGTGTAAACTAAATGGAAGGATAAACAAAAATAGATCTTGCAACTGGGCTCCTAGATTTCAAAAGGGCAAACTTTAAAAAATAAAGAGAATTAGTTAGGGAAGTCGACTGAACGGAAGAACTCAAGGATCTGAAGGTGGAGGAGGCTTGGAATTACTTTAAGTCAAAGTTGCAGAAACTATCTGAAGCCTGCCTCCCAGGCCAGGGGAAAAAATCGTAGGGAAGGGTTGCAGACCAATCTGGATGAGCAAGCATCTCAAACAGGTGATTGAGGGCAGGTCTACCCTAGAAGCGCTACATTGGTACAGCTGCATAATTACTCCACCCGCAAGGTGGAAGCTATGTCGGCAGGAGAGCATTTTTCACTGACAGAGAGCCAGTGTGGACAGCTCTCTGTCTTTTTCACACCCCTGAGTGACGTAAATTAGATCGACTAGAGTGGCAGAGTAGATATGCCCTAAGAGAAAGCAGAAAGCCTACAAGGAATGGAAGATGGAATGGATCAACAAGGAAAGCTACCTCTTGGAGGGTCAGAAAGCATAGGGATAAAGTGAGAACTGCCAAAAGTCCAACAGAGTTGGGCCTTGCAAAGGGAATTAAAACCAATAGTAAAAGGTTCTATAGCCATATCAATAAAAAGAAAGCAAGGAAAGAGGAAGTGGGACAGCGAGGATGGGGTGGAGATTAAAGATAATCTAGGCATGGCCCAACACCTGAACAAATACTTTGCCTCAGTTTTTAATTAGACTAATTAAGAGCTTAGGGGTAGTGGCAGGGTGGCAAATGGGAACGAAGACATGGAGGTAGAATTTACCACATCCGAGATGGAAGTCAAACTCAAAAACCTTTATGGGACTAAACCGGGGATCTGGATAATCTCCATCCAAGAATATTAAAGGAACTGGCACATGAAATTGCAAACCCAATAGCAAGAATTTTTAATGAATCTGTAAATTCAGGGGTCATACCCTATGACTGGAGAATTGCTAATATGGTTCCTATTTTTAAGAAAGGGGGGGGGGGGGATGATCTGGGAAACTACAGGCCTGTTTGACTTCAATTGTATGCAAAGTCTTGGAACAAATTTTGAAAGAGAAAGTAGTTAAAGACATAGAGGTTAATAGTAATTGGGATAAAATACAACATGGTTTTACAAAAAAACATGATCTCCTTCTTTGAGAAGATAACTGACTTTTTTGACAAAGGAAATGCAGTAGATCTAATCTACCTGGATTTCAGTAAGGCATTTGATACAGTTCCGGATGGGCCAGCATACCCAGCATGCAAACACTCCTCAAACAGAGACACCTCCACTGGCTTGGTCATGTGTGCCGAATGAATGATGGGCACACCACAAAGGATATCCTCTATGGCAAACTGGCATCTGGACAAAGACCCAAAGGACGCCCAAAATTGCATTTCAAGGATGTCTGCAAGTAAGACCTCAAAGAAATGGACATGGATGTGGATAACTGGGAAGATCACACTCAGGACCGCAGCCTTTGGAAACAAGAGCTGAACAAAGGTCTCCGGAGTTCTGAGAGGAAGCCGTCCAGCTCAGGAGAGGAGAAAAGAGCTTTCAGAAGGCAGAACCCAAAGGGGTGAAGCATCACCTTTAAATGTGACAGATGTGGCAGAGGTTGCTCTCTCGAGTGGGTCTCTTCAGCTGCCATAAAACCAATGGAGTAAATTCTTTACATCTCAGGGCGCCTACCCATGGTCTTTCGAGACTGAAGGATGCCTACTACTACTACAGTTCCACATGGGAAATTATTAGTTAAATTGGAAAAGATGGGGATTAATATTAAAATTGAAAGGTGGATAAGGAACTTGTTAAAGGGAAGACTACAACAGGCCATACTGAAAGGTGAACTGTCATTCTTGAGGGAGGTTACCAGTGGAGTTCCTCAGGGATTTTGTAAACTGGAGCAATAGAAATGGGGTGATATGTAATAGTGCAAAGTGCAAGGTCATGTATTTAGGAACCAACAACAAGAATTTTTGCTATAATCTAGGGACATATCAGTTGGAAGCGACAAAGGAGGAGAAAGACCTGGTTGGATTGGTTGATCACAGGATGACTATGAGCCGCCAATGTGATGCGGCTGTGGAAAAGGCTAATGCAGTCCTAGGGTCATCAGGCAAAGTATTTCCAGTAGAGATTAGGAAGTGTTAGTACCATTATACAAGGCACTGGTGAGACCTCATCTGGAATACTGTGTGCAGTTTTGGTCTCCCATATGTAATAAGAATGAATTGAAACTGGAGCAGATGCAGAGAAGAGCTACTAGGATGATCCAAAGAATGAAAAACCTACCTTATAAAAGGAGATTCAAAGAGCTCGGCTTGTTTAAGCCTAACCAAAAGAAGGCTGAGGGGAGGGATGACTGCTCTTTATAAGTACCTCAGAGGGATAAATACCAGGGAGGGAGAGGAATTATTTAAGTTAAGCCCCAGTGTGGACACAAGACCAAATGTATATAAACTGGCCATCAACAAGTTTAGGCTTGAAATTAGATGAAGGAATGAAGTCCTGGAACAGCCTTCCAAGGGGATCTGTGGGGGAAAAAAACCTAAGTAGCTTCAAAATTGAGCTGGATAAGTGTCTGGAGGGGATGGTGTGATGAGACTGCCTACAATGGCATGTAGCCAATCTGCGACTGCTAGCAGCAAATATCTCCAATGGCCGGTGATGGGACACTGGATGGGGAGGGCTCTGAGTTACTACATAGAATTCTTTCCCAGATGTCTGGCTGGTGGGTCTCGCCCACGTGCTCAGAGTCTTACTGATCACCATATTTGGGGTCAGGAAGGCTTTCCCCCCCAGGTCAGATTGGCAGAGACCCTGGAGGTTTTTTGCCTTCCTCTGCAGCATGGGGCAAGGGTCACTTGCAGGTTTAAACTACTGTAAATGGTGGATTCTCTGTAACTTGAAATCTTTAAATCACACTTTGAGGACTTCAGTAACTCAGCCAGAGGTTATGGGTAGGGCTCCGTGTCTGTCACGGAGGTCACGAAAGTCACGGATTCCATGACTTCCTGCGACCTCCGTGACTTCTGCAGCGGCCAGTGTGGCTGACCCCAGGGCCGCAGAAGCAGCTGGCCCCGAGAACTGCCTCAGCAGCGGTCCCAGAGCAGTGGGAGCAGCCACAGCATGGCGGCCCCCGGCAGCGGTCCCAGGGCAGCCGTAGCAGTGTCTGGCAATTGCCAGAGCAGCCGCTGGCCCCCCCGGGTTCCCCCCCACCAGTGGCCAGAGTCACTGCTGGCCCCACAGGGCTTCTCCCCCCCACCCCGCAGTTGGCCCTGGCTCCCCGCAGTGGGCCCTCCCCCAAGATTTAATCAGGGGTATTTATGGTATAAGTCATGGATAGGTCACTGGCCGTGAATTTTTGTTTCTTGCCCGTGACCTCTCTGTGACTTTTACTAAAATACCCATGACTAAATCGTAGCCTTAGTTATGGGCCTATTTCAGGAGTGGGAGGGTGAGGTTCTGTGGTCTGCGATGTGCAGGAGGCCTGACTAGATGACCATGATGGTCTCTTCTGACCTTAAAGTCTATGAGTCTATGCACTTACACCCCCCCAGAAGGATAATGTACCCCTTACAAAGGGAATGTTGCCATTCTGTGCACTAAGTTACTCCCTTCTGCTTGCAGACTCAGTGTTTCAATCCTCCCCTATTCAGCAATAAGCTGTGTAGGTAAGAGGAAACTCTAGGCCTGTTGGTTCTTATTTAATCTGAACTGGGTCACCCATAGGCATTGCCATACTGGAACCAGACCGTCTAGTCAGGTTTCCTACCTTCAATATACAATGATCTGGAGAGAGTAAAGAGGAAATAAAATAAAGCTCACAATGCACCTGGCCAGTTGTGCAATAGTGTAGATGAAAAAAGTTCTTTTGATTGGTAAGAAAACAACCCTGGAATTGGATTGCATATGGTATCATGAGTTTCTCTAGATTACTATCATCATGTTCATTTCCACTTCTAGCTTTGTGCTAGCTATTTGCTACTCCCTTAACTCCACAAAATGTAGCATCCAACAATGGACCGTTATCCCATTTAGTCTTTCTCTAGCCACTTGCGCTTCTCTCCCATGAGATTAATGTTTTCAAGTCATGTCACAACAATGCTGTAACCTTCAGTCCACTGGACATTTTACTCATTTTAAGTATTCTCTGCCGTGTAAAGGCACCAGACTAACATTGTAAAGGAGAAAAGTAATGCCAGTGAAGTATTTAGCCAGAGTAACTGATAAATGATGTGTCTAATCAATTATGGTATGGGTGATTTGATTAACTCCTCTGCTAGCAACTCCAGAGACTAATTACTGTCAATCATTTGCTTTCCATTCAGCTACTAAACAAATTCATTAGCTCTGTTAATTTTACCAATTCTAGGAACCATGAGCCTTCCTAATTGTCCTTCTCCATGGAAGCTCAGATGAAGCATTTCAGCTGAAGTGAAATGCTTCACCCAAAGCTCTTAGAACTTCAAGCAGCTTCACCAAGCTCGTCCATGAATGTAATATGAGATTCCATGAACATTGGTGGCCAAAACAAAGTGATACATAACCTCTACATATTATCTTACAGAACCAGTCTTGTTTAAGCTGATAAGGGTGACTTACATTTATGTAGCAAATTAGAAAAAAGACAGTCGGGGGAAGTTTGGGTTCTCACAGTAGTTCAAGAAGACTTTGGAATATCACAATTTATTTTAGATGGATGCCAGAAGGTCAAACCTAAAACACAAAACCCTGCTTCCCCAGTACTGAGCAAAAACTATTCTACTAGATATAGTAGAACCCACACGGTTCCAAGAGGTTCTAGGTGATCCTTTCAACACTAGTTGGATTTTTGATTGTTCTGAGCTTATTGGGACTTCATTGGGAAGTTTCTTCTGTTTAATAATTTTCTCCTTTATGCTGTTCTGTTTTAGCTCATGAGAAGATTATCTCACATGAGTTCTGTGGAACAGTAATACAGCTATAAAAATGAATTCCTACCCCTCTTTTTTTTTTTTTTTGCTTCCTCATGCGGGCAGGGGACTGGACTCGATGACCTCTCGAGGTCCCTTCCAGTCCTAGAATCTATGAATCTATGAATCTATAGATGGATCTGGACCAACACTTTCAGAAATCCAGTCTCTATAAATGGACCTGAATCTACCACCCTTACTAACAGGGTTTAAATTCAGCCGGAGCTCTCCAGAGTGAAGCTCTGGTAAATATTTTCACTCCGCGAAGCTGAAGTCCCAAGCACTGAATGGGGAGGGGCCTGGGGGGGTGCTCCAGGAAATAGTATATGAGAATTTAAGCCCTGCTTACTAACATAGGGTAATTATTTTTCTTCACAGATTGGCTGATTGATTTCCACTACTCATGGAGCAAGGTACCGCTTAGTGTGAATGAAGATGATATAGCCTAGCCCTTTGTATATTCTGCATCCATCCTGAAATCCAGATGCATTTTTGTGGAGCTATTGACCTTGGCAGAGCTGCAAAGCTTAATTTAGCGTTGCTCTTTTCTTAAGTGAAATGTACATATTTTAACTGGCTTGGAAGTTGTGTGTGTGTGTGTTTCATGCAATAAATGACTTCAGGCATTCAGATTCTACTAGTCAGTGAGATCTACCTTCCTCTGTTGTGAAGGCTACTACATTTGATAGTGAAACGGTTCAGGATATTAAATACTGGCTATACTATACATAGATGCATGCTGCCATGAGAAATTGAAAATATGTATTACCTGCACTTTTAAAAAACTGTAATATTTTATTGAGGCTTTTAAAAACCTGTTTCCATCTCAAAAAAATGCTTCTCTTATTCTATGCACAAGCAGATTGCTAATTCCTTAAAGAGACAGGATCCAAATTAGGAGGGCCTCCCTTTCTATGGCTGGAGACAGGGTTCTCAAATTACATAATAGTCAAAACTCTTATTTCTACAAACAAAAAGCTATTTAGAAATGAATAACTATGAGTGATCTAGTTCTCAAGAGAAATCCTGCAATAACAAACCAGCACGTGCAGCCCAGCACTCATTCACACCTTTAGTTAATTTGGATTAATTTTCCTGGACGTCCCCATGCAGACAAGTTTTACGTGTTTGTACAGTGCCTAGCGACCAGGACTCCAATCACGGTTGCAGCTGTATGATTATTACTACTGTAATACAAACAACAAATATTAATGGACCAACTTCTGTTGACCCGATAAAAGCTATTGCCTCACCTACCTTGTCTCTCTCATATCTTGGGACCAACACAGCTACAACACCACTGCAAACAAGAAACATGATTTAATGTGTTACTTAAATAGGGTAGTGCCCAGAAACCTCAATCAAGTGCTAGACCCTGTACAAACTTAATCAAAACAAACTCAGTTTTAGCTGATCCACCCCTGAGAGATTGACAGTTTTTCTAGCTATCTTGGAGCCTTTTCCAGGTAAACCTGCTGACTGGTGTCACATCCTCCATCTATTAGCCTGGGGGAAAGAATAATGGCAGGGTAGCCGTCAGTGGTACTACAGTGCAGTCCTAGCACATTTGCTTTCTCTGTAGTTCTCACATCATCTGTCTTCATATGCATGGTACCTGTGGATTCACTTTATGGCATGAGTATAATTCCCTGGCCTTAGATTAATAGCTTTAAGGCCACATTATGATCATCTAAACTGACCTCATGGAAAACTCCGGCCATCGAATTTCACTCAGAAATTCCCACATTGAGCCCAGTGGCTGGACTAGAGTGTATCTTTTAGCAAAACACCCATTCTCAATGTAAAGACTCAAGTGATGGAGAATCCATCATCTCTCTTGGGAATCTGTTCCGCTGGGTAACTTCCCACACTGGTAAGAAAGAAAAAAAAGTGTCTTTTCTTTCCACTTTGAGCTTTGCTGGCTTCAATTTCCAGGGATTGGATCTTGCCATGCCTTTCTCTGCTCAATTAAAGAGTGCTCTACTATCATTCTGGGGATTGTCTTTCCCAGGCGTGGGGGTTGCTTTGACTTTTTCAGAACTCGAAACCAAAATGACATGCTTCATCCCAGATTTAAGCAACACACAATCTTGATGTTATGCTTTAATCGAACTGAAGTGACATTTAGTCAAAGTTTGGCATTCCTGCTTCGCTCCGATGCCATTGTTTTCACACTCCCAGCTTTTGCGCTGGACGTGTAATGTTTTCCCTCTTGAATTATTTAGCATGTGAAAAGCTGAGCTTTGCCACTTTTATTCCCATCCCCCGTTTTATTCCCATCGACGTGATTTACAAATCCAGCCTTGCACCTAATGGCGCTGTGTATTTCCATTTCCAGTGCTCTCCTTTACTGTCGGCTCTCATTGGATGGGGCAAACTTCATCCCACAAATAACCAAAATTAATGTCAAATTGTATAAAGTGCTGCTTGAATTTCAATTATCCTATCAGAGCAAAATGCCTGTTTTCGGCAAACAGCAATAACATTATGCAGCTTACAGCCCCTGCATGCACTTTACTAGAAAGCAGTCAAGTCTAGACAAAAATACAAGATTTAGCAACCTTAAACCCAATCTGTTTCACATTTAGTTAAGGCCAATTTGCAGAGAGAAGAACAGCTGGCTCTAGGTTTCATCCAGGCCCTCACCCTCTGGATCCGCTCCCCCCTCCCCCCTTGATGTCTGTGGTTGAATCTCAGCAATTTCCTCCTCGCACAATGCGAAATGATTAGATCTGAACCCGACCCCCAAATGCTGGATGCAAACACCCCCTACCTCTGGGGAAGTTCAGATCCAAGGTTTGTGGCTTAGCATGTCTCTATTAGAGACATTTCTGCATTCCCCGCATGGCACTGTTTGAACTGGCTGGATGGGAGGGGGCTGGGATCTTTCTAGCTGCTGTTTATTCTGTTTTGATCAGGGCCCAGCATAGCCAGCATGTTTAAAAGAGTCCAGCGGCCCCGTTCAGCACCAAAACCAGGGGCCTTGTTGAACGCACAACATTGGGCTCTGAGTTCTTACCAAATCCGGTCCCTGTTGTGGGTGCTGAGCACTGGGAAAGCTCTCCCTGAGCTCTTTGGAAACTCTGGCACCTAAAGCTGCGTGCCAAGCTAGACTCAACAGAGGCAGTCATAGTTAATAAAGAGTTAGCAGCGCATACCATCCAGTTATCCTGATTGTTTATTGTTCCGAAAAAGGTCTCTCCATCCTACTGCCACTTTCTTGCTTTATCTCCTACTCCTTTCATCCCTGCCCCTCCTACCCCCCACATCTGCATTGACAGATGATGCTCAGTCTCTGCGAACTGTCTGCAAGCAGCACTTCCTGTCACACAGTCTGGCAGACTTCCTCTTGAATCTTCAGCTGGCTGATACCCTACACACCAGATCATGTCCTGAAGATAGTCCCTCAAAACAGATTCCTTGGCAGACCAGTCACACTTGCTTTCTCACGCCTTCTCCCATCATTTGTCTTTGCACATGTATTGTGTCTGCATAGGTCAACTTCCTCCATGCATTCATTTTGGGGCATGAATGTACTTTCACTGGCCTTCGATTAATAGATTTTTAGGTCAGAAGGGACCATTATGATCACCTAGATGGACCTCCTGCAGAGTGATGGTTTGTTGCCAAGAAGGCTAACGGCATTTTGGGCTGTATAAGTAGGGGCATTGCCAGCAGATCGAGGGACGTGATCGTTCTCCTCTATTCGACATTGGTGAGGCCTCATCTGGAGTACTGTGTCCAGTTTTGGGCCCCAGACTACAAGAAGGATGTGGAAAAATTGGAAAGAGTCCAGCGGAGGGCAACAAAAATGATTAGGGGGCTGGAGCACATGACTTATGAGGAGAGGCTGAGGGAACTGGGATTGTTTAGTCTGCAGAAGAGAAGAATGAGGGGGGATTTGATAGCTGCTTTCAACTACCTGAAAGGGGGTTCCAAAGAAGATGGATCTAGACTGTTCTCAGTGGTACCAGATGACAGAACAAGGAGTAATGGTCTCAAGCTGCAGTGGGGGAGGTTTAGGTTGAATATTAGGAAAAACTATTTCACTAGGAGGGTGGTGAAGCACTGGAATGGGTTACCTAGGGAGGTGGTGGAATCTCCTTCCTTAGAGGTTTTTAAGGTCAGGCTTGACAAAGCCCTGGCTGGAATGATTTAGTTGGGAATTGGTCCTGCTTTGAGCAGGGGGTTGGACTAGATGACCACCTGAGGTCCCTTCCAACCCTGATATTCTATGATTCTATGATTCTAAGGGCGGGTTTTGACTCACTGATGCAACAATTCCTGTCTCTATTGGTATCTTGTCATTAGTTAGATTGGGACTACAGTTACTACCATGACAACTAACCAATGCAAGTGAACCTGCCTCCACTGTTACCTTGTCCTCCCGCTTTTCACTTGGTTGTCTATTTATTCACCTGTGTGCATTGTCTCCATCCTGGAGAGGAAGGGTGGTCAAGGGGTTAGGCTGATAACACTGGATTCAGGACACCTGAGCTCAATTCCCTGGTCCCTCCCAGACTTCCTGGGTGACCTTGGGCAAGTCACTAAGGATCAGATCCTCAAAGGTATTTAGGCATCTAACTCCCGGTGATTTGAGGCTCTGGGCTTTAGTCTCTGTTCTTTCATACCCATCTGTGAAATGGGGATAATCACACTGCCCTACCTCACAGGGAGGTTGTGAGGATAAATACATTAAAGACTATGAGATGCGCAGATATTACTGTCAGGGGGGCCCCATAGGCACCTCCGATAGATTGTGAGCTCTCTAGGCTAAGACGCTTTGTGTCACTGGTTTGTCCAATCGGACCTGATCCTAGGCTGGGATTGCTAAGCACTACTGCAATGTAATTAATTAATATTTGTACTGTTTTAGCAGATTCAGTGGGCTGCAGTGAGATGTGAATAGAGAAGGCTCTTTGGCTGAAATCACTGCACAGTTCACAAGCTTCTGCTTCCCTTCTAGTCAAAGGCAGAGGCACGATATTTTACTAACCAATCTGGGCACACCGTCGGAACAGGTTATAAAGAATGACTCTGAGGGTCATACTTGTGTTGTCCATAGCTACACTATTTCCCACTCTCCCCTTGTGGCCTTTGAAGTAGAGCTTGACGGATTAATTACAGTGCTGGGGCGATGACCACGGCCATCCCATTCTGTTCTAATGGAACCAGCTCTTTCCTGGCAGGGTGGAGCTAGTCTAAGCCACACATCCTGTGCTTTTTCGCTTGCTTTTGACCCTTGAGAGTAGAACGCATGTCGGCATATGAAAGGATCACTCCTTAACAATCCCAGCTGAAGGGCACAATGGTTCTACAAAGTATGAGGAGCAAGTTAGTTTCCTTTCTAAGTTCAGAAGCAATGGATTCCCTCTGGGTGCTGCACTGGGAGTATTTCAGGCATTGGTGTGTGCATCTGACTATGAAGTGAAGCCCTGTCCAGAGCTGCCCGCAACTATTGCAAAAGAACTTGAAACCGGACTCAGCCTGGTCAAGTGGGACTGGGGATGCGGGTTCACTGTAGGGCTAAGAAGGGACTCTTGAATTCTCCCCCTTCCTCTGCTTCTGGCTCACTCGGTGGCCTCAGAAGAGTCACCTAATATGCCTTAGCTCCACCGCTACCCTCTCATATCAATGACAATAATAACTCTCTGGAGCATTATGAAAAAGATTGTATTTCGTTGCAAAAAGAAAGAGTTCGGTATCACTGGTCCCTTCGGCTAGGTTTGTGAACATTCGCTGTCAAATCTGAACTCAATTTTAACCAAACTCAGACCAGTTTATGGCAGAGACTGAAGCCATGGAGGGCTCTGGGGCTCCTCATGGTTTCAACCCCAAGCCTGTTGAAACCTGGCAATTTCAGTTGACTTAAGCATTGAGTTTGGGGATCGGTCAAGTCCAAAACTCAAAGGAAAATTAAAGATGCAAACTCCCATGAACCAAAACCAAACTAAAGATTGTCATGGATCCCTGGGAGTCAAAACTAGCCACTTTGCTCCACTTTAGTTCTGTCCTGGTGTGCGAACTGCTCACTGACACTTTCATAAGCTCACTGACACTTCAAGACAAGCTGGGGTCAGCCTTGCGTGTGACTTTGCAGCTATCCCTCAGTCCCACTGGTGATGTAGCTAATAATTAGGGATCTGGGTTGGGTGTGATGGAGCTAAATTATAATGACAGATCCCAGCTGTGGGGGATCAGGAAGAGGACTATTTAAACAGAGCTGTGAACTCAGTCAAGGGGAAAAGACCCAGTGGAGAGGAACAAGGGGAGCTCCCTCTCTGGGAAAGGGTTGGGGAAGCCAGGCTGGAAGAGGGAGCAGATCAGACTCATGTGGGGTTGAGATAGGGCCTGCTAGGAACAGGGAGATCCCTGCAGTAAATTGCCAGAGTCCTTGGGGGAAAGGATGCCGCAGCAGAAAATCTTCTGGGGAAGAAAGAGCTTCGGAGAATCTCTGCAGGACCCGAAGACTTTAGAGTGGCCCAAGAGGACATCTGGACGTACAGTTGGGCCTTTGTTACTCCTGGAAGAGGCTTGCTCTTTTTTGTGACTTGGCCAGAGGGGCAGGGCACAGAACACCCAGGCAGAGACAGTCGGGTGGACAGAGACAGGTGGTGGAAGACTCAGACGGGAACAGGCTTTGCAGCACCAAGGGAGTGGCCATAGAGAGGTGCTAGAAGCAAAGTCCCCTGTAGTGCTAGGATCTGACACCAGGGGGCGCTATGTCAGTAAAAGCAACCTATTACATGCACAAGTGTTCTACTCTGACCACAATTGTTTGGGTTGGATGCAGGAGTCGCTGGGTGAAATCGATGGCCTGTCTTATTATTATTTGTTTTACAGTAGTGTGTAGGAGTCTACAAAGAGTGGGGCCCCAGTGTGCTATGCAGTGCATAAAGAGAGCAGAAGACAGTCCCTGCCCCGAAGAGTTTACAACCTAAATAGAAAAAACTGATGAAGGGTAGAGGAGAGGGGTGTAACTTACAGAGGGATGGCTTGTAAACTGCATGGTAGTGCCACCATTTTATTCTAAAATTGTGCTGTGGAGTTTTGACAGGTGGGGATCAGCTCAAGAGAAAGACGAGGGATGGGAGAGTGAGCACAGAGGGGTGACAGGGCAGAGGGAAAGAGAAGAGGGAAGGGAGGGAGGAGGGGAGCTCGAAGGGCAAGAGATAGCGAGGGAGGAAGTGGGTTGGAGCAAACACCCAGTCGGCACAGTGGGGAGCATGTCCAGAGTGAAAACTCTGTACAGCAATATGATGACATCATGGTCCCTGCTTAAACTGCCTCTGCAGCTGTTCCTGCCAGCTTCAATCACTGGCTGTTTTGCAGTAATGCAGGAGGTCAGACAAGCTGATTGTCACGGCCCCTTCTGGCCTAAAAAGGCTATGGATCTGTAGCCTACTCTACACTAGAAAAGGTTTATGGGTAGAGCTAGATCAGCAAGCTCTCCTATTGTACATGCAGCTTACCAGCAAAAAAGTATTTTGCCTGTGTAGTTTATACTGCTCTCCCCAGCTAACGTAAGCTATATCAGCAAAAGCACTGCATGCCAGTATAACTGTGTCTGCACTATGGCTTTTGCCCATATAGAGAAGTCACAGCACAAAAGTCACATCCCTACGCAACACTATTATACTGGCAAAAGTTTCTATTGTAAATCTGGCCTATGGCACAGGTCTTCCTCTAACTCCAGGAGGAGTGAACATTGGAGCCTTTTCTACCTGCATCACGAAGCACCACAAATTAACAGTGAAGTGGAGAAAAATCAATTGTATTTAAATGTGCAGAACAACTTCCCCAACCCCATTTGCAGATCTGTCAATATGGAACAGTCCTCTGCCTGTAATAATCAGTGTTAGGTAGGAGCTCTTGCCGCTTGGGTTTTGGTACTGGTAAAGCGTTTGAGAGGGAATAAGGCATAGAGTTTGGATCTGGGTTTTAATTCCTCCAGAGTTCTGGTTTGATCAGGTCTCGATTCAGCCCAGGATAGACATAAGGGCCTGAGATGCAATAAATGGCTCCAGATTCCAACTGCCACAAAGTTCAGGCACGCTTGGAGCTGGGGTCGTGGTTGGGGTGCTCTACTCACTGCTGGACAGTGCCACCTCCTGGTGGTTCTGGGGATTAGCTCGGCCAGGCAGATGTCCCTTCTGGCCGTTGTACTCTGTCTCTTTCTTTCTCTGTGGCCCCTCTCTTGTTCCAGGGACTGCAGCCTCCTCTTCATGACTCGGCCCTTGGGCCAGGTCACTAAGTGGTTTCCCCTTCTGTGGGTATCAAAGTCCCTTCTTATGAACAGGCTCAGGCAATCTTCCCATTCCCTGCCCAGCCAGTGCCACTTCCCCTGTGGCTGGCAGTGGAACCTGGGCCCACACTCTACTCCGGGTTCCAGCTCAGGGACCCTCAAACCAATAGCCAAGCTCTATTCCCTCTTGAACCTTCCCTGAGCCTTTCCTACCTGGCTGGCTTCTTCCCCCCCTCTGGGTTTGCCAGCCTGCCAACTCCGTCCTCCCAGGGAGTAACTGTGGGCTACCTGCCTCGGTAGCCTCCAAGCACACCTCCCTTCCTCCAGGGAGTGACTGCAGCCTCCTCCTGGCTTTGTAGAAGCCCTGCCTGTTCTCTCACAGGTGAGCCTCCCTCCAATTAACTTCCTGCAGCCTAAATCTCCCCCCTGTGCAGCCTAATAGGCTGATTAGGCTCATGTGGCCGACGTCCACTCTTGCAGGGCCAATGTGGGCAGTGCACTTCTTCCCAGGCCCATCTCCAGTTGCATCTTCAGGGCACTAGGGAACCTATTGTCCAAAGGCAAGAGGGGTGGAAAGATTCAATCAAGCACGCATTCAAATTGCAGTTCATTTACAAGTCAAATCCAAACCTGGGATCCACCAATCTGGCACTGCTTTCTACCTCTCCCATTCATGCAGGAAATAAAGACCCAGCAATCAGAGATTAGCTGATGATTTTGCAGCTGATGGACAAGGCAGAAGAGACTCCATCTCAGTCTCCCATGGCTGCATGAGCACTGCACTCTAATATGATAGAAAACTAGTTCTTGCCAGTAAAATAAGCAGCTCCATCTCAAAGACACATGCACAGGGAGCAGACAGAAGGTGTCCAGGTGTCATTTTAAAAATGCCTATTCTGATTATTGCCACACTTAAATGTTTCGTGCAATTATCACTGAGAATCTGATGTCCTGGATAAACTAACGGCAATTCGGAGACCTGGCAAACTGCTATCTCCTAATGTGATGCACATCTGTGTGTCATCATCACTTTACAGCAGATGCAGAATATCTATCCTGACAGGAAGCATTCAGCCAAGCCAACTTGGTTAATGTTATTACTTAAAAACACAGAGTTTATAACGAGATTTGAAGAGGGACGTGGATTTAGTTTTAGAATGACAACCTTGGTGGCTGAAGTCCTCTCTTCATCTGCAGAACAGAGGCAAGAACAATACAAACTCCCCTGTGTTGTCACCCCCACCTCAGCCCTAGGAGTTCAGATTTCACTGCTCATTGAATCTTTTGGCTCTCAGATGATTCAGCTAGTGAGGTGGCTGCTTGTCATGATGTGGCCACTTCTATTCTCTGACCTGGACAGAGTCTACCAACTCCGTTCACATGTGCCACTGAATGGTTACAACTTTCTGTAGCTACTTAAACGTGCTGGAATTGAACTTGTGATCCTAGAGGTTCAAGGCTCCATATTTTTAATGCAATTTTTAACATCAGCCTTTTTAATTTGGAAAGAAACCCAAAGTGTGATTGAGCTAACTGGTGTGTCAAGCAAGATCTATCTAGAGACACCATCAATGCTCTGTTAAACAAAAGACAAATTCTCCAAAAGTGGCCACTGATTTTGAGTGCCAAGATGCACCCAAAATGGAGGCATCCAACATCAGTGAAAAAGTTGCTCTCAATCTCAAAAAGGCTTTACAGAGTTAAATCATTGCAGAGACGCTGACCACTCATGCCTCCCACTGAATACAATGGGGACTGCTAATGCTCAGGGCCCATGAAAATTGGACAGGTGCCTACATATTGAATGTAACTGCCTACCCTCTGGTGCACTCAAGTTTGAAGTGTGGCCTCAACTTCACTGTTTATCCATCTGTGAAATGGGAATAACATTCACTCTTTTGCACTCTTGGAGATCCGTGGATGGCCAGGTTCTATGTAGGTACAAGGTATTAGTCTGAAAAGTGCAATGCAAATTCTAAACATCATTAGTATTAAACAGACAAAAGGTAATTTTGGGTTGAATATTAAGCAGAAACTCCCTAACAATGAGATCGTATATGAGTCTTTAACAATCCCTGAGGGAAGAGGTGGAAGCTCCATCACTAGAGACATTTTGATCCAAATTTTCAAAAGCCGCCTGTATATTTCCATGTTCTAATTTTTCTGAACACACTGTGGATGTCCAAGTTCTTTTCCCTCCCTAGAACTTGGATGATCATCTTCAAGCTTCACAGGCCTGCTAATGCTGCTTTGAGTTCATGAATGGACTATGATTATTTGCCTCTGCTATTGCCAGCACTACATGTCAGATTTTTTAGCACATAAAAAACGAGGGCAACTAAAATCAAGCACACAAAAACCTGAGCATGCCACCTTAGGAGCTGAGTTGAGGTTATTCTAGAACTGTTACCCTTAAAAATACACTGGAGAAAGAAGCACAAAATATACTGTAGCGAACAATCTTTTGCAGGTAGGGGAGTGAAAAGGGAAGTCTAATAGCTCTTTTGTATCGCTGCCTTATATGACTTTGCAATCAAACTAAGGACAATCTTCAAGGGCAAGAAATGCACCATGTCCTATTTCCATCAGGTTCTCTGGTTCTATCTTGGGGCAAGACCTGCTGAAAGTGGACTTAAAGACCGCTAGTAGGACATTGATTAGGAGTATTTAGGCTGGCGTTTATTACCAAATATAAATAAAACCCAACTCGTTTACAATATTAAGCATAGGCAAGGAAAGGGCACTAGCACTCCGAGACTGAAATGATCGTTACCAAGAAATTGTGTTGTCCAGTTACTCGCCTTCAAGTAGGGAAAAAAACAATTATGTTGCGCGTTTTAACTTCTTTCTAAAGCCTTGTGAAATTGATTTCATACGACATTGAGACTCCAAGAATAAAGCAGGACTGAGAGTAAAATGAAGGGTAGAGAGCAGACAAAATGGGATGTGCAATGCCTGGGTGTGTGGGTCTAATGATGAGGAAGCAAGGTTGACAGCCATTCTGGGTCAGATCGATATTCAGCTGGTGGTGTCGGATGTAATATGTAGAATGTATATTTTAGGTGTTGGGACATGTGAAAAGATTCCCGGCAAGGAAAGAGAACAGCCACGTCAAAAGCTGAGCCAGCAACCTGATCAGGTACACAACTTGGTCAGCAATCCAATCAGATAAACAACTGAGTTAGCAAACTAATCTTAGGGCTAGGCAGAAAAAGTGTTTATACAATATCGAATGAATCTTTGTAATAGTGTATTTAAGGCAAGCACCTGAATGTAGAGGTGCGCTTTCATTTAACCCTATGCCTTGCCCTGTCTCAGTGGACTGATCACTCACTGAAGCAGCAAATAAACAACATACTTCTTCAGCTCAAGAGTTTGTGGACCTGCACGTTCAGGGGAGGGAGAAAAGGAACCAGTCAATAGTTGGAAATCAGCACAGCTCCATTACAGTCCACAGAGCTGTGCAATCCCATGCTCTCTTCCAGTCCACAGAACTACTCCAATTTACACCAGCTGAGGTTCTGGATCCATCCATGTTTTGTATGAGCAGTGCAATTCCTCTCACATAGCCAGTCCCCCACTCACCCATCTTTGGGAAGATATTTTTCAGTCTAGTAGTAAAGACAAGGGGGTGACATTGTTTACCGAACCCAGGGCTGAGCTCTGATGCAAAGATGAACATCCTCAACCTGTGGTGAAGTCAGGGGAGTGAAGAGTCCGTCCAGGGGTGGCTCGCCAACAGCCCAAACAGTGTTTCTTCATCTTGTCCCCTTCATTCTGCCCAAGCGACACAACATGCCATGCCTTTGAGTCCTCTTGCCACTTGTCACTCTTGGCTCCATGTGAGCTCTGGTCTTGCACTCCTCTTTGTGCCCGCCGTCTACCCTCTCTGTTAAAATACCACCTCAATATGGACTTCTCCCAAGAAGCCTATAAACCCTTGTACTCCTCTCAATGGTGTGTCAACAACAGCTGCGTGAGGAGCCTGAGTTTCATGCAGGATGCTTCCGTGTAATGACATTACATGCATAGGAGGTAATTGGTCCACTTTACTCTGCATGGGGGAGGCCTCAGCTGGAGTACTGTGTCCAGTTTTGGGTGCCGCACATTAAGAAAGATGTGTACAAATTGGAGAGAGTCCAGAAGAGGGCAACAAAACATGATCAGAGGATTAGACAACATGAGTTATGAAGGAAGGCTGGAAGAATTAGGCGTGTTTTTTTCTAGAGAAGGGAAGGCTGAGTAGCAACATAAGTCATCAAATATGGAAAAGGTGGTTATAAAGAGGATGGTGACCGATTGTTCTCCAAGTCTACCAAGGGTAAGTCAAGAAGTAATCTGCCTAGTTTGCAGCAAGGGAAATTTAGGTTGGATATTAGGAAAACATTCTAACTAAAAGGATATTTAAGCACTCAAACAGGTTACCAAGGGAAGTTGTGCAATCCCCATCCATGGAGGCTTTTGAATATCAGTCAGGGATCTTTACTCAATCCTGCCTCAGTACAGGAGGATGGACAAGATGACTTGAGGTTCCTTCAAGCCCTGCATTTCTATGATTCCTCCTCTACCATAAGTCATCAACAGCAGGGTTTCAGTCAAGGACTTTCTGCACCACAGTACACAGCTCTACCACTTCAGCTAAAGGAGTAACTCCATTGGCTGGCAACAGTAGTAGGCAATTAGTCTATAGTAAATGAGCCTCTGGAGGAGGGGTGACATGACACACATACTTTGCCACTGTGTTCCATGAGCACTTTCAGAGAAGACTTTAAAAATGTCCTTGTGTGTGGATATTA
The DNA here is from genome assembly GCF_028017835.1 of Emys orbicularis. Classification (NCBI taxonomy): domain Eukaryota; kingdom Metazoa; phylum Chordata; order Testudines; family Emydidae; genus Emys; species Emys orbicularis. Next base: position 8,193,377 of record NC_088684.1, on the reverse strand, counting down.
TTTTATTTGCTGTGCAATTTCCTGTTGGGCGGGTGGGGTTAGTTCCACTCTGGCTGCCTGTCACTGGTGCTGTACATACGTATACATTGGGATGGAAGGAGCTATATACATGTAAAAATATATATCCTTGTAATGGTATAAATATTCTGTATTGCTAATTGTATTTCACTTGAGGAACAATACCCAACCCGTCTCCTGAAGTAGATTGCGTTTGAAGGACAAAGCTCCAGACATGATGGCACTCTGCTTCCCTTCCGGTCTCCTCCACTCCTTTAGAGCGATTGTGTTTGCTTGATTGCATGGTGCTTACCATGCAAAGGTGTGAGAAATCCACTTTGCTGTAATCTTATCTTCTGATCAATGTATCGAAAGCCGGAGCTTTAGTTGGAGTCAGATTGAAGCCTAGTTGAAGGGATTTGGAGCTTTCGGAATCAGAGCTGCCAGGAAACAAAGCATTGAGATAAAATAACGTGATCCATCCCTGGGATTTTAAAAAAGCAGAGAGATTTTTGTTACGTGTTGTGGCCACTTTGCTATGACTTAGAATCCGAAGCAAACTTATTCCTGATAGGACAGATGTTTGGTTCCTGTGAACTGCTTTAGCTTGGAATATCTAATAATAAAATTGGTGGAGGTAGAGAGTTTTATCAAATGCCTTAGTCCTATTGTATGGAGCAGCGAGATTACCTCAGACCTTAAGAATAACAGGAGTACTTGTGGCACCTTAGAAGAAGTGGGTTGTAGCCCACGAAAGCTTATGCTCTAATAAATTTGTTAGTCTCTAAGGTGCCACAAGTACTCCTGTTATTTTTGAGGATACAGACTAACACGGCTGCTACTCTGAAACCTGTCAGACCTTAAGCTCTGTCTTTGTGAGTCATTAGCACTTCAACAAAGCAGCTTGACTAGCCAAGACCCCAGTTGGGAAGCCAGCTTTCACTAAGATGTAGAAGGGTCAAGAAAATGCCAATCTGTTTGCAAAGTTGGTTCTGGGAAGGGTGAATTTTAGTGCTTGTGGCAATAGCTGCAATGAGGAATTCTTTCACCTGCCGCCCCCCGTCCATTCTTTTTAGAATTAAGTTTAAATATTTTAATAGCAGCACATTCATGGTGGGGGATTGTGGGGGAGGGAGAGAGAGACTATGATAAAACATATAGAATGTTATTTTATAAATACTAACCATCCTTTGCTTTCTCCAATTATTGCCTTCTCGTCCCAGGCCCCTGAAATGAGAAGGATGTAAAATATTTCTTTGAATGGAGGGCAAAAGCACATCAGTTGGGCCCAACCATCAGCTAACTTTGAGGGAGGGGCAACACAATTTTTTTCTTTATTATTTGTATTACCAGGTACAGTGGTGCTGGAAAAAGGGGAATAGAGGGGCCGGGGGGCCATGGCCCTCCCATTTTTCAGCAGGGCCCCTGCCCCCTCCTCTTCTCCCCTGAGGCCCTGCCCCCACCCCGGTCATGCTGGTAGCTGGAGACTGGCCGGGGAGCCCAGGTAGCTGTGGGGCACCAAACTGCGGACCCTCTACCTGCCCAGGGTGGGGGGTTCAGAGCAGCCCCAGCCCATTTTCCCACCCCGCAGGCTCCCCCCCCGCCCCCCCCGCCCAGGGCAGGAGGGTCTGCAGCTTCCCACAGCTCCCTGTGCGTGGCTCTTACCTGGACCCAGTTGGGAGCCTGGCCATGGTGAGAGCTGCACAGGCAGCTGTGGGGAGCTGAACCATGAACCCTCCTCCTGCCCTGGGCAGGGGGCCCGCGAGGTGGGGAAATGGGCCGGGAGCTGCTCTCGACCCTCCCACCTCAGGTAGGTGGAGGGTCCGCAGCTCCCGGCCCACTCCAGCTTCCGGCTTGGCCAGGGGCAGGGACTTGGGCAGGACAGGAGGGGCGGGGCGCCTGGTCCCCACACTTTTGGGCAGGCTCTGGGTACATAGAAGCCTTCCAGCCAATGTCTGCATCCCATTGTGCAAAGTGCTGTCCAAACACATAGCAGGAGATAGTCCTCACCCCAAAGAGCTTACCGTCTAAATAGAACAAGGACGTATCATTATCCCCACTTTCCATATGGGAAAATAAGGCTCAGATAGATGAAGAGACTCACTCAAAGTCACCCAGATAGCCTGACAGGGTCAATCTCCTGAGTCCCAGTTTAATGCTTCAACCACAAGCTCATCCTTTCTCACATAATATTGCTCATCCAACTGGCATGCTCAGCATGGAAAGGTCAGTTCCCCCCACCAACGTAGCTTGCAATGGTGAACTATCAAGAAAGAAGTATAGTAGAGCAGTTATGCATATTGTGTGTCTCCCCATCTAGCACAGGTCAAAGGGCAGGGAAAAGGTTCAGGGATTGCTCCCTCTGTGCAATTGTGGACACAAAAGATGCCCTCAAGGAAGCAGGTGAGGGCAGGGCAGATGCATGCCCCACCATGCGTCTTGGGTAGCTTGTGGAGAGACTGTGCCTCCCAGGTCACAATGCCTTCCTATCCTCCTCCTGTGGCGCTGTGGTTCAGTGCCTCCCCCTACTGGCGTTTTTGGCTAAATGCCACAGTTCGGCCCACTGAACCTGAGAAGTGTATGGTTTAGTGGGAGTATCATAAGCATCATCATTCTGATTGGTACAGCTGAGGCAGCAACCCTGAATCCCTTCCTCTGCTTAATCCAATCAGACAGGTGTGGACTAACCTCATACTTCTTGGGAAAATACGGGAAAAACCTGGACATTTCAAACGAACCAAAGAAAATGTCCAGTGCATGATGATAGCATGCAGTCCGGAGCTTAGAAGGGGAAAATGGTTACATGCAATCACTGTTGAAACAAATATTCCAAAACAGACGAACTTTGACTAGTCATTTCTGGATCCGTGCAAATTGATAGATACAGCTCCATTGACAATAGATTGCATTCACTGCACACCAACTGAGGATCTGGCCTCTTATTCCTAGCATAGCTCAACATACCAATATCCACTCATTCTCTCTGCGTACCGTTACCACTAATTACAATTTATTCACAGCACAAGCTAGCTAGCCTCCTCAGGGAAAATGTAACTATGAAACATCCCCCAACAATTCTCCTCTGATTTTCCAGGAACACTAAAGCACAAGAGGATAGAGAGGACTGTTCTCATTAGTATTAATTATTATTATTATTATTACTGCTTCAGTGGAAAGCTCTGCAGCTTTAATTTTCCACCAAAGGGTGAATGACCAGAGAAGAATCTCACAAAACTACCAGCTTAGATGTCAGGTGCAGTGTTGTTGGGGCCTTGTTGGTAGAAAGACAAGGTGGGTGAGGTCCTATCTTTTACTGGACCAACTTCTGCTGGTGAAAGAGACACGCTTTCGAGCTTACACAGAGCTCTTCTTCAGATGTGGTTATTTCACCCATTTGCCTTGCAGTTCTCCAGATTGGATTTTTGTTACAAAACTGAATGTCTGGAGCGTCAAAATGTAAATAAAGAGCTCTGTCCTTCAAGTGTCCTGCCTGGGAGAGGAAGGTTAGCATCAGATTAAAGAGTGCGTGGAGAGCGTGTGGCTCTAAAGCTTTCATTAACCTTACAAAGTCTTCCCAGGTGAAAGTTATAGCAGCTGCTCTGTCATTCAGATGGATTCTCTCGCCCTCATTTTGTTTTCCGTTGAATCAATGTTATTATTTAATATTTCTATGATGATAGCGTTGTTGGGGTTCCCCTTACACCTCTTCCACTTGGTTTCTCGGCAACTCAGTTGACTCCAGTCTCGCCACTCAGATTCCTTTCTATGGCACACAGCAAAGCTATGCTGAGTTGATCAGATGCAAGTGTAGGAGGTGGGTATAGGATGGACCATACGCTCAAATTTACACAGCAAACCTCTTCATATACATTTACACATATTATTGCATTTACTATACATTGCATTACACGTTTTTGGCTTGCCTTGGTTACTTTGTAGGACCCAATCTCTGAACAGCATGCTTTGTTCACACACTGTCCACTCGTGACCTACTCTTGAGTTCATCTGTACATTCCTGACTTATCTTGTCCATGGTTTTCTTGTTCATAGTGTAAGCAGTGCCTGTTTGGTGTGGCACTCTGTCCCCCTCTACTGGGGCTAGGCCAGCTAGAGATTGATGAGCTTGCTACAGCCTTGGCTAAAAGATTGCTCCGGCAGGAGAGGCCCATGCATTAAAATTAAGAGGTCAGAGGATTGATCCTGGCTGCCAGTGACTCACCCAGAGACGTCAATGTTACAGTAGTAAACGGTTCCCGGAGCGTGCTCACTCAAATGTTCTGTCTCTTAGCTTACTGACCCATTTACATATCTTAGCACAAATATTCCGTTTTCATCCTGCTGCTCAATTTACCACCCTACTCCTGTTTTCCAAGAAATTTGTCTTCCCCTATGTTTAATCATTTATGTCAGGCCAGACCTGCATTCATACAAGCACTTAGAATCCCCTCTTGTACTAGGAACTGCACTAACATGCATTAAAATCAGCCCCTGCCCTGATGAGTTTACAGTCTAGACCAGGGGTCGGCAACCTTTCAGAAGTGGTGTGCCGAGTCTTCATTTATTCACTCTAATTTAAGGTTTCGCGTGTCGGTTATACATTTTAAACTTTTTTAGAAGGTCTCTTTCTGTAAGTCTATAATATATAACTAAACTATTGTTGTATGTAAAGTAAATAAGGGTTTTAAAATGTTTAAGAAGCTTCATTTAAAATTAAATTAAAATGCAGAGCCCCCTGGACCAGTGGCCAGGACCCGGGAAGTGTGAGTGTCACTGAAAATCAGCTCGCGTGCCACCTTTGGCACGCGTGCCATAGGTTGCCTACCCCTGGTCTAGACAAAGGGTCATAGAGGAGAGAAGGTTCATTATCCCCATTGTACATGTGGGGAATTGAGGCACAGAGAGATTTAAGTGACTCACCAGAGGTCACATACGGAGTTTGTTGCAGAGCAGGGAATGGGACCCAGATCTCCTGAACCCCAGTGCAATGCCTTCAGCGGAAGACCAGCCTTTCTCATGTTTTCTTCCGAAATTTGATTTTTTCAGACAAACCACCCACCGCAATCCTCTGATCCCTGATCTCTTATCTTCCTTTATGTGGTGGCAAGGTTTGAACACACCATTTGAGATGTATTATCTAATGTAACCTTTGGGTCATTAGTAACTCATTATTTTTAGTAATCATATTGGGATAATGACTGGGCAGGGCTCAATTTTTGGGTGCCCAAAATGGGGGCCTGATTTTCAGGAAGTGCTGAGGTCCCCCCACCTCTAGAAATCAGGCTCCATTAAGATGTTGAAACTTGAGCATCCAAAACCACTAGTCAGTTGGTCACTGTCTGTGCTGGGACTTGGGCTGAAAAAGACACTGATGTTCTCCCTTGTTTGAGATGATGGAATCCAGTTTCTCAGAAGAGCCTGCTGACCCTACCCTTTTGGCATTTTAAAAGTTGGCCAGAACTGGATTTCTCTTCGGCTTAAAAGTTCAATAAAAAGACAAAGATCTTTTGTGTAGGATTTCAGATAATACCTCCCATTAAAGAGACTCACAAATCCAAGAAAATGACTGCAAAGGGATCAGTGCGATTATAGGTTCAAATCAGGAAACTTAAAAGTCTGACAACAAAACAAAAGCAGAGTTCTTTATCCCCGTATCACACACAAAGCTACCTATCTTAGGTATTTATATAGCTCCCAATATTGTAGTAACTGAGTGCCTCACAATCCTTAATTTATTTATCCACCCCTGTGAGGTGGGACAGTACAATTGTCCCAGACTTACAGATGAAGGACATAGTACCTTGCACAAGGTCCCACAGTAAATTAGTGATAGAGCAGGGGGCTTGAATCCACGTTGCTCAACTCCTAGGGTAGCAACCTAACCACTGGATCATTCTTCTACTCATTTTATATTTACTCCCATCCCGAGCTCCAGCTGGGTGTGTGCCAAACCCCAGAAGGTTTGCATGAGCGTCTGTGAGGACAGATCTCTGAGATGCCCATCACTCTACCTGCTATCTATCACAGCACTCCACAGTCTAAAAGCTCAGGGCTAGAATTTCCATCGTGCCCAAGGTCTTGCTGGGGATACAGTAGAGATGGGGGAGAGTTCCAGCAGAGGCTTCAGGCAGCCCACAGTGGTTCACTGACCCTGCACTTCCTGGCCCTGGTGTAACTCAGAGCTGCTGAGGAGCAGGACTAATCTAAACCAATGACATAAGGTCCCTTAGTGAACTTATGCCAATGGAGATCTGAGCTCTGCTCCTCCACAGCCCTTCCCATCCTGGGCACGTCTTCCCTCCTTGCCCCAGGGATGGATGGGGCACCAAGAACCAATGTGATGTTCTGGGGAGCATCCAGACCAATAAGGGGTTCTGTCATGGCCTGTCCTGAAATCCTGGGGGCCTTTGTGCTGTGTAGCTATGGTTCAGATCCCTGACACTTGTAGCCAGCCCACAAGCATAAGGTCTCACCCTGCTTCTCACCTGCCCAGTTAGTCTTTGCAGGGTAACCCCAACAACCTTCACAGTTCCAAATCTCCCCAAATCCGTCCTCCTCAAGTTCTTAACTACCAGACACTTTTTTTCCCCTCTGGTTCATCATCCCCAAAGGCGAGAAGCCAGCCTCCCGGATACCAGTTTGCAAACCAGAGACCTGCAGGAGATGAAAATAAACAAAAGGTTTATTTAATAGAAAATCCACAGATTCCAAGATGAAATAGTGAGGGGAAAGCAAACACATATGGTGCGCTGAAAATAAACATAAAGACACAACCTCAGGCTTGATGCTTTCATATTAAATAAAATCCCTTTTCTGATAAGAGTTACCTGTTGCCGTCAAGCACTTTCCCAGCATATCCCCTAACTAAAAGAAGGATCCAGCATTCACAGACACCCTGCCACCTCAAGACTGTCCCCCATGTTCTGGATAAAACCTCAGTCCCAAGCCTGCTTTTAAAAGGCTGTTTCTCTCTCTCAGTCCAGGGTGGAGGGATAGCTCATTGGTTTGAGCATTGGCCTGCTAAACCCAGGGTTATGAGCTCAATCCTTGAAGGGGCCATTTAGGGATCTGGGGCAAAAATCTGTCTGGGGATTGGTCCCCCTTTGAGCATGGGGTTGGACTAGATGACCTCCTGAGGTCCCTTCCAACCCTGGTATTCTATGGCCTGGTCTACACTAACCCCCAAATTCGAACTAAGGTACGCAACTTCAGCTACGTGAATAACGTAGCTGAAGTCGACATACCTTAGTTCGAACTTACCGCGGTTCAGACGCGGTCCACACGCGGCAGGCAGGCTCCCCGTCGACTCCGCGGTACTCCTCTCGCCGAGCTGGAGTACCGCAGTCGACGGCGAGCGCTTCCGGGATCGATTTATCGCGTCCAGACCAGACGCGATAAATCGAACCCGGAACTTCGATTGCCAGCCGTCGAACTACCGCGGTAGTGTAGACCTGGCCTATGATTCCATGATGAATCAAAGTGAGGAAATTCCATCTTGACTTGATGTTCAATAGGCAGGAGGTCAATAGGCAGGAGGATCTTCTCAGTTTGGAGTTGTCTCAGGGCAGGTCGACACTTAAAACACTGCACTGGCACAGCTGCACCACTCTACACTGACAGGAGAGAGTTCTCCTGTTGGTGCAGTTTACCCACCTCCATGAGAGGCAGTCGCTCTGATGGTGGGAAAAGCTCTCCCACTGACACAGCCCTGTCTACATCAGTGCTAAGGTTGGTATAATTGTACCACAGTAATTCTGTAGTTTAGACCTGCCCTCAGGGTCTTCCCATTAACTCTAATGGTCCACCATTGTCTTTTCCTGGGTGGGACAATGGATAGATATTTGAAGTCAGTTTCCTGTAGACGAGTGGTTTGGAGGTCTTTCCTGCTTGACTGCTCACCGCCCCGCTGTGAGGAGGAGCTGAAGTTGCACTGCAGATTGAGCACAGTTTTCTATAGACACCAACACGTACATTCATACCCACAGTCTGTCTACGCCACAGTCTGTCTAATGACCACCAAGTTCAGAATATTACAAGCTTTCATAACAGACCTTCCTTGATAGAACCAGGCCACACTGCAGCAAGGCTTGTGGATTTATTTGTTTACTGTCAATGAATGGAGTGTTCCTGAAAGTGAGACGCTCACAATAACCCTGCAAGCTTCCCGCACGCACTCGCAACTCTGCCAACTGCAGGCGCTTCAATCGGAGTTGCCGCCTGGCCAGTTACTTTCATTGCGTGGCTTAACCTGGTTTTTCTTTTTAAAGCCACCTGAAGCCAAACCCAAGGCAGCTGCGGGGATGTATCCAGCAATAACACAGGAGCTGCTTAGAGCCCCAATCCTGCAAGTGAGCGCCGTGGGGAAGCGTTCCTGCACCAGAGTGGAGTTCATTACAGGGCAGAGGCCTAAGGCTGCTTACAAAGGAAGCTTGCAGCAGAATCCAAAGCAATGCAATGGAGGTCTCACCCCCCTCTGATGCTGCAAAGGCAAAACACTGACTCACTGGGCCAAATCTGATCACTGCCCCTGATTGAATCATAGAATCTCAGGGTTGGAAGGGACCTCAGGAGGTCATCTAGTCCGACCCCATGCTCAAAGGGGGACCAATCCCCAGACAGATTTTTGCCCCAGATCCCTAAATGGCCCCTTCAAGGATTGAGCTCATAACCCTGCTCAAAGCAGGACCAACACCAACTAAACCATCCCAGCCAGGGCTTTGTCAAGCCAGGGCTTAAAAACCTCTAAGGACGGAGATTCCACCACCTCCCTAGGTAAAGGAGAAGCTGGCGATTGAACCCAGGGCATCATACATGCAAAGCTGAGAGCTGCAAACCCCCATCCCCTAGCCTGCTCGTTTGTCTTATCCACCTATCTTGTCTGTCAGACTGTAAGTTCTTTGGGGCAGGAACTGTCGATTACTATATGTTTGTACAGCACCTAGCACATTGGGGACCCGACCTTGTAGGCATTACTACAACATTTATTATTATTATTTAACATCGATATATACAAAACCCCAGCCATTCTGCAAGAGGATGCAGTAAGAACCCAGCTGAACATTTGCTCCAAACTGGAACTAAGCCGTCTCCAAAGTTGAAGTCATCTGGGGAATTCATTTATTCTGATTTATCTATTACATCCATCAGTTTGCTTCTGATCCGGATGACAAGCAGGGCCTAGGAGGATGCCTTAGCCACTGGCCGCTTGTGTGACATTTCTTCCCTCGGCACCTGCCCAAATTAGTTCAGGGGTGACTTAGGTTTGCGTCCCAGTCTGGGATTGGCAAATTAATAACTATTAATCTCCACCCTGACTGTCTTCTTCTGAGCTTGTACCTTATAGTCCCTTTCCATCAAGTGAGGGGGCCTGATTCTCTGTACCCTGCTCTAACAGCCTGAATGGACCTTAAAGTGTGTGGAAATGGTCCCCTAAGAATATCCACTGAGCAGGGAGCCTACCCCAGTTGCTGTAAAGCTGCTGCAAGATCTGTATGCCAGTCCTGCTCCCAGCAGCCCTGCAGCTACTGCCTTATGGCTATTCTCTGCTTCCCAGGTTCCATGGGGGACTATAAGAAACAGAGTGTAATTTAAAGTAGTCCTGAGGCTGCTCTAATTTACACCAGGAGCTGGGCAAGCCCTTACACAGCCCCAGAAAAAAGGAGCACTAAAATGGCCTAGCCTCTCTTGCCCTCTTCCTCCATCTTTGCCCCAAGTGCAGGAAAAGTAATAGCTGAGAATCAGGCCCAGGCTTTTTTCCCCCCTCCCTCCTGGTTTTAAGGACTAAACAGTTAGTAAAATAAATAAATACATTCCTTTTGGAATGGGGTTTGTTTTCCTCTGGGATTTGCTTTCCATTTCCAGATTAGTGTAAGGACAGACTGTGGATTTTGTACTCTCCTCCCCTAACAACATATGCATCTAGAAATCACAGGGCATTCCTAGCGTTGTCCCATAATTTCATCCGATCATCCATCTTAACTATCAGGCATAGACAAAATTTGAGACTGCAAAGATCACTCTTATTATAAATGTATAAATCACACAGCAGGTCCAGTCCTCTGTCATGCTCATTCAGTACTTTGTCTCTTTAATGAGACCTCCAGCAATGATGCTGCTTAGTGCTTATAACATTCTGTCTTCCTGCCAGGGAAACTGTATGATTTGCAAGACAAATCGCAGAACTGTACCCAATATGGGCTCTCAAGATGTTTCCTGGGTTAATCATTATTTTTTTTAATGATTATTTCCAGAAGACTGGAAAAGGGCAAATATAGTGCCCATCTATAAAAAGGGAAATAAAAACAACCCAGGAAACTACAGACCAGTTAGTTTAACTTCTGTGCCAGGGAAGATAATGGAGCAAGTAATTAAGGAAATCATCTGCAAACACTTGGAAGGTGGTAAGGTGATAGGGAACAGCCAGCATGGATTTGTAAAGAACAAATCATGTCAAACCAATCTGATAGCTTTCTTTGATAGGATAACGAGTCTTGTGGATAAGGGAGAAGCTGTGGATGTGGTATACCTAGACTTTAGTAAGGCATTTGATACGGTCTCGCATGATATTCTTATCGACAAACTAGGCAAATACAATTTAGATGGGGCTACTATAAGGTGGGTGCATAACTGGCTGGATAACCGTACTCAGAGAGTTGTTATTAATGGTTCCCAATCCTGCTGGAAAGGCATAACGAGTGGGGTTCCGCAGCGGTCTGTTTTGGGACTGGCTCTGTTCAATATCTTCATTAACGACTTAGATATTGGCATAGAAAGTACGCTTATTAAGTTTGCGGATGATACCAAACTGGGAGGGATTGCAACTGCTTTGGAGGACAGGGTCATAATTCAAAATGATCTGGACAAATTGGAGAAATGGTCTGAGTTAAACAGGATGAAGTTTAACAAAGACAAATGCAAAGTGCTCCACTTAGGAAGAAAAAATCAGTTTCACACATACAGAATGGGAAGAGACTGTCTAGGAAGGAGTATGGCAGAAAGGGATCTAGGGGTTATAGTGGACCACAAGCTAAATATGAGTCAACAGTGTGATGCTGTTGCAAAAAAAGCAAACATGATTCTGGGATGTATTAACAGGTGTGTTGTGAGCAAGACACGAGAAGTCATTCTTCCGCTCTACTCTGCTCTGGTTAGGCCTCAGCTGGAGTATTGTGTCCAGTTCTGGGCACCGCATTTCAAGAAAGATGTGGAGAAATTGGAAAGGGTCCAGAGAAGAGCAACAAGAACGATTAAAGGTCTTGAGAACATGACCTATGAAGGAAGGCTGAAAGAATTGGGTTTGTTTAGTTTGGAAAAGAGAAGACTGAGAGGGGACATGATAGCAGTTTTCAGGTATCTAAAAGGGTGTCATAAGGAGGAGGAAGAAAACTTGTTCACCTTAGCCTCTGAGGATAGAACAAGAAGCAATGGGCTTAAACTGCAGCAAGGGAGGTCTAGGTTGGACATTAGGAAAAAGTTCCTAACTGTCAGGGTGGTTAAACACTGGAATAAATTGCCTAGGGAGGTTGTGGAATCTCCATCTCTGGAGATATTTAAGAGTAGGTTAGATAAATGTCTATCAGGGATGGTCTAGACAGTATTTGGTCCTGCCATGCGGGCAGGGGACTGGACTCGATGACCTCTCGAGGTCCCTTCCAGTCCTAGAATCTATGAATCTATGAATCTATTTTTTTCTGCTTATTGGAACCTTGAAGTAATTTGTTTCCCATTACTCGTTATTACTTTTTTCTAAAAGATAGACGTCACCAAATTATTTCTGCACTAAGCATCTTGGATGCTGCAATAAAGGAAAACTTTAAAAAAGTAAATCCTGCACTGGAACCAGTTACTTTAATCTCCCTGGCTATTACTAGCTTGTGTTGAAATGCTCTGCCATGAACTCTGTCTTCAAGTATTATTATCACTAGCCTCAACATGCGTTGGAGACCATCCGGCAATTAGTACCAAAAATTCTGATGTCTACATGGTAGTATAAAGGGAAGTATTAGCAGAGGAAGGATTGTAGAAACTAATTTTTCCCCTTACTTCTGCTCTGGTGTGAAATCCAAGACCAAGTCTGGTTCAAACATCTTATAGGAAAAATATGAGTTTCATCAAAAGCAGATAGAACTCCCTTCTGCAAATCACACTCTTCTGACAGTCATTGGTCCTACAGAATATTTATCCCAATTCCTGTTTCAAGAATGGCTGATAACTTTCTTATTGCAACATATTGAAAAGCAGCCAAAATCTTGAGATCTGTACTCAGGCAACACTGCCATGAAAATCATTGGGGGTTGGCTGAACAAGGGCTGAGGAAAACCAAATAAGGACATTGGAGCATGATTCAGGCAACAATTTGCCCCTCGCTCTGCCCTACTGCAAGGATCCACACAGCTCAAGGTGTGCACAATTCTATCCTATATCCATCCAAAACAGAGAAGAGAAATGATCTTGCATTTCGAATCCAATTTAGCTTCTGTGACTATACATTTGACGGTGAGAGGAGGTTACTCAATAACCCGCTTTAGCTGATTTCATCAGATGAAGAAGCCATCATGGACAGAGGATTTTCTTGAGTGGCATTTTCCAGATGGCTAATCTTTGGCAAACTGTCAGGTGAAAGTTGTACGGAGTCCTTCCCAGGTATGTATGACAGTTCAGCAAACCATACCGAGCCTATTACTCTGCAAAAATCTGTCCTGTAGTGCAATCTCCTATTGACTAGACTGATGTGTATTAATTGCAATCAGGGCCGGCTCCAGCATTTCTGCCGCCCCAAGCAAAAAAAAAAAAAAAAAAGCCGCGATCGGCGGGGGGCAATTCAGCGGCAGGTCCTTCGCTCCTAGAGGGAGTGAGGGACCTGCTGCCCCCGAATTGCCGCAGGTGCCGCCCCTCTCCCTTGGCCGCCCCAAGCACCTGCTTGTTAAGCTGGTGCCTGGAGCTGGCCCTGATTGCAATACCACAAATATTAAATTAGCAATGGAATCTTTTTCATTAGCGCTCTCTCTCTCTCTCTTTCTCAAATTTGTGTGAATTATGCAGCTGAGAGGAATTTTTAGCCCAAGAAGCTTGTTAACTAAAATATACACCTCTACCTCGATATAACGTTGTCCTTGGGAGCCAAAAAATCTTACCACGTTATAGGTGAAACCACTTTATATCGAACTTGCTTTGATCCGCCGGAGTGCGCAGCCCCGCCCCCCCAGAGCACTGCTTTATGGCGTTATATCAGAATTTGTGTTATATCGGGTAGCATTATATCGGGGTAGAGGTGTACTTCTTCTTTCCCTTGATTTCATCTGCCAAGAGCCTCAAGGAAGAGCGCAAGTAAGGATAGCTAAAAGGATCATAATTAGAGCATTTTGAGATAGTTTTTCTTTAAAATCACTTATATGGTATCTAAACTGCTTTCAGTGCTGCTTACAGTTCTTTTGGAAGTGGAAATGGCAGGGTTCCTTGATGTCTAATCTGTCATGTACATGAAGACACAAAGCGCTTCTCACTGGTGGATAGTTCCCTGCCTGGTTCCCTGATGTTAATGAGAGGGAGAGAGCTTTGTTGGAAGCATTGTTTAGGAGAGACTTCTTCTAGGTCATTGTCTTCTTCTGGGTCTAGTTCTTGCTTTGGTGACACATCAGTTCCAAAGTGGTGCACAGAGCAAGATAGGTGGATAAAATAAACAAGCAGGCTGGGGGGGTGGCCAGAGGTATAACTGCACTGAAGAAAAGAATTGGATAAATTAATGGAGGATAGATCCATCAATGGCTATTAGCCAAGATGGTCATGGCACAAGTCCATGCTCGGGGCAATGCTAAACCTCTGACTACCAGAAGTCAGAAGGGGACGGGGGGGATAGCTCAGTGGTTTGAGCATTGGCCTGCTAAACCCAGGGTTGTGAGTTCAATCCTTGAGAGTGCCATTTAGGGAACTGGGGTAAAAATCTGTCTGGGGATTGGTCCTGCTTTGAGCAGGGGGTTGGACTATGACCTCCTGAGGTCCCTTCCAACCCTGATATTCTATGATTCTATAATTGCCCTGTTCTGTGCACTGCCCCTGAAGGTCTGGTACAGGCCACTGTTAGAGACAGGATACAGGGCAAGATGGACTATGGTCTGGCCCAGTGTGGCAACTCCCATGTTCTTACTGTTTTCTGAAGCGCAGGCCAGAGTTATGACTTCTCAAGACGTTTCAGAAAGCATTACACAGAGTTATACCCCAGGGCTATCATATCTAAAAGCCCTGGTCAGTAGGTGTTCCTATTTCCCAGTCGACCTCAGAGAAAGAGTACACACTTACCAACCCGTGAGATGGGGAATGTGGCTTGGATGGATGAAGCTACATTTATAGCATGAAAACTTTCATTGTAGCACTAAGAAAACCATATGAGTCAGAAAGATCACTGGAGGGAGTTTTTAGCTGTTAATGTAACTAGAATGTTCCTTGTCTGCAAGTTCAGGGTGCAGCTCCTTGGCTGTGCACATTGGAGTAGTTTACAAAACGTCCTTTGGGCTAAACCCAGACCTCACTGCGCTTGGGTGCCACCTATAGGAGGGGGGAAGTTGAGTCTTGGGGTTAAGTACTGGATGCAGACTCCAGAGAGCATTGTTCACTTCCCACTTCTGCCACATGGTTCCTGTGTGACCTTGGGTAAGTCACTACACGTCACATCCTGGCTCCATTGAAGTCAATGGGAGTTTTGCCATTGATTTCAAGGGGGCCAGGATTTCATCTTTCAGTGCCTCAGTTCCCTGACTGGGGACGACAATACTTCCTTCTTCTCTTCCTTTGTCTGGCTTGTCTCTTAGCCTGTAAGCTCTATCGGAGTAGGGCTATCTCTCACCATGTGTTTGACAGTGGCCAGAAAAATGGGGGCCATAATCTACATAATAAGAGGGGATAAGGAGCCTCTACCTTCACGCAAGTCAAATGAAGAGGCTGACGCACTAGCCTCAGCAAAGCATGGTCTGTAGGTTCATGTGAACATGCATAGCCCTCGCCTTCCAGCTCTACAGACAGGTACCGGTACGATATATAGTGTCCGCATTTACTTGCAGACTGAAATTGGCTGGAATCATTGCTCTATCTCCTCTGCATAAATGGGGGGCTATAGGAAAACAACTTGCATTATGGATTGTCCACGATGCAAGGCACCGTCTTTGCGTTTTGGTAAAGGTCACCGACATTGTTTGTTGTTAGAAAGGCAGCGGCGTTAGTGGGAGCAACAAGGCAATGTGGAAAAGCAAAAAGACATCGAGAGAATTTATTCGGACTGTGGAGATGGAAGCATGGTGCACTGTGACTTTTCCATGCAAAGACCAAATGGATGTGGTTTCACATCTGCGAAACAGACAGGCATGTAAATATCTGCTACCTGAGCCAGGCCAAAACTAGATCCACCAAGAACACAATCCCCACTCCCTAGAACAAGTCATCCTGCAATGGAAGCATGGAACGAAACTAAAACGCTAGAGCATGCAGACGGAATTGATGGGTTCATTCCAGTTCGTAGTGGGCAGACGTCAGCATCACAAAACTCACCATTGCAACTGGCATTTCCCTGGATTGAATGAGTAATACTAAAGTGTCTTCTCTGCAGCAGAAGTGGGCTCTCCAGAGGAAGGTTAAGGGACACTGATGCATAGCAGTATCCAACTTACAGCCTTATGTCTTCAAAGCTCTGTACTAAGGCAGCTGCTTCATCCTCACAACACCCGTGGGAAGGTAACATCACCATTTTACACATGAGGAAAACGCAAGGCTTTAGGGCCACATTTTCAAAAGTGGCCTTTAATTTGAGGCGCCAAGGTCAGCCAAGAAGTCACTGGCAGAGGCAGGATTAGAATTCAGGAGCTCCCAGATCCCAGTTCACTAGACTGCATTGCCACTCTCAGTGCTTGCAGCCATCATCCCATTTATTCATTCATAAAAGGAGAATTTTAGTTTTCAGGATTCTCCACCTCCAGCCCTAGACCCTCCCCATGTAAAACTCCCCCACTTCTGCACTTTCATAGCAGGAAGTCACCGACGTGGGTTGAGCACCTTGCGATACGTTGTTTATGTTGCAGTCACAAGTGTCACATGTTGAGACAGTTGCACGTTGAAGACACAGCTGCACTGTAACAAACCCGCATTTCACACAGGGCTGACTTCTGGGGTAGGGAAGCAGGGTGAAGACAGCAGTGCAAAAAAATTGCCTTGGCATTTTAAAATTAGACAATGGTGGGTGGGTGACATTAAAATTCCATCTTACTTTGGAGATGTAGGAAACTAAGATTTCATGCTACATAGCGCTTCTCGTTTCTTCATAGCCGTTTGTAAACGGATGGCCAAGCTGAACACCAGGTCTGAAATAACTACTTAGCTGGGAATTCTGTTGTTTACTCTTGGAACTTTGGAACAATTCAGAATAGATGTTGTTGGGATTTTGTGGTTCCCAATGAGTCAGATGCTAGGCAGAATCAAGGGTCTTTGATTCAATTCGATTCGATTCAATTCGATTCAAAAAGGCTTTCTTCAATGTGCACAAAGGGAGAGCCCCTGGTACAAAAATCAGGCAAAGTCCCTTCAGCAAGGAGCCCCTCCCATTGCTATTTTATAGCACATGGCAGTTACATAACAAGTTACATAACACAAAGCTTTCACCAATCATATTTAACCTTTCTATATATGGATTTGTTCATCACATGCCCATACTTCTCCACTCCACATGCTGAGCTCGCCCCCCTCCCCTTGGCCTTCTCTAGAATGTTCCTAGGGTGGTGAGCCACAGCATGCTTCTTTATGCATAAGTACCTTGTAAATCACATTTTATTTAAAATGAACACAAGCACATCCCCTTCAATGTACATCTAGGAACTGAGAATGCAGGCCACACTTACGGGATGGCAGACTTTATCCTAGAAAGCAGTGACTGGAAAAATGTCTCAGGGGGTCATCATGAATAACCAGCCGAACATGAGCTCCCAGAACAGTGTTTTGGCTAAATGGCTAACATGATCCCAGGATGTATAAACAGGGAATGTTGAGCAATAATAGAGAGGTTATATTACTTCTGTCTATGGCGCTGGCGAGCCCATTACTGGAATGCTGGGTCCAGATCTGGTGTTCACACTTCCAAACGATTGTACAAAGTCTGGAAAGGGTTCATTAAAGAGCCACGCACATGAGACAAGGTCTGGAAAACCTGCCTTACAGTGAAAGACTCAAGGAGCAGAATCTGTTATTTACCAAAGAGAAGGATAAGAGATCATGTGATCGTGGGCTGAAAGAGCTTGTCCACATGGCCCCACAGTGCAGACTATATAGGAGTGTGAGTTTCTGTGCACATTGAAGTGTCATGCGGTAACTGCCCCGTGTAGACCCTGCTAGTGTGAACTAAAAGGTGCCTAGTTTGTATTAACATAGTTTATGTTAACACAAACTAGGTACCACATGGGAGCAATAACAGCACGACACTTTAGTGCATGCTACAGATCACACCCCTGTAGCCCAGACTGTGGGGCTGTGTAGAGGAGCCCTAAGTACCTATGTGAAAAGTTGTTCAAAAGTTGACCCTTTAATCTAAGAGACTGAGGCATATCAAGATTTAATGGCTGGAAGATGAAGCTAGACAAATTCGGAATAAGGTGAAGATTTTTAACAGTGATGGTAATCAACCATTGGAACAATTTACCAAGGGATGTGATAGGTTCTCCATTACTCTGGAGTCTTTAAATCAAGACTGGGTGCCTTTTGAAAAGAGAGACTATAATTCAACCACAAGTCATTGGGTTGGTGTAGGAACACTGGGTGAAATTCTCCAGCCTGTCTGATGCAGGAAGTCAGACTAGACGATCATAACAATCTCTTCTGGCCTTTAATCTATGAATGCTGACTTTTATGAATGCTGACTTGTACGGCTCGATTCTGCCCTGATTACACCGGTGTAACTCCAGCTGAGGTCAAGAGAAGCAGCGTGTGCATATCTGAGGGTAGAACTGGGCAATATGTATATTAATTCCTCACTCTCAGTCCTCTGGAACACGCATAGAGCATGCGTTAGGTGACCTGGATGTGGACAGTCATGCCTAGTGGTTGGAGCAGGAGTCGGTAGCCAGGAGTTGGAGCCCAGGGTCAGAGCCAGAGCCAGAGGCCAGGAATCGGAGCCCAGGGTGAGAAACAGGTTAGCTGGAGTGGGGCAAGGCGCAGGGCAGAGCTGGGAACAAGTAGGTGCAGGAGCTATCACCGCCATGGGCAAATGCTTTGAGCAGTCGCTGAACTGTTACTGCTGCTTCTGGGCTTAAGACTCTTCGCACCAACCAGGAAGTGTAGCAATCAGGCAGAGCTTGTTAGGTTGTCCAGAGACTGACTCTGCTGCAGGCCGTGAATCCTGACACCGTGAAAGGAAATTCCCAGCTTGAACAAACGGTGTTGGAACTTTTCCTTACATGATCCTCTCTTTAAAAGATCAAATGAGATCAGCTTGCCCCTCCACCTTCCACCCCCTCAGAATATCATCAACGCTGAATATAAATGTGCATGTGCTTACATATTGCTTAGTTTGATGCTAATGAGCCTGCATAGTAATTTGACCTATCATAAATTAACGTTGTATCTCAAAGACCATGGAGAATTGAACCCCGAAGCTTCCATCACAATCCTTTCTATTTTCAGCGGGCAGACCCCATCGGTTTTTCTGAATTTTTTAAATCTATTTTCTGGCCTCTGACCTAAGACAAGAAGATCAGTTTTGGAGGTGAAGGCAATGTAACAACCAATTGCCAGCTAATGGTGATGCTCCTCGTTTCAGAAATCAGAATGAGTTAGAATGAATGAATGATTATTCATTGTTTAGAGCTTAAAAGAAAAAAGGAGTTAGCAAGCCAATCCATGCAGAGTTACGTTTCCATTTCCGGTAGGCACAGAACCCTCAAGTAACAATCACAGCTTTTGCCCCAGGAAAAGCAACAAATCCACCAAATATTACTTGGGGTGGAAAGAATAGAACTTTATTAAAAGGTCACCCGGAGGTGCAAGTTCGGTGGTTGTAATGCTACCATGGGAAGTGGCGTTCTACAGAGCACAGAGTATCATGCGGTTTCACTCTGATGTGGTTTCACGTTCCAGACACACATGCACGACACCAGGTATGATCCATTCCGTCACTGCGTTCCGAGCGAAAAGCCACTTCCACGTTCAAAGCAGAAATGTGCTCTGCCCTTTTTTTCCATGAGTTCCCCAGTAAATGCAAAAGTATTATGTTCTCTTAATTAATGAACTAGATCTAATTGCATATTTCCTCAAGGTGTCTTATATTATTAAAGAGTTTGTAAGAACACAACGTTTAAGTCAATGCGCGACTAAGTCAGATATCAAGATAGAAATGGATTGTGGTGCCGTTCCTCTGCTCATTAGATGTTCACAATTACAGATGTTCACTTCCTATGCTATGGACTGTTTTAGGCTGGTACTATATTTATCAACAAAAAAATACATTCAAGAACCCTTTCAGGCCAGTCGTTCATGAGCAAGAGTTGAACCATTGGTTCATAAATCATGTTAAGAATTTCACTATCACTCCCTTACTTTATATCTTCCACTTAAAGGCATCCACTCAGTGCACAGACTTCCTTCAGCTGAGCTGTATAAAGTAACAGAACTTTACTTTATACTTGGGGGGAGGGATAGCTCAGTGGTTTGAGCATTGGCCTGCTAAACCCAGGGTTGTGAGTTCAATCCTTGAGGGGGCCACTTGGGGATCTGGGGCAAAATCAGTACTTGGTCCTGCTAGTGAAGGCAGGGGGCTGGACTCGATGACCTTTCAAGGTCCCTTCCAGTTCTAGGAGATGGGATATCTCCATTAAAAAAAAAAAAAAAACATTACACAATGCTGCCTAAGGGTACATCTACACTACCCACCTGATCTGGTGGGTAGTGATCAAGCTATCAGGGATCGATTTATTATGTCTAGTGTAGACCCGATAAATCGATCCCCGATCGCTCTGCCATCGACTCCATCGACTCCTGTACTCCACCGCAGCGAGAGGCGGAAGCAGAGTCGACAGGGGAGCGGCGGCAGTTGACCCCGCACCATGAGGATGTCAGGTAAGGCGACCTAAGATACATCGACTTCAGTTACGCTATTCTCATAGCTGAAGTTGCGTATCTTAGGTCGATTCCCCCCTCCCCGCAGTGTAGACCAGGCCTAAGTCAATCTGAGTTTACTACATGGATGCAGCTCTTGTGGGGCAGAGTCAAGGTCATGGTGGTGATTACAGTATGATTCTAGAACATAGGATCCGATCAGGGATCCATCTAGTCTAGCAGCCTGTCTCTAATAGTGGCCAATACCAAATGCTTCGAAAGAAAGCTTACAAAAGCATGTACTGGGCAATTATGGAATAAAAACCCAGCCATAAGGAAATTTCTTCCCCGCCCCCATCAACAGCTTGTTGAATTAGGCCCTGAAGCATGGACATTTACATCCTGTATTTTAACCTTGTGGTATTATTTGCATTAGAATAGTAAGTAGAGATCCCAACTGAGATCAGGGCCCCGTTGGGTTAGGCACGTCACAAACGTGGCAGGAGATAGTCCCAGACCCAAAGAGTTTACACCCTAAATAGAAAAGGCAGACAAAATCTGGGAGGGGCATAGAAAGGTAAAGTGATTCACTCAAGGTCACAGGCAGGAATAGAACCTGGGACTTTCCGAGTCCTAATATGAGCCCTTATCCTCGGGATCTGTTTTTCATGGACCGTGCCAATAAATGTTGTCATCTTCCATATAAATGTCTAACCTGTTTTGAACCTGAATAAGCTCTTGCCTCATTTGTATTTTGTGGCACCTATATTAGAAAAAAAAGACTCTAGGGGTGATCTGGGGCATCCTAGACCAGTAAGCCTTACAAATCTGCATATGGCAAACTGGCTGAAATGAATAGAATAGCAAAACACATGAAATATCATGATACAATATGGTTTAGCGAGCACATTTTCTGCAAAGGAAAATCATATCTCACTAATCTCTTCTAATGCTATGAACATGTCAGTAAAGCAGTGGACAAAGGAGAACTGGGTGACATAATTTATTATGAATTCCAAAAGGTCTTTGACAAGGTCCCCCATAAGAGGCTCCTAAAGAAGATAAGTAGTCATGAGGGAGAAGCAAAGTATTGTCATGGATCAAAAACTGACTAGGAGACAGAGGAAGGAGTAGGATTAAATGGTCAATTTTCACTATGGCAAAAGGTTAACAGCTGTCTCAAAGATCTGTGCTGATCTGGAAAGGGGATGAGTAGTGAAATGGCAAAATTTGCAGATGACACAGAGTAATTTAGATTAGTCAGGACCAGAAAAGACGGCGAGGGACTTCAGAGAGTCCTAAACAAGCTGGGCGAATGAGCAACATGATGGCCAATGAAATTCAGTGTTTATAAATGCAAAGTAGTGCACATTGGCAGGAAAAAAATTAAACTACTTCTACATATTACAGGGTCCTAAATTAAGTAAATCAACTAAGGAAATGGACATTGGCTTTACTGTAGACAGCTCAATGGAGATCTCTGCCCAGCGTGCAGCTTCTTCTTCAACGCTTAGCCGAACGGTCGGCTGTAGCGATTGTTCACCTTTTGGTCTGTTCCTGTGTGGCCGCAGGGGCTTGATGGGCTGAAAGTCCAACTTCAGAACAGACTTGATGCACCCATGTAATAAGGGGGCTGCCTCTGGGCTACCTCCACCCCTTGGTTGGTGGAATTTTATTCCAGATGTTCCAAGCCACCTGGAGAACTGAAAGGAAGAACTAGCCCAGTGGAGAGGTTACAAGGGAAGGTCGAAGTGCTGGACCCTATTGTTCTGTTCTGTGCATCAGTGTGCAGGCTGGGGTCTGCTGGAGGCTTGTCCTGCTCTCAGAACACTCAGGATATATAGAGCTGAATTCAGCTACTGCATTTCCCCATCCAGAATCAATGAACATAATTAGCAGATGAAAGATTTGCAGGAAATGGGTAATTTTCCATCTCGGTGGGTAGTTGAGGAGTCAATGGGGGAATGGCTTCATTCCCTCATTCAACCAGTTTGTTCACATTAGAAGGTGTAACTCAGCTTGTCTAATGCAGAAATCTTTCATCAGTTGAGATGCCTCTGTCCAGATCCAGAGTAGTGGCTCAGGCTGCGGTACAGAACATGAGGAATCAAGGGGCCAAATACTCAGCTGGTGTAAATGACCCTAATTCCATTTACTCCAGCTCAGGATCTGGCCCAAGATGCATTAGTCCCAATCACAGGCATCCACCCCCCAAACTGGGTTTAAAGCAGATTGTGCAATATGAGCCAAATTCTGTTCTATTTTCCCTGGAGTGAATCTGGATTAATTCCATCAAAGTCAATGAAGTTACTCTGGATTTACCCCGGTGTAACTGAGAGCAGATTCTGATGCTTTATATCCCAAAAGGGAGGAATCTGCATTGTACCCCTTCCCATTGGAGATCTGACACGTGGGCAAAGGAGAGAACCAGCTGCTCTCTTGAGGAGTGGACAAGCTGGGGAGAGAGCATCAGACCTCTGAAAAGAGCCCTGGGCAGTGATGGAAGGATGAGTGTTCCCATCCTCACCTCTCTCCTCACCCTGCCTCACGTGAACACATCTTGCCCAGGCCGCTAAAGAAGTATGATGCACAACAGGATAAGAAAATGTTATGAGAGCAATTGTATGATGGGTTGCTTGTGATTGGGGCGGGGAGAGGCAGGGCTCAATAGCCCTGATGCTCACTTCCAGTTTATGTCTTATGTTCCTAAAGCTCATGCTTCAGGGTGTCAGCTGGCCACCGACTGGGGTCAGGAAGGGATTATTCCCCCTCACTCTATTTTGGGAGGGTTTTTGTCTCCTTCCCCTGGAGCATCAGGGATAGCCATGGCTGGAGATGGTACATTGGGTGGGGAGGGCCAGTGCTCTGAGGTGGCACTGAGCATTTTCTCTCTCAGGGGCTTGGCTGGCTGGTTCTCGCTCACATGCTCAGAGTCAAACTAATTGGCATGTGTGAGGTCGGGAAGGAATTTCCCCCAAGGTTAGAGTGGCAGTAACTTTGGGGGGTTATCTGGGTATATCTCACTTACCCGGCCATTTCCAGGGTCCTTGGGCATTGGTGCACCTCGGTCCCTCCTATTCGCTGCCTGTGACATGAAATAGTCTAGTCTCCAGTGTAGCCTTTTATTTTATGTAATGTTAATTATATTACAGCACCATGGGTTCGGCTCTGGCGGTTACAGTCTCAAGTTCAACAGCGTTATCTCTGCTTGTTCTAGATCTAGAGCTATAGATCACCAGTTGTAACTACAGACATACTCACGTCCTCCCAGACGGTGTTAGAGTCTCATGACTCTCTCATGGATTGATCATCAATAAGGGGCTGGTCCCTGCTGGAGGTTTCCCATAGGAAGCTCAATTTTCCCATTCTGGGCACCCTTTTTATAATATGATTCTGTCTAAACATATATTCTGAACATGTACATGAAAGTGTCAGCCCTCTCTTTTCTTATTGGTCTATGTTCCTTAGGAACATAAGGGACTGCGATTTCTATAGGCTGCATAGGTTCTCTTTATTCTCATTAACATTGATGTACCACCTGTATCCTGTGCTTAAGACACGTGTTGGAGACCAGAGGTGCTTTTACAACATTTTTATAATTTAAAATTAATCTTCCAGCTAAGTTTTTGCAATATTACCACTTGGTAGCTCTTTTCCCATAATCTTAGAGCATCGGGCTATTCCGCGGTCATTTACTTATGTCAGCTTTTCTTATCTCCAAGGCCTAAAATAACTAAGCTAAAATCTTGCAGGCCTCAGCCTACAGGTTCTTGCATTTCGGCTTGTCTTACTTATATCTAATACACGATTTCCTCTAAATACTGATCAATCTTATACTTCTATAATCCTACAAATTAACTCTATTTAACATACAATGAATATATATAATATAACATGTTGATTAATCATATCACACAATAAATGGATAATACATTAATATCACTGGCCACACCAGTGGGTCTCCTTTACTTTGGTCTAATGTGGTTTTTCGGTTTAGCGTGTGGGCATTGGTGGCCTGTGATATACAGAAGGTCAGATTAGATGATTTACTGGTTCCTGCTGACCTTAAACACTATGGTTCATGGTACACAGCACCCTCATCAGACCCTCACACATCCATGGCTGTACCATGTGCTGCAGCAGCCAAATACACCAGACAGGCTGGAAACGGCCCAAGCTCTGAATAGCACAAGCATGAGTACCCAGTGGCAGGGCATAGACCCGGATACGTTGGGAACAGGGTTACGAACTGGAATTCCATCAGTCAAGCCTTTATGACCATGACCGTGCTATGGAATGTGCCCCCAACAACATTGTGCTCTTTGCTCTCCATTGTGAGCCGGGACCCTCATCTTCTCCCTTCAGCCCCGTGCTTCTGGGTGCCCTTGGCCCATGTGATATGTGGGATTTGTTGGTTCCTGATTGGGTTCCCAGCCCTCCCACCATCCCTGCTGGTGGTGTGTCAACCTGTTCACAAGGCGAGGGAGGTGTCTAGAGTCTAGTTATTTGCCTGTGTGGTTTGCATCAGTTCCATTCCCCTGCCATATATCATAGTATGTCTGACCCTTCTTTTGACCATGCCCTCCTCCGCCTGTGCACCAGCACTGTCAGCACATTTTAAGGGGAACAGTGGGGTGCCAAGCCCACTGCTCTCATCCTTTGGTGAACTGTTGGCTGGACTATTTTAGCCCTTGCAATGGGGCCTGGGAAGACTTTTGGGGACCGTTTGGGGATGAATAAGCTTAGCATCTACTATCTATCTAATCTATCAATCTAATCACCATACTATCTGAATGCCAGTGCTAACGTCATGGTTGAGTTCTTTCTCTCCTTTCTTCTTCCCTCATGGAGCTTCTCTCCTGACAAATCTCAGCTTCCTAGGAAATGCCTTAAAGATGTGTAGCCTCCCATTTCATTCCCACCCCCAGAATCAGTCCCTCCAGGTCTATGTTGAGGGAAGAGCCAGGTGAAGTATGGAGACTAATGCTGCTCTTTGTTAAACCAACATAACCCCAGTCACTCAAGATTCACAATAGCATAAATGTATGTGGAATTTGGCCCCTTTAATTTCTTCACCCTGAAGCTTTAAAATTCCCTCACCCTTATAGGATGAATTCTACTGATCACCACTGAGTTCCTGACAAAAAAAGACCTTCCTTTCCTGTAGTTCCACCTTAAATGCGTGGGTTTGCTATAAATGACTATGGAGCACTCAGCCTTCTGGAGCCATTGTACTTAATACAAAGGAAGACAATTTGCTTTCACAGTCAGTCTCTCTCCTTGTGCATTTGTCCCTGGATGTTTGACTCCTAAGGGCTGAAACATAAACATGCTAATAGTGTGTGTGTTTATTAAAAGGCTAGCAAAATCAGATTTTCAAAAGAGCAATCTTTACAGTTCACTGGTAAGTTTTTAGTAAGGTCACCGGAAACACATTTTTTTGCGTTCTGCCCCCGTTGCTGCTGCCAAGGGAATGGGTAGCTTAATTGCAATTGTCATCATTATGAGCAGCCAAATTAGACATGCATATGTAATGTATTTAAATTTACATAAATTGATTATTAGAAGAAATGGAAATTCTGAACAAGCATCTTCCCTTTGCACAGTGAAAGCGCTGTCCTTCTGTTGTCTTCATCAAGGACTTTGCAAACAAGTTTGCACCACCTCTGCATTTACTTTTTGGAGTCATTCTGGGCATGCCAGCAGTTCTCGTTCCCTTTGCAGTGACCTATAGCAAGGATGCTTGGGGATGACTCTTTGTGAGTTGAGGGCTCCTTTGACTGAGAGCCCTATCTAGGTCCACTTGAACCATAGTCTGAGGTCTTAAGAAGAACAGAGGCCTTTTGCCATACTAGGGATTGAACCAGGGACCTTCAGAGCTAAAGAAATAAGCTATTATGGCTTGAGTTAACAAGCCAAGCCAAGTAGGGATATAACCCACACCTATCCTCTATGGATTGGACACAGAGGGGGGCAGTAATACACACTCACCAGCAGGTTACATTGGCCCTTTGCAGAGGGGTGAATATTGCCTCCATAGAACAAGTATAATCAAATCTCATACCTCAGCCAGTCATCTGTAGGGGTCAGGAAGGATTTTTTTTCCCTGCGGCGCAATTGACTAGATACATTCTGAGGTTATTTTTTTGCCTTCCTTTGAATCATCGGAGATTGGCCACTGCAGGAGATGGGACACCAGATGGGGTGGACCAGTGCCCTGAGGAGGCACAGAGAATCTTCTTTCTAGATGCCTGGCAGGTAAGTCTTATTCACTTGCTCAGGATCAAATTTGGGGTGAGGAAGGAATTTTCACCCCAATCAGATTGTCAGGGAGCATGGGGGGAGGGGGAATTCACCTTGCTCTACAGCATGGGGCTAGGATCATCTGGGCATATCTCAATCAATTCCCTGCCATTTCAGGGGCTTTGGGCATTGCTGGAAGCTTGGTCTCTCCTGTTCTCTGCCTGTGGCATTCAGTTTAGTCTCCCGAAGACAGAAATGCTTGTGTCTAATTAAAGTTGTTAGGCTCAATATAGGGTTATCTGGGTGAAAACTAGTGGTCTTTATTAGTCAGGCAGTCAGATTAGATGATCAGATGATCCCTTCTGGCTTTAAACTCTATGAAACTATGAAGTAAATGTGTCAATTTCTTTTCACAGCCAGCCTGGGCTGGTTTTGACCCAGTGACTGCGGGGTGAGAAGGAGAAAAACTCAACATGATTTATTTAGGCTCTCCAAAAACCTTTGACACAATCTCTCACAAGAGGATTTTGAGAAGACAAAGTTCAGATGTAGGTGAGAGGCAAAGGACTGGATCAGAAACTGGCTAAGAGAAAACAAAGAGTCAAAGAATCAACAGTTTGACTGTTTTCATTATGGCAGCGGGACGCTACAAAGTTCCAAAGTCAGACTGACATTGTGTAATATATTTATAAACTCTGTGGAAGAGGGAGTTAGCAGTGACATAGCAAATTTTAGAGATGGCATCAAAGTATTTAGTGTAATCAAGACCAGAGAAGACAGCAAAGAATTTCAGAAGGGCCTTAAATAGCCAGGTGACTGGGTAACATGATGGCAGATGGAATCCCGTGTTGACAAGGTAATGCACATTGAAAGGAATAGTTTGCACTATTCATGTACATTTCTGGGGTCTGAATTATCTGTATCAACTCAGGAAAAAGACCTGGGCATTGTAGCCCATAGGGCTAGGTTGCCTTTATTATGTTCAGCAGTAATGCACAGACCCTACAGGCCTGTATCCTGTAAGACATTAGCTTCAACAGTTTTAGCATAAGGCTTGAGGCCTATGAACTTTGGCATGGATAAATGGCCTAACGGAAAACCCCAAGTATTGGGGAGCTGAAAATAGAGTGTTTAAGGGGAAATTCTGACCACAGGAACATGCGTCCAACCACAAGAGTGCCATGGTGACGAATTGACGTACAAAACAATAACCGGTACATGAGTTACATCCACCGATATCTAACCACAAGAGGGCCACAGCAATGAATTGACATATATGATAAAAAGTTGAGATCATTGATATACTAACCTATAGGAGAAGGGCACTCCAACATTCATTTATTCATTGGTGATCCCTCGATTCGAGGGTGATCTCTACCACGGATTTATATATGGGTCCTGAGATGACTCAGGAGTCTGATCCTGGAACTGCAAATCCACACGCAGTAGGTACAGACATTTCCTGGCGGGCCAGCTGCCTGCTGGGAGAAAGTTCTTTCTTTTTTCTTCCTCCTCTTTCTCTTTTCAGCTTCGAGGGCAAGGCGCTTCTCCTCAAAGCGGGCCACTGCCTGATGGAGGATATGGCGCCATTTGCGTCAGTCGGTGGCTTTCTGCTCCCAGCTTGTGATGTCCACATCAGTTTTCTTAAGATAGGTTTCAGTGTGTCTTTGCAGCGTTTCCTCTGACCACCACGGGATCTCTGACCATGGGTGAGCTGAGAGTAGAGGGCTTGTTTTGGGAGGCGAGGGTCTGGCATCTCCGCATAATGTCCGGCCCAGCGAAGTTGGTGCAGGAAGATCATTGCTTCAATGCTGGTGACATTGGCTTCAGCAAGGATGCTGGTGTCAGTGCGGCAATCTTGCCACTTGACGCGAAGGATCTTCCGGGGGCATCATTGGTGATACCTCTCCAAACTCTTGAGGTGCTGTCGATAGGTCACTGTAGTGGGGCGGACTGCCCCACCCCCTGAGAGTGTGGGCTGCAGCAGGCCAGTGTGCCTGCGCAGATGGGCAGCCAATCAGAGAAGGGCTTAGTGGGAGCCAATCGGGGCCCAGATTGGAGGCAGCCAATCAGGGCCCGGCTCAGCCCTATAAAAAGGCTGCTCAGGGAGAGGAGAGTCAATCTGTCCCAGGCCTTCGACAGGGGAAGGTCAGTCTCCAGAGCAGGGAGACTAGCACCGCGGACAGCGCAGTGCTGGCCAGGCTCAGGGAGCAGAAAGGAGCTCTAGCCCGAGGCCTGCCAGGCTGCAGGCCCTGAAGGGAAGGGCCTAGCAGGTGCAAGGGGCCATAGGGGAAGCGGCCCAGGGAAGCGGACAGACAAGGGGAGAGAAGGAGGACAGCGAGGCTGCTGCCAGAGGGTCCCTGGGCCGGGACCCAGAGTAGAGGGCGGGCCTGGGTCCCCTCCTTCCCCCCTTGCAGTACACCCAGCCATCGGCCGTAGGGAGCGGCCATCATAGACTACGCCATATCCCTGACAAGAGGGATTAGACTTTGGGGTGTGTGGTTGGACATGGTGGCTGGGCCATAGAGAGACTGCTGATCAACCCCTCCCCCCCCCCCCCGGAAGGGGGTGTGGATGGACTAAGGGCACTGCAGGAGGGCAGTGGCTCGAAGAAGACGCCGCGAGTTGGGAGCAACGTGGGCTCAGATGCCAACCAAGGGCGAGACAACGGGTGGGACACCACCGAGAGAGGGCGCTCCACTGGACTGAGCTAATTCCCGGAGGTAACCAGCAGGAGGCTCCAGGTGGTGAGTCCCAACCCCCTTACAGTCACCCAGGTTTCACATCCATAGAGATGTGTAGGAGCAACAATTGTCTTATAGACCTGGATCTTGGTGTCCTGCCATAGGTCATGGTCCATGAAAACGCATTCAAGCAATTTCCCAAAGGAAGCACTTGCGCACTGGATCCTGTCCTGGATCTCACTGTCAATTTTTGCGTTTTGAGAAAGTTGGCTACCGAGGTGTCAAAAGTGCTCAACTGTCTCCAGAGTCTGACTCTCAGTGGTGATGACTCCAACATTAGTAAGGTGAGGAAATACAAATAAGGAAGAGGGGAGAAACCCCTACTGAACATGCATCAGACATATCGGCATCAACATAACATGTTATAAAAGTGGCATCCCGGACTATGGGCAGTAGGAGAAAGAGATGTAGTGCTGGGGAGGGGCCAGAATGACGGGCACAGGTGATGAGGGGGAAGGTGATGGTGATCAGGAAGATAGTGGCTAACATTTCAGCTTGTCCTGAAAGGGATGGTGTGAGTATGGATGTGCAGAGGTACATTCTGTAGTATCTCTATCTACCTTACTGAGCTGGAGTATCTGTGACTGTGCTAAATGGGCTAATAAACTATTTGTAAACATAGAAGAGTTCCTGTAGTGTGCACAGCGGGGTTCCCAATGATATAATAATTTGAATAATACTGGGCCTGATCTTGGGACAAGAACCTGTCAACCCTCAAAGTGATAACTGGGAAGTCTTAAATAATCAATATAATTAATACATAATCCATAGATCAGGCTACAGATTTGGTGCCCAAACAGGGACCCCAAGGGATGCACAGGGGCAACCTCCCTACCCAGGATCAGTAACTCACCTTTAGTAAAAATTCTAAATTGAAATCCAGCTAATCTCTCTGTCAGAAACACTGCAGCTCGCCAGGGACTTCCTATTTTCCCTCAGCTGTTGTTTCTCTTTTCTATTTCTTTGCCTCTAGTATTCTACTTCTACTTTCTTCTCTGCTTAACTTCACAACAGAGGGAGGGATATGCCCTCCTGGGGGGAATAGTAGACAGAGACTCAAGCACACGGATACACACACACGGATCAAACAAAGGAACGCTCGAGGTCTTGACCATCAGACTCACTTGGCATGCCTTGTGGGTGACCATATGTCTCCCACCATTAGGTCTCCATGGAAATTTTAACTGTATAAGGATTCCTCACAGCACTCTAAGGGCATCCTTGCTGCGTATTATCGACTAGTCTTTGGGGTTTAGAATCTTTATACACACATTAAGGGGCTTTGTAAGTTGAATTGTGTCGTAATATTGAGGTACCTGAAGTTGAAATTGCAGTTGCATCAGGGCCTGGTGACTCATGCTTTGAGGTGGCGGGAGAGTTGATTTATGTTTTGTGCCATCAAAAGAGGCAGGAAGAGAAGGGCTTAGTGGGAGCCAATCGGGGCCCAGATTGGAGGCAGCCAATCAGGGCCCGGCTCAGCCCTATAAAAAGGCTGCTCAGGGAGAGGAGAGTCAGTCTGTCCCAGGCTGCACCCTGATCCATCTACCACCAGCTTGTTCCTTGCTGCTCGGTAGGTCCCAACTAGGTAATCACCTCTCAATCTACTAAGAACACATTATCCATCAATGGAAGAGGGAGGGAGGAGGATGCCCCTTCCCTCTGCTTTTTCTTGGGACTTGTTTAAGTAATTGTTGAAACTGGTTAAGGGGTTAATTATTTAAGGAGGGATGCCTCTATATAACGATAGTATTAAGTGCTTACTGTGTAGATTTTGAATGAAGCTAGTTAGTAAAATGTAATTGAACTTATTTGGTGTAGAAGTTGAGGTGAGTGGCGTAGAGTTAGTCAAGATTTCTGGGAACCCAGCTGTGGTCGACCACAACACAGCATAAAAATATATTAAAGATCATGGAGGAGGTTTTGTATGAACGTAACATAGCCAGGCTATTTTTAACCACCCGAATCTGTGGGGTTTGATCATATGATCATATGTTTAATGTAATAGTCGGGGAAAGTACAAAAAAAGCTGTACTTACACATATCACAGACAACTAATGCTTGTCTGGAGGGAGAAATGAGAAACGATACTGTCTAAGCACAGCTGTAAATATAAGTCCAACTTCCACCAAAGCAGCGTGTTAAAATCCAGAGGACTAAATTAAATAATAATATAAAGGAATGGTTGAATAAAAAGTATCAAAGGAACAAGGGAGAAAAAAACCGCACTTACCTGAACGTAACGAAAGCTCAGCCCTCCCCCCGCCATAGGTCTTAGAGACCCTGTAACTATGCATTTAGCCCATATCCTGTAATCCTGTAAATCTCTGTGCCTTTAATTTGTAATTTCTAAGACAACAGGAAACAAGAAGTCACTGAGGCTTTGACCAGTAGCTAACATGTTGCTGTAAAAAATGGAGAGGAAGTGCTTTTGGACATTTTCTGTCTAGGAGGACAAGGAGAAATAGGCAAAGCAAATTGCTTCTAACAGGAATCTGGCAGAATGATATTAAAATTAGGGACCCATAAAGCATCTAATTACAAGGTTCAGCATCGTTTTAGACAAGGCTATGCCTAATGTACATGTACAAGGTAAAGCAAACCCTGTTTACTATCCCTCTAACCTGTAAATGGTGTGGGAAGCAGTAGGAAAAGAAGCAAGGGTAAAACCCTGAGGTAAAATTCAAGCATTAAGTATTTATATTGTTTTGTTGCTTGCATATTTGTATTAGTCAAAATCAAGTTAGTTGTGATTCCAGACGTACCCCACATAGTAAAGGAAGCCAGCAACGAATCATATTTCTTCTTTACACAAAAAGTATTGAAGCCTCTAACAAGCAAAATGTAGCAGCCTTTGCTACCCACAACATGTATCATGGTTATTGTTATAGGTTTTAATTCATCAAAATACAGGAAAAGCTGTGTTATCTGGCCCTGTACCAGCCAGAAAGCTCTATAAACCAGCATTTCTAATCTTCATGGAAAGTCCATTTTATAGTCCGGTTGGCGCGGGGCCGACAGGCTCCTTACCTGGCTTTGCATGGCTCCCTAGAAGCAGCGAAGTGTCCCTGCTGCTCCTAGGTAGAGGAACGACCACGAGGGGTTCGGACTGTGGGAGGAGGTGCCGGGCTGGGGTTTGGGGCATGGGAGGGGGTGCGGGCTCTGGGAGGGCGTTGGGGCGTGGGGGTAGTTTTGGGGTACCAGATCTGGGGGGGCGCTTACCTCAGGTGCCTCCTCGCAAGTGGTGATCTGTCCCGGCTGCTCCTAGGCTCTGAGCGCTGCCTCTGCCCGCAGGCGCCACGCCTGCCGTTCCCACTGGCCGCAGTTCCCGGCCAATTGGAGCTGTGGAGCCAGTGCTCGGGGCGGGGCAGGGTGGGGTGGGGGCAGCACGCAGAGCCACCTGACCTGCCTCTGCCTAGGAGCAGCAAGGACAGGTAGCCTCTTGCGGGGAGCCACCCAAGATGAGTGCCCCCCAGATTCGGCACCCCACAGCCCCTCCTGTGCCCCAACACCCTGCCCTGAACTCCTCCCACACCCAAACTCCCTCCCAGAGCCCATACCCCCTCCCGCGCCCCAACCCCGAGCCCCGAGCCCTCTCCTGCACCCAAACTCCCTCCCTCTTAGTTAACCAGCATTTTTCACTTACCAGCTTCTTCCTTTCCCCCAACATGCTGGATAAAAAAAAGCTTTTACTGTAAAATGTTCCATTTATCTCTTGCAATTTTCCCTTTATATTTCCAGATAAATAAAGCACGTGTTAATATTTTTCTCTTACCCACTTGTGTTTTAATCTAGGGTCTAAAGACTCAAGGGAAACACCTTTGGCTCCTAACTAAATCATTAAACTTCTTTTATAGGCAAACCAAGGGGTATACCCAGGAAAAGTAATGATTTCAACCCTTAGGTTTCCTGGACCTGCTCTAAACATTTAATCCACTGGTGGTATGGTTTGTTGGTATGTTGGAATTATTTGTTTGTTTGCTAGATTGATGTTTTGTGTCAGGCCAGGTCTACACTACCGCGGTAGTTCGACAGCTGGCAATCGAACTTCCGGGTTCGATTTATCGCGTCTGGTCTGGACGCGATAAATCGATCCTGGAAGCGCTTGCCGTCGACTGCGGTACTCCAGCTCGGCGAGAGGAGTACCGCTGAGTCGACGGGGAGCCTGCCTGCCGCGTGTGGACCGCGTCTGAACCGCGGTAAGTTCGAACTAAGGTATGTTGACTTCAGCTATGTTATTCACGTAGCTGAAGTTGTGTACCTTAGTTCGAATTTGGGGGTTAGTGTAGACCAGGCCTCACATCACTAGATTATGATTTTTCATACTTTTGGGGAGTTTTTGTTGCAACAGCAATAGTTTTGCGCACAAAGGGGTGAACAGTAAAAATA
This sequence comes from Emys orbicularis, assembly GCF_028017835.1. NCBI lineage: Eukaryota > Metazoa > Chordata > Testudines > Emydidae > Emys > Emys orbicularis. The sequence goes on along the minus strand of NC_088684.1, from coordinate 8,159,949 downwards.
TTAATAGTAAAACATTTTTCTTTGTGGTACTACACTATTCCAATATTATAATTAGGGATTAACCCATGGGATTAGGATTGTCAACGTATATAAACTGCTAAGTGTGCACTGAACCCAGTAGGGCTTCCCAACGCTTGATAATGATCCAACCAGCAGACCAAATTCCGTGATGAATCCTGGCCACGTACCACTCGAGGCGCATTGCACATATGCTAAGAACATCGTCCAGCAACCTTCACTGGAGATTTCAACCATTATCACTCTGAGTGGGGATACACTGATTCGGATGTAAGAGTAAGGGTTTGATGGACTCGGTGATTAACAACGACTTTGTGTTGATTCATGAGGGGGGAGGGATAGCTCAGTGGTTTGAGCATTGGCCTGCTAAATCCAGGGTTGTGAGTTTAATCCTTGAGGGGGCCACTTAGGAATCTGGGGCAAAATCAGTACTTGGTCCTGCTAGTGAAGGCAGGGGGCTGGACTCGATGACCTTTCTGGGGCCCTTCCAGTTCTAGGAGAGAGGATAGGATAGCTCCATGATGCAAAACAACGTGGCACATTTCTCTCAGCCAGATGGTCAAAAGTACTCACCTGATCTTTGTTGGGTCAGTTTGCTAGATAGCCATCCACAACCAATAAATCATAAAGTACTCAATAGCTTCCCTCACAGCCAACATAGACCCTTACTCATCCACATCAGGCTCCAGCTACCCATCATTCAAAGTTCAATCAAGCCTCAGTGGAATTTTCGTAAGGCAGGTTGAGAAAAGTTCTGCAACACACTGGAATGTAGGGTGGCTACTATTCCATCACGTTGTATCCCAATCGATGAAACCTACCGCTGATTCCAAGGAGCCATTTACAAAGCTGCACGTTCAGCTACACCATGGGGCTGTTGACCAATTTATACTCCCTGCCCAAGTGCTGATTACCAAGCCTTGCTCAGGAAATTTGAATTAACTGGTGACCCAGACATTGCAGACCATCTAATTGAGGGTCTGGATACTGCTAGGCTCACTCGGTAGAAGGAATCTGTGGAGAAGCTTGACTTCACTTATTCCAGCTGGAAGTGCTGGAACCTGATCCACTGGCTGGTTGCTGCTCAATGACTTCCAGGCCAAAATCACCCACTGGTTAAGCCCAGTGAGGTTGCAAGACATCTAATGTGGGTAGCAAAGGTTCCGCTAGAGAAGTAATTTAAACGCAAAGTATATGACAAATGGTGTCAACTTCAACATCAGAATGTGGGCAGGAGTCAACCAGAGCTACTCAGGGTCAATGAACTAAATAAGGCCCTTAACTCCATTAAACCAGGCCCAGCAGCGGGGTGTGATAACATCTCTCCAGAATTCACTAAGCACCCTGGACCAAAGGTGTCAGAGTGGCTCACTAATTTCAATATACAGATCATTAATGAGAAGAAGCTACTGCGCACTTGGCATCAAGCAAAGGCCATTCTCAAGCCAGGCAAGGACCCCCACTATTTGGCGATTTACTGCCCAATATCCTTGCTGTCAGTGTGTTTCAACATGTTTGAGCGCTTGATCCTCCAACGAATCGCTCTGACATTGAATGACGTCTTGCAGGTTGAGCAGACAGGGTTCAGGAAAGGACATAGGCACCTGTGATCAAGACTTGGCCTTAACCACCTTTATTGAAAATGGTTTTCAACAAAATCTAAAGAAAGGACTGCCTGGATGTGACCATCGCTAATGACACTGTTTGGCACAAGACCTTCCGTGTAAACTCTCTCGAATTGTCCTGCATTGGTTGGCAGAAGTAGTAGAGCTCTTCCTCCAAAATAAGCGGGTCAGAGTACACATAGGTGATCACTGCAGTTCCTGGAAGTGTCAGATTAATGGTCTTCCTCAAGGTTCAGTGCTTTCACCAATATTGTTCAATGTGTACATCAATGACTTGCCAGCAACAGTCTTGCACATGACATCTGCTGCAGCTATCAAGCTCAGTCCTTCTCAGAAATTGACAAGGTCCTGAATGGTGATATGAAGCTCATGCCAGACTGCCGTAGTCAATGGCACCTGCAGTTGAGCTTTTCCGAGACAGTTTCTAGCATATTTCATTTGCATAATGCAAGCACAAGCCACTAGTTAAATATTTTCTTAAACGGCCAATGCCTGCAGCATGATCTAAACCCGGTTTACCTCAGTGTGACATTGGTTAGGTCATCGATGTTCCACAGTCACTTGAAGAAGACAGCAGCCAAAGTTAGCACTCAGAACAACCTGCTCAGAAAACTGGGCTGCTCAACCTGGGGTGTGAGCACCCGGATGATTGGAACACCAGCACTTGCCCTCTGCTATTCAACAGCAGAGTACTATGCTCCTGTCACTCATCTCACACGAGGCCGGTCAACGCAGAGCTTAACAAAGCTATGTGCATTGTTACTAGGACTTTATGTGCAACTCCGTTGCCATGGCTGCCAATACTTAGTAACATAGCACCACCCCATATTTGCCGTGAGGGAGCCTCCATCAAGTTCCTGGCCAAGTTCCGTGAGAACAGTGACTTGCCTCTGTACTCAAACCTCTTCATCCACCCAACACAGTTGTCTTCTAGACGCCCTTTATGGTCACTTATGCCACCATACATGAGGGTGGAATCTGCTTGGCGTAATGAGTGGTCAGCGATGGCAGTCGTTAATCACTCTCTCATCACTGATCCAACCATCTGCCCATCAGGTTTTGACCTGCCAAGGCACCTGTGGTCATCCCTGAACTAGTTTGTAACAGGACAGGGCAATTGTGCGCCCAATCCCTTCAAATGACCTGCGATGTAGACGCAGTCAACTTCAGACTATGTTGCATATTCTGGACAAGTGCCCGCTAACTTACTTTGATGGCAGGCTACCAGCTCTTCACCTGGTTGATGATGATGCTATCACATGGCTGGACACACTGCGCATACACTGAAGAAGAAGAAGTAGAAGAAGAAGCAAAACACCCTGAAAGTTCAGACAGGTTTTAGGGTCTAATCCAATACCCATTGAAATCAGTGGAAAGGCTCTTATTGATTCTAATGGGATTTGTGGCAGGTTTATTAACCCTCATGCTTCAGGGCATAAGCTAACCTCTAACTCAGGGGGTAAAGTAGAAACTTTCCTTAGGGCAGGTTGTCCCATAACTGCCTACCGCGGGGCTTCTTCCGCCTTCCTCTGAGGCAGCTGGTACTAGTCACTGCTGGAGAAAAGATCCCACTGGTCTGATCAACACTAGCAGTTCCTAGGTCCTTATGATTACAATAGTTATTTTATATGTATAAAATATTAATGATTATTAAAGCATATTCATTGACTTTTAATAACTATATAATCGGATGTGGGCCTTACATAGTTTATAAAGCTCATTAATTTTTGTATGTAATTGAGATGTGAAAAGTGCCTTATCAACCCTACATTAAATATTTATTTGAGACACTTGATTTAAAATGTGCTGTGTATATGTTTTGAGTGGATTCTAGGCTTAGGTTGAATACATGGGTTTTGCACTATAGTTCCACAGTACAATACAACTCAGTGAAACTCAAATCTCTCACCCATAGCATAGGAGGAGGTGTTTACAGCCAACTGTAGATATCTCCAGAGATGAAAGCAAAGGTTGGCACTCTAATTAGCCAGTCAAATCTGCCTAGGTTCCCAGCACATCCTTGTAACAACTGCTGTTGCCCCTCACAGATAAAAATATGTCTCTCTGTATCCTTCTCTCATCAGTTCAGGCTGTCACAACCCTTTACCACAACGCTGTGTTTGGCTCTTACCTTGCAAGTGTTCTACCAGCTTTCTTTTTTTCTTCTTCCATATTTATGTCAAGGACTCCAAAATCCATCTCTGCCGGTGTCAGTCGTTATCTCACAGGGGTGCCTCATTGTCACATTATTAGGGATGCGCTGGCTATGGAAGAAAAATTGTCTGGCGTTCTTCAACAACGTCAGCACAGCTTGAGTACAGAACACTTCGTGTGGCACTTGAGCACCGCGTAGGGCGCACTGCCTGCCTTTCGCACCCATGCTTCAGAGCCCATGAGCTTTCTGTTTCGGAGCCTATAATGCAGAAGTGATTGTGAGCAGGGGGAAAATTAATTGTGGATGCAGAAAAAAAATAACAACTGTGTTTATTGAGAAGGATTAATTCAACGACATGAACCAGTGAAGGAGAAAGGTTCTGGCTGGTTCCAGAGCTCTGTCCAGAGTGGTGTAGAGAGGCCAGACCCACTTCAGCAGTGGGTAGGTATAAATAGTTTATAAAAACCCAAGGGAGAATTTCCCCAGCACAGGTACTGTGCTGATGTAATGCTGACAGACCCCAGTCAGCAGCACCTGGGATCAAACTTGGGAGCTTAATGCATGAACCTCTACTGCCTGAGCTAAAAGACAGCTCCCTCTTAGCCAAGCTATAGGCGGCTCCTCAAGCTCTAGGTGGTTTAGTTGCCACTAGAGGGTGATAGAGTGCCACACTAAGCAGCATGGGTTACACTGGGGTCACAATAGGGGTATGCTGGGGAAGGAGCCATGCCCGGGGCCATAGAGCACATTGTTACGGCCACTCTGGCTAGTGCACCAGACCATGCGGAGGCTGTGGTAACTTAGAGAAGAGTCAGGGTCGCCTAACTTATACTGGGAGTTGCTGCAGCAAGTGAGACAGCACAAAAATGGCTTTTGCCTGCCCTGGGAGCTGTCGTTTCCATCTTTCATACTGAGCCTCCTAGGGATATGGCACAGAATCTGACCCATGGCCTCATCAGAATACAGCACTCTGATTGGTCGCAACCCCGGGCTTTGAGTGACCCTACAGAGCCGACTGCCAAAAGCTGTGACTGGATGACAGGGGATGGATCCCTCAGAATTGCCCTGTTCTGTTCATTCCCGCTGAAGCATCGGGCACTGGCCACTGCTGGAAGACAGGATACCAGGCTAGAGGGACCCAGTATGGCCAATCCTATGTCCTTATGTTTATAGCCTGAGCCCATGTCACTGTTGCGTTGCAGCTTCTGGGAGCTGGTTAACCTTTAAGTGGGTGTCAAAGAGAGTGACTATGTGCGGTGCCTCCTGCAGGCTGCAGGTTTCCAAGCTGGCACCAAATAGGCAAGCATGGAGGGGACAAGATGAGGAAGGGGCTAAAGGATCCATATTTATGCTGCTCCAGCAGCTCCAAACTCTCACGTCAAGGGCAGCAATTACTTTTCCAGCCCATATACTAGAGCAGCAGCTGCATGCTTTGGGAGCGTGAATTCAATGCCCACTTAGTTCCCCACATGATGCCCATTTACTTGGCCTTTGCGACGAGCAGGGGTGAATTTCCCCCTAAAAATGTGTTGGCAGGCACAGATTCCACGTAGCTGGCAGGGTCACAGCATCATAGAAGTGTGGGACTGGAAGGGACTTTGAGAGGTCATCTAATCCAGTCCCCTGCTCTCACAGCAGGACTATGTAATAAACAGACCATCCCTGACAGGTGTTTGTCTAACCTGCTCTTAAAAACCTCCAGTGACGGAGATTCCACAACCTCCCTTGGCAATTTGTTCCAGCATTTAACTACCCTGACGGTTAGGAAGTTTTTCCTAATGGCCAACTTAAACCTCCTTTGCTGCAATTTAACCCCATTGCTTCTTGTCCTATCCTCAGAAGTTAAGAAGAACAAACTTTCTCCCTCCTCCTTGTAACAACCTTTCACACACAAGAAAACTGTTATCATGTCCCCCCTCAGTCTTCTCTTCTCCAGGCTAAACAAATCTAATTTTTTCAATCTTCCCTGATAGGTCATGCTTTCTAGACCTTGAATCATTTTTGTTGCTCTTCTCTGGACTTTCTCCAATTTGTCCACATCTTTCCTGAAATTGGGCACCCAGAACTGGACACAATACTCCAGTTGAGGCCTAATCAGCGCGTAGTAGAGCGGAAGAATTACTTCTCGTGTCTTGCTTACAACACTCCTGCTAATACATCCAGGGCCGGCTCTAGGCACCAGTGTCCCAAGCATGTGCTTGGGGCAGCACTTTTCAAGGGGCGGCATTCCGGCCCTTTGGGGCAGCACTCCGGCCCTTTTTTTGTTTTGTTTTGTTTCGGCGGCGGCGGCACTCCGCTTTTTTTTTTTTTTTTTTTTGCTTGGGGCGGCAAAAAACCTGGAGGCGGCCCTGAATACATCCCAGAATGATATTTGCTTTTTTGGCAACAGTCTTACACTGTTGACTCATATTTAGCTTGCAATCCACTATGACCCCCAGATCCCTTTCTGCAGTACTCAGGGGTGAAAGTAACGTAAAGGACTTACCAGTACGCAGGGCAGCCGGGCTCCTGGGTAAGGTGCGGGGGTGGCTCTGGGCCCCCAGAAGGGGTGAGGCCTCGGGCAGATGAGGCGGGGCTGGGGCCAGACTCCCCCCAGCCAGCCCTTCAGCACTGCCTGGCCCACGCCGCCCGGGGCTCCAGCAGCGATTTAAAGAGTTTGGGGCTCCAGTCGCTGTCAGGAGCCCCAGGCCCTTTTAAATCACCGGGCCCTGGGGCAGCTGCCCCTTTTGCCCTCCCTGCCCCCTGTCAGTGGCCCTGCTGGTACAGTGCTTAAAGCGCTGCCGTGGCAACGCTTTAACATTGGCTGTGTACCGGCCCGTACCGGCGGCCACTTTCTTACCAGTACGCCATACCAGCCTGTACCAGCTTACTTTCACCTCTGGCAGTACTCCCTAGGCAGTCATTTCCCACTTTGTATGTGTGCAACTGATTGTTCCTTCCTAAGTGGAGTACTTTGCATTTGTCCTTATTGAATTTCATCCTGTTTACTTCAGACCATTTCTCCACTTTGTCCAGATCATTTTGAATTTTAATCCTATCCTCCAAAGCACTTGCAACCCCTCCCAGCTTGGTATCGTCCACAAACTCTGTAAGTATATTCTCTATGTCATTATCTAAATCATTGATGAAGATATTGAACAGAACCAGACCCAAGACTGATCCCTGCGGGACCAGCTGCTCCTCCTTCTCAGGTAGATGCACAGAGACCAGGCAGTTTGCGCTGTGTGTGCGTTTGTGTGTGTGTCTTCTGGAAGAAACTCTAAAAAATGAGATTTCGGGGGCAGGGATAGGTCAGTGGTTTGAGCATTGGTCTGCTAAACCCAGGGTTGTGAGCTCAATCCTTTAGGGGGCCATTTAGGAATCTGGGGCAAAAATCTGTCTGGGGATTGGTCCTGCTTTGAGCAGGTGGGTTGGACTAGATGACCTCCTGAGGTCCCTTCCAACCCTGATATTCTATGATTTGTGTGGACAAAGTGATGCAGGGACAGATTCATTCCCAATGCCTACAGGTTATCCAATGACCAATTTGTTCTCTAGTTGAAATGTGTGTCTCTTCTTATTTAATATTTATGTTACAGTAGCACCAACCAAAATCAACACCCCATTGTGGTAGTTATGTGTTTGCAGGACACACACATAGTGAGGAAACATTCCTTGCCCCCCAAAAGCTTACAATATAAATAGCTGACAGAGGGTGAGAGGAGAAACCGAGGCAATATGATGTACCCCAGCACCAGTAGCAGAGTAGAACATAGACCCGTCTCCATACTCCCACACTGATTCCCAATCCTCTGGAGCAGACTCTCCCTCTATGCCTTTCTTTTTTTCTTTCACACTTATCCCAGTGTTATCTGATCACCACTTCGGTGGCCTCAGTCCAATCCCTAATGGACTAATGTCTGTATTATGATCACAGTTGGCACTAATTGGTACTCTTAATAGCCTCCGCTGTGAGCTCTACGACTCGTGCTGCTCCCTCACCTCCTGGTACCAGCGCCAGCGGAGATCCTGCGGAGTCAAGGCACAGCTGCTGGTGTCCTCTACCTGTTGTGTGGGTAACTAAAGACTTCAGTCTCCAGAGATGACAATCCAGTATCTTTCCCAGATACTGAATCACTTTGAAATAAAGAATAAGGAACTGTGCAGCAGATACCTGGGAGACATTTTGCATTTTCAGTATCAGACCTGATATTCCATTGAGGCTTTTCTTAGAAGCCTTTTGTCTGTATCTGCCAGCACAAATCAACATTGTTTTTATTACAGGGATGATTGCTTGAACTGCTGCCAGAAGTTGTTTGGGTTATTTGGGGGTTTAGCAAGAGACATGCACAATAATCTCTGTGTGTGTGTGTGTGGACTGGCTACTTTGTTTGCTTCCGATTCTCCACGGCCGCTCAGTTCCTTCTCTCGGCCCTGTCAATTTTGTTTAAAAAAATAAACAAAAAGAAAAAGAAATCCTTGCCCCAGACAGCAGGTTCCAGCTATAATCGCATCCTCCCAGACCGGGGTTGCCATCAAGCTTTGGAGACGACCCTTTCTCAATTATTCAGAGCAATTTGTACTGTAATCATAAGCCTGTCAATACAGTTCTTCACGATTTTAATTCAAAAGGGCTTCGCTGCTATGCCCCGGAGCTGCTCTCCTCAGAGTTGGAGATAGTCCCTTTGAAATGCTCCACTCTTCTGCGCTGCGTGGTGCGAACAAGGAGACGCTGCTCCGCTTGTTGTTTCGTGGAAGAGATCAATAGCTTAGAGCTAGTATCAGGGACCAAGGCATGCGTCAAACTGCACTGTTTAGATATGCCATCAAAAGTTGGGATGCTTGCTCCTGTTGTTGTGGAAATGCTAATGGAAAGGAGCTGGCTTTGCAGTCATGGAGCCTGGAATGTAGCATGCTCCCATAGTTAGGGCACTAGACAGGGCCCAAAGAAGCTACAGTTCTAGTTCAGGGTCTGCCACTGACCTGCTGTGTGACCTTGGGCAAGTCCCTTCACTTTTCTTTCCCCTCCCACTCTATCAAGACTGAAAGCTCTTCTGGGCAGGGATTATCTGTCTCTATGTGTTTGTACAGCACCTAGCACAGTGGGGCAGCCAGTCTCAGCTGGGACCTCTAGGCACAAACAGTACTGCAGATAATTACTAATAATAGTATCCAGAGGACACAGAGTTCTGAAGCCTTCTAAGCCCATCTGTCCAGCAGAAAGGGATGCTTGTTTCCTTTTAAAGGTACTCAACATAATTCAATGGAATTCACCCTGCAGGCCAAGTAGAATTCACCCATGCAGAGTTCATTGCTGAACAGGGCCTCGGTGTTTAGTCTTTCTGCCCAGACTGCTGAATATCAATGAAAAGAGTAAACAAGGGGTTAACTCCGGCTCGCTTTGCGTCTCCCCTTGAATAGGTGCTCAGGTTTGGGGCTAAAAGAATGGCGGCTGAGATGCAGCAGAGGGAGCCTGCCTGTGGGAAAGAGGCAGGATTCCATACCCACATTTTGTGCAGATCATAAGCTGGGGAGTAGAACTGGTTGGAAAATTGTGAATGAAACATTTTTCCCATGAGGCACTGTGGCAGCTCAGCCACAGGGAGGGACCGCATTGCATCATGGGAGAGGTAGTCTAGTTGAGGACCAGGGCTGTTGGGGGGAAATGGGAGCACGAGGGACCCAGAACTACAATTTCCAGGGATCTCAGGTGGACACTGGGATTAACATTAACCTGACCTGACACATTTCAGCATTTCCAAATCCAACATTTTTTGTTCAGTGAAAAGTTTTGTTATTTAGATTTTTTTTTCTCTCCCAATTTGGGACAAAAACAGGTCTCACAATCTTGGAACTCCCCATAGGACAGAAATTCAGCTCAGGGAGGCCTGGAAGGGGGGGGTGCGGGAAGAGATTTGTTTGTCCTAGTTATGCTAACTTGTTTGGTGTCTTCCAGTGATTGGAGTACAAAGTCTTCTTCTTTCTATTTTACTTATTCATCAAATGTTTTTATACTTGCAGCTGAGAGGCCCCATAGAAAACTTCCCCTTCTAAAACCCCAGCAGACTCCAACGATAATAACAGCAACAATAAAGAATCCGCCTCGGCCTGGGAAACAAAACCCAGTCCGCTTGTTCTTGGCTTGTAATGATCATGCAAATACAAGCTGATAAAAGAGGGTAAGGCTGGCTTAGGTTTGCAACCTCTAAACGCATTATAAATATTGTATGGCGCCGTTCTTCACTGGAAAACCTTGGCTGATTAAATTAACTGGTTTGCTGTCCCTGCTTCAGTTGATGCCCCTGGGACATATTAAATATAGAAAGCTCTCTCCTAGGTTTCTGCACTGTTGCTGGTTTGAAGGAGGATTTATTGGTACGGGAAGAGAAGCAAGACCACTCAGGGCCCTGCTGGTTTGTATTTTCTGTCTTCTGAAACTGTGGGTATTATTTTTCCCCTCTGCCCTTTTCCTCCAGGAAAGTGGAAAAAAAATAAATCAGCAAACCAACCACCAGCCTTCCTTTTCCTTATTTACCGAGCTGTCCCAGAGAAGGGTCAACCCCAAGCAAGCTTAATGATGGGTAAAAAAATGCATTTCTTTCTGTTGAGAAACTCTTGGGCTTTTTTTCCCCCTTTTCCTTGGGAATGGCTTTTACTTTTTAAATCGGTATCAAAACGAGTGGAGATGAGAGGCAGCAAAAGCTGGTTCTACTTGCAGCAGGAAGAAAACCCCCGCCTCCAGTTACAGAGGGTATTTACATACAGGGCTAATGGAAGAGGCAGTTTCTGTTTCACATGCTTGGTATAGGGGACCACAGTAGCACCTGCAAGGAGGGCTTGATTCTGCATTGCAAATGGCCAGGAACTGAAAAGGGAGTATTGCCCAAGGAAGGGGTCTGCTGGGGTGACTGTGGAAAAGCATTCTGAGACAGACTCTCTGCTGCTCTAGTGGGGTGCGGGGGCTGTCAGGGAGCTGGTTATTATTCCCGGATTCTCAGACCTGGTGCTGCTCTAATTTGCGCTACCTGCCAACAGTCCCTAAAGGGCCATCCGCCACCTGGAGATGGCTGCCCCCTTTCCCTGACCCCAGCCCACCCCTTTCCACTCTCGACACATGCCTCATGCTGGCTTTATACTTGCTAGGGTCCCCCCATGCTGGGTATCTGCAGCAAGGGGCCTGAGGCCTGTGGGACCTTCCTGTGGGACTCTCAGGTGGCAGGAAAGGAGCGGGTCAGGGCAGAAATCCATCCCTCTCTACACAAGCATTTAGGTCTATAATTAAACTAAGAAACTACATGAATAGCAATTGCGATGGGCACTGAAGGGTCAAGGGCAGTTGGCACATTCAATTGGGGCGCACCCGGGGCCGGCTCCAGGCACCAGCCGACCAAGCACGTGCTTGGGGTGGCACCTTGTAAGGGGCGGCCAATCTTGGGGTGGCGGGGGGCGCTCGGGTTTTTTGTTGTTGTTGTTTTGGTTTCGGCCGGGCGGTGCTTGGGGGGGTGGGTTGTTTGTGTTTCGGCGGCATGGCGTGGCACTCGGCGGGGGGAGCGTTTCGGCGGCGCGGCGCTCGGGGTGGTGGGTTTTTTTGGTTCAGCGGAGCAGGGCGCTCAAGGTTTTGTTGTTGTTGTTGTTTTGGTTTCGGCCGGGCAGCGCTCAGGGGACTGGGTTGTTTGTGTTTCGGCGGCGTGGCGTGCCGCTTGGGGGGGGGGTGTTTCGGCGGCGTGGCACTCGTTTTTTTTTTTTCCCCAGCGGCGCTCGGGGGGGATGTTTCGGCGGGGCGGCGCGGCACTCGGGGGAGGGGGGAGTGTTTCGGCGGGGCGGCGTGCGGGGGGTGTTTCGGCAGCGCAGCACTCGGGGGGGTGTTTTGGCGGTGTGGCGCTCGGGGGGGTCTTTCGGTGGCGCGGCACTCGGGGGGGTGTTTCGGCGGGGCGCTCGGGGGGGATGTTACGGCCGGGCGGCGCTCATTTTTTTTGCTTGGGGCGGCAAAAAAGTTAGAGCCGGCCCTGGGCGAGCCAGGCTCAATGAAGGATCAGACCCAGCTGGGGAAGCTAATATAAAGGGAAGGGACGGTCTTTGGATCTCTCTTGAGATGGGAACTCTGAGAACTACCCAAGATAGCTACTGAGATGCCACTGGAGGGAGGGAGCCCCTGTGCTGAGCCTTGATAAAAGGGAACTGGGTCTCCAGGGGGAAAGCCCTGGGAAGTGTGACCTGTCACCAGAGCCGGAAAGGACTCTGTGGAGCGTGGTGAGGGGCTGGGTATAGGTGCGGGAACTAGGGGTGCAGGGGGTGCTGCACCACCCCCAGGTTTTATGCTGGGCCCTGGCCGCTGGCCCCGTGCCTGGGAACCCATGCCCAGAACCACGCTCCTGGCCCTGTGCCAGCCCCCAGCTGTGGCCCCGCCCCCAGCCTTGGCTTCCTTACCCCTGTCTGGGTCCCCCCCACAACTCCCAGAGACCCAGCCCTGCTCCCGGCCTCAACTCTGGGGGATCAGGGGGAGGCATGGCAGGAGTAAGGTGGGGGAGGGATAGCTCAGTGGTTTGACTATTGACCTGCTAAACACAGGGTTAGGAGTTCAATCCTTAAGGGGACCACTTAGGGATCTGGGGCAAAATCAGTACTTGGTCCTGCCTAGTAAAGGCAGGGGGCTGGACTCAATGACCTTTCAAGGTCCCTTCTAGGAGATAGGATATCTCCATTTATTTATAATGAGGTAAAAAGTAAAAAACTGCTTTCAGCACCTCCACTATTAAAAGTGTTCCAGCACCACTGGGGCTGGGAAAAGGGGCCTAGAGACAGGTCAAGGTAGGAAGAAGTCCAGGGAGGTGCAAGGGGTCTGAGGGAGCAGAGCTTAGCTGCTCACTACAGGTTCCTGGACTAAAACCCAGATTAGAGGGGAAGTCTGGGTTCCCCTACCAGCTGCTGAGGAAGGTGGTATGAAACCCCCTGGTACAAGAGGTAAGAACTAATGGAAACTCTGAGATACAGGGAGCAAGGCTTGCTGGGCCAGAGTCAGGACTCAAATCATTGAACTCCGTGTGCTGGTACCTAGGACAGAGTGGGACTGATCAAGACCTGGCTGGAGGGCTGGATCATGAAGAGACCTTGTGCCACTTAGTCTCTCTGCACCCCAGTGCCCGTGGGTGAAACAGGGTATGCCAGATGATGAGTCACTCTTCTTCTCCTCTGGATCTTCTGAAGGGCCAACTACAGACGTTTTCTCTTAACCCCTTTCCTGGTGCTGCCTGAGGGACCTTTCAGATTTGGAAGTAAAAACCATTTGCCAGGCCATCTCTGATACGTGGCGACAAGGTTCAGTTCTGCTTTGGATGCACAAGTGTAATTGCTAATGACTCCCAGATGTAGGGTGGGTTTGCACCTCTGCATTAGAGGGAAGAATTTGCTGCCTTGTCTATGTGTGCTACACCAAGTTACTGCTTGTAGCTGCCTGGTACAGCCAAGGGTTTTGTTATATCTCTCATCAGCAGCCTTGATCCTGTTGACCATGTTCTGTTGAGCTGTCTGCTCCCTTGAGGAAGTAGACTTGAGTTATCCCATTCCAGTTTCCAGGGGCTGGTTTGGGGGGTGATTATTCATCTGCTCCAAGGAATCTCCAGTGCAAGGCCTAATTTTAATCATCGTCCCAGTTCAATGTGTCTGTGAAGCCACTGGGGGAGATAGTGAGACCATATAAACTGTGGTTCAATAATACCAATGTATTATTGAACCACAGTCATGCTCATCCCCATCATACCCACATGGACAACGTCTTTGCCTTCCCATCCATAGCCAGGACTGGGGTGAAGAGGTATGGGATGTGTGCACACTCTGTTGGTTAATTTCAGAAGTAATGTGGGTGGGATGGGGAACGATCTTGTAGACATGGCGAGATGTTGAGGTTGGTGTTTTACCCCCATTGTGGGTGGGGGTTCTCATGAGTCCTTCCAAGAAGTTTGCAGTTCGGAGGTGATTTTGGCAGCCCATCCGCTCCCAGGGTTACCAAAGGTGTCACAGAAATGCCTGTTTATATCGATGACTTGATAGACATTTACAGTCTCTTTGCTCTGGTGATCTGCAGCTCTGTGTTTCCTAAACTGGATGATTGCTATGCTCTCTGTATGGGGCAGCATCTCTCTATGTGGGGCTCATCCAAATGCTTGTGTTGTGGGTGCAGATTGTGACTTTGTGCAGCCTTAACAGTGCTAACGTTTTCTTTGAGAGTTACACTGTCATAAGGAAGCAGACGGATGGTTTGGGGTTTAAGACAAAGGACTTGTATGTAGAACATCTGACTTCAAGACCAATTCTGTTGCAGACCTCCCTGGGTCACTGAGACTCTCTGTGCCTCCATCAGCATATGTGATAGGGAGATGATAATGCTCCCCTGGTCTATTTTGATTGTAAGCTCTTGGGGGCAGGGGCAGCCTCTTGATCTGTGTATGTCCAGCAGCTGGCACAATAGCACCTTGATGTCAGTGGGGGCCTCTCGGCACTTCTGTCCTATGAATAACGATGCACAGTGTGGAGCATTTTCAAAATAGCGACATAAATAAACGTATGTAGACAGTAAAAGGCTGCCATCCTATTTTATTCCCAACACCACACAACAAATAAATGCCGTCAGGCTGTAATTTGGGCTGGCTTCTACCATTTCCCATTGGTTGCACGGTGACCTGCAGCTTCCCTAGCCTAAACAATGATTTAAGCAACACAGTAGAGCCAGTGCAGGGGATTTGTCAGTGGGACTTTCTGGCCCAGGTATTTCTCCTGACTCAGCTTGTCTGAGCTGAAGGGCTGTAAAGTCCCATTAGAGGGGGAAGTATCAGAGGGGTAGCCGTGTTAGTCTGAATCTGTAAAAAGCAACAGAGGGTCCTGTGGCACCTTTAAGACTAACAGAATTAGAGAGGGAAGAGCCTGTTGTGACTGCAGAGTCAGCTCCTGGTGTCTGTCCTTGTACCTTTAAGCAGGTTTAAAATAGTTCACGGAGGAACTTGCTGTTTGGTGATTCCTCTTTCCCTTGTTAGCAAAAGCAGCAGCCATGTAACCATGTGCCCCAGCGTAGAGCTCTGCGGGGGCTTACAGCACATTCCCTGCTACCTGAGACCAACACAGCCACTGATTAGCCTAGCAAATACCAAAGCATCTTGTCCCTAAAGGACCAGCTGACTGCTGAGTTCAGGAACCCAGTTGGGTTGGATACTGCAGTGAATTCTGCTAGATGGTGCAGAAGCCATGTAGCAGATCTACACATCTCAGTCCCAACCCAGCCAAGGAATGTTCCAGTTCACTACAAGCGGCCCCGCTGCTGTGACTTATTGCTATATTCTGCCAGGAGGGGTGAATATTTTTACTAGAACTGTCGGGACCTTCTTGCAGAAATGTACTGGTTTCCACAGAACTTTCATCAGGAACATTTTGGGGGTGAGGGAGACTCTATGGCTGGGTGGTTCTGGACCTGGCCTGATCGGGAATGAAAAGCTCTGTTCTGAATCAGGCAGAACCTGGGTTTCCCGCTTCCCAGGCCCATACCCTAACCACCAGGCTACAGAGGGTACATCTCCCGGGCAATCACAAATCTACCCACGGCAACGAGTCTCAGAGCCCTCGTCAGCTGACTCAGCCTCACAGGGCTCAGGCTGTGGGGCTGAAACTTGCAGTGTAAACATTCGGGCTTGGTCTAGAGCCCAGGCTTGGAGACCAGCCTTCCTCACGGGGTATCCAGCTTGAGCCTGGTTGGCTACACTCCAGTTTTATAGCCCTGCACCCTGAGATCCATGAGCCGGAGTCAGCTGACCCGGGCTAACCTCAGCCAAACGGCAGGATTTTTAGAGCCATGGAGACGAACCCAGCGTGTGAAGCATGCACATGCCCAAACCTTCCCCAGCCACAATTCTGTATTCGCAAAAAGGAACCAAAAAAACTACAAAACTCAGAAGTTGCTGCAGAATGTCATTGTTGTTCTCTGGTCAGCTCTACGTATGCACAACCTAAGAAGTCAGTTCAAGTACCCACAGTCCATAGGAAATACCCAAAAGCCACATGCTGTCTAACTCCTCTGCTAATTTCACTTTATTCTGTGCCTCCTTTAAAATGAATGGACATGGGTCTTGGTTTTTTTTAAGAGGAATACAATGAGAAACATGCTCATTGACAGGCCCAACAAAGAAAGTAACAGAACGCCACTAGCTGTCACCTACAGCCCCCAACTAAAACCTGTCCAGTGCATCATCAAGGATCTACAACTTATCCTGAAGGACGATCCCTCACTCTCACAGACCTTGGGAGACAGGCCAGTCCTCGCTTACAGACAGCCCCCCAACCTGAAGCAAATACTCACCAGCAACTACACACCACACAACAAAAACACCAACCCAAGAACCAAGCCCTGCAACTAACCCCGTTGCCAACTCTGTCCACATATCTATTCAAGGGACACCATCATAGGACCTAACCACATCAGCCACGCCATCAGGGGCTAATTCACCTGCACATCTACCAATGTGATATATGCCATCATGTGCCAGCAATGCCCCTCTGCCATGTACATTGGCCAAACCAGACAGTCTCTACACAAAAGAATAAATGGACACAAATCAGACATCAGGAATTATAACATTCAAAAACCAGTCGGAGAACACTTCAGTCCCCCAGGTCACTCAATAACAGACGTGAAAGTGGCAATTCTTCAACAACAACAAAAACTTCAAAAACAGACTCCAACTTGAAACTGCAGAACTGGAATTAATTTGCAAACTGGACACCATCAAATTAGGCCTGGGAGTGGTTGTGTCATTACAAAACCTAAACCTAATTTCCCCCATACTAATTTCCCCCTACTGTTACTCACACCTTCTTGTCAACTGTTTGAAATGGGCCACTCTCATTACCACTACAAACTTGATTTTTTCCTCCCTGGGTATCCTACTGTTAATTGAATTGTCTCATTAGACTGACCTCCCACTTGGTAAGGCAACTCCCATCTTTTAATGTGCTGTGTATTTATACCTGCTACTGTATTTTCCACTCCATGCATCTGATGAAGTGGGTTCTAGCCCACGAAAGCTTATGCCCAAATAAATTTGTTAGTCTCTAAGGTGCCACAAGGACTCCTAATTGTTTTTGCTCCTCTCTTTGTTCAGCAAACCTGACACTGCTAATTAGAGGTACTAATTGGTACATCTGATTAGACACACACAGTCAGCTCTCCTTTTATCTCTTTCTACCTAAGATGCAATGGAGAAAAGTTTTTGAATTCTGTGTATCTATTATACACCAGAAGACTTGTTGGTAGGTACCGAAATGTCTCATACCAATGATACTATAATTCCTCTCTCAGGATCAAAGCATGATGAGGTCTCTCTGTCTCTAGAGAGCTCAAGATTCCTGTCCGTTTTTTTGCCAGATTGGTTATTCCTTAGTTACACATTTACTTACTGCAGTCACAGTAAAAGATGTATGTGCACTTTTCTCTCACCTTCTACTCACAGTAATTGATGTATGTGAACTTTTTCTCTTATATCTTTTACTGTGAGTAGAAGGTACATGCATTTTCCTCTTATCTTGTACTGTATTTACACATACTAACGCAAGGCCTGATCCAAAACCCACTGAAGTCAATGAAAAGACTCCAATTGACTTCAGCGGACATTGGGTCAAGCCCTCAATGATGGCTAAATATTCTGTGATGAGAGAGAGGCTGAGCTGCATTCATTTGTCCACATTCCAGTTATTTTATTTTATTTTTCTCACCTCCAGTAACATTTTCTTCTCCCACCCACATCTTCATGCCTTGAGTCACACTGGCCCCTATGCATACAGTGACCTCCCAAAGATAAATTAGATTAGGCCAGTTTTGAGGCACATGCTCTGGCACTGGTATTTGCAGAAGTAGATTGTTCAGCATGGTAAATTAATGTGTATGGGATCATAGGCGTCGATTTCCCCTCTGCCCGGTGGGTGCCTGACCCACCCCATCCCTGGCCCCGCCCCGCACTGCCCTCTCCCCACCCCCATTCCACCCCTTCCCCCAAGTCCCCGCCCCTTCCCTGCCTCTTCTCTGCCTCCTCCCCTGAGCGCACCGTGTCCCCGCTCCTCCCCCTCCCGCCTGGAAAGTCCTAAGCGCCGCCAAACAGCTGTTGGGGGGTGGGAAGTGCTGGGAGGGAGGGGGAGGAGTGGGGACGCGGCACGCTCGGTGGGGAGAAGAAGGTGAGGAGCGGGGTGCTTGGCTGCCGGTGGGTGCAGAGCACCCACTAATTTTTTCCTGTGGGTGCTCCAGCCCCGGAGCACCCACAGAGTTGGCGACTATGTATGGGATGGAAAAGCCATGCTTTATTTTCAGTAGCTTCCTAAGGATTGAGCACGGAACAACAAAACCCTTAGAAGTCATCAAGGTTTTGTAAACTTTCCACTCAGGAAAGCCAAGGATTTGGAGAAAGAGACAGACAGAGAGAATAGTAAATCTGATCCTCTTCTGTTCTCTGACCCAGTCAATCAAAAAAGTCTGTCCTTACTTCTGTGAAAGGAAGGTCAAACAAAAGGAAGTACAGGTGACTGATTGATGGTTATGACTGGGAATTAGAAGATCAGTGTGCTAGACCTCACTTTGACATAGACTTAGTGTTTCACCTTTGGAAAGTTACTTAACCTCTTTGCCTCAGTTTCCCTGTATATTACTATTCATATTAGTTTAGTGCCTAGAATAGGACCTAACCGAGATCAAGTCCCCATTGAACTCTTGATAGTCAATTTTGGACTTAACTATCTAAAGTAATGTTGTATCATCTACAAATTTTGCCACTTCACTGTTTACTCATTTAACAGCTGCTGAAATGGTGGAGAGAGGACTGTTTTGGTTAGCAATTCCTTCTGCCCTTGTTAGTACATCACAAGACATCAAACCACGTGCTGTCATGGTATCCCTATCATTCGGAGCCTCCCAAAGGATTAAAAACACTGTCTGTTACTTGTGAGTGCTACAGACACTATCATGCCAAGTAAGAGGAAAGGGAACAATTCCCCTTCCAGAAATTTAACATCCTTGGGGGGAACGAGTGGGGGAACCAAAGACACCCACCACACTCACATTTAACTTCAACAAGGGGACCTACACAAAAATCAGGAGGCTAGTTAAACAAAAATTTTAAAAGGAACAGTCACAAGAGTGAAATGCTTACAAGCTTCATGGAAACTTTTTTTAAGCACCATAATAGAGGCTCAAATCGTATGTATACCCTTCAATAACAAAAAAGTAAGAGGAGAAGAAAAGAGATGGTGAGAGACAAAAAAAAATCTTTTAAAAATTGGAAGTCAAATCCTACTGAGGAAAATGTAAACAAACACAAACTCTGGCAACTCAAGGGTATATGTATAATTAGGCAGGCGGAAAAAAGAATTTGAATAGGAACTTGCAAAAGATGCAACCTACCAGCAAAAAAAAAATTTAAGTACATCAGAAGCAGAAAGCCTGCCAAACAGTCAGTGGGGCCACTGGGCAATGGAGGTGCTAAAGGAGCACTGAAGGAAGACAAGGCTGTTGCAGAGAAGCTAAATGAATTCTTTGTATCAGTCCTCACTGCAGAGGATGTGAGGGAGATTCCCACACGTGAGCTATTCTTTTTAGGTGACACATCAGATGTACTGTCCCAGAAGGCAATTCCCATCTTTTCATGTACTGTTATAGATATCTTCCTACTGTATTTTCCACTCCGTGCATCTGATGAAGTGGGTTTTAGCCCATGAAAGCTTATGCCCAAATAAATGTGTTAGTCTCTAAGATGCCACAAGTACTCCTCATTGTTTTTCAAGGCTGAGATGTTAATAGAGGAGGTTTGGGAACAAATTTGTAAGTTAAACAGTAATAAAGTCACCAGGACCAGATGGTATTCACCCAAGAGTTCTGAAGGAACTCAAATATGAAATTGCAGAACTACTAAATGTGGTATATAACCTATTGTTTAAATCAGCCTCTGTACCACAAGACTGGTGGATAGCTAATGTAATGCCGATTTTTAAAAGATTCGAGAGGTGATCCTGGCAATTACAGACTGGTAAGCCTAACTTCAGTACCTGTCAACTTTGTTAAAACTCTAGTAAAGAACAGAATTATCAGACACACAGATGAACAGGATTTGTTGAGGAAGAGTCAACATGGCTTTTGTAGAGGGAAATTTTGCCTCACCAAGCTATTAGAATTCTTTGAGAGGGTCAACAAACATGTGGCCATGGGGGATCCAGTGGATATTGGGTACTTGGACTTTGAGAAAGCCTTTGACAAAGTCCCTCACCAATAGAGTTGCCAGTTTTGGTTGAACATATTCCTGGAGGTTTCATCACATGTGTCATAACTATAAAAGGAAGGGTAACAGCTCTCTGTGTACAGTACTAAAATCCCTCCTGGTCAGAGACTCCAAAATCCTTTTACCTGTAAAGGGTTAAGAAGCTCGGGTAACCTGGCTGACACCTGACCCAGAGGACCAATGAGGGGACAAGATACTTTCAAATCTTGGGGGGGGAAAGGCTTTTGTGTGTGTCCTTTGTTTAAGGGGTTGTTCGCTCTTGGGACTGAGAGGGACCAGACATCAATCCAGGTTCTCCCCATCTTTCTAAACAAGTCTCTCTTATTTCAAAATTGTAAGTAAAAGCCAGGCAAGGCGTCTTAGATTTACTTTGTTTTCTCAACTTGTAAATGTACCTTTTACCAGAGTGCTTATCTTGTTTGCTATACTTTGAACCTAAGACAGAGGGGATTCCTCTGAGCTCTTTAAGTTTGATTACCCTGTAAAGTTATTTTCCATACTGATTTTGCAGAGATGATTTTTACCTTTTGCTTTAATTAAAAGCCTTCTTTTTAAGAACCTGATTGATTTCTCCTTGTTTTAAGATCCAAAGGGGGTTTGGATCTGTATTCACCAGGAGTTGGTGAAAGGAAGGAGGGGGGAAGGGTCAATCTCTCCTTGTTTAAGATCCAAGCAGTTTGGATCTGTATTCACCAGGGAATTGGTGAAAGGTTTCTCAAGGCTTCCCAGGGAGGGAATCCATCGAGAATGGTGGCAGCGGGACCAGAGCTAAGCTGGTAGATAAGCTTAGCAGTTTTCATGCAGGCCCCTACATTTGTACCCTAAAGTTCAAAGTAGGGATACAGCCTTGACATGGTGGCACAGCGGTGGAGATCGTTTTAAACCCAAAAGCCAGGAAGAGATTTTTTTTTCCTTCTAGCTGCTTGGAAAGCAGAGCTGAAGGTAGATGCATATCTTATCTCTCCTTGCCTGAAGGCAGAGGTGTTAAGTTTTTTTTAACAAGGTCCTTTGTTAAGAGAACGGTTCAATAAGTGAGCAAACTTTGATCTGGTAAAGGTAATTTACAATCTGAATTGTGTTTTTTTTCTTTTTACATCCTCGGGAGTAGCTTGTTAGAAAGTCTCTGTTAACTCAGCAGCACTCAGCAGGAGCCTGAGCTAAGTACATCCCAGTTTCAGTCAACTGCAGAGGGGTGTGACCCAGCACAAGAAAACCAGGAAAATGACTACCAAAAAAGAAAAAGCTAAAGAGGAGGCCCCCAAGAGAGCTATGGAGCTGAAAGAAAAGGAGATAGAGCTGAGAGACAAAGAAGAGAAAGCCAAAGAGGGGGCCCACAAGAGAGAGATGGAGCTAAGAGACAGAGAAGAGAAAGCCCAAGAGGAGGCCCATAAAAGAAAGATGGAGCTGAAAAAAAGAAAAGAAAAAGCCAAACAGGAGGCCCATAAAAAAGAAATGGAGCTGAAAGAAAAAGAGATGGAACTGGAAGCAGCAAGGACTAGGCAGGGTGCATCAGACCATCCTAACAACTCCTCTCCAGGTACCACTTCCCATCCCAGAAAATTCCCCACCTACAAGGCAGGCGATGATACTGAGGCCTTCTTAAAAATTTTTGAAAGGGCCTGCCTTGGATACAACATCCCTTCAACCCAGTACATGGTAGAGCTGAGGCCGCAGCTCAGTGGACCCTTAGCAAAGGTGGCGGCTGAAATGCCTAAGGAACACATAAACAGTTATGAACTTTTTAAAAACAAGGCCAGAATCAGAATGGGGCTAACACCTGAGCATGCCCGTCGGCGGTTCAGAGCCCTAAGGTGGAAACCTGATGTGTCATTTACCCGACATGCCTACCACATTGGGAAAAATTGGGATGCCTGGATATCAGGAGCAAATGTTAAATCTACGGAAGAGTTGCCCTTCCTATTGCAAATGGAGCAGTTTTTAGAGGGTGTTCCTGAGGAAATAGAAAGGTACATCCTAGATGGGAAGCCCAAAACTGTAACCGAGGCGGGGGAGATTGGAGCCAAATGGGTGGAGGTGACAGAAAAGAAAAAAGCTAGTAGCAGTTGGAGCGAATATCAGAAGGGGCAAGCCGAAACAAAACCTTATCACCGGGGACAACCCAAGGCCCCACCCACATCCCAAGGGAAACCCCAGACGCCTTCTCACCCCACCACACCAGTCTCCATCAACCAACATCGCCCCGGTGATACCTTAGCAGGGCGATGTTTTAAATGTAATGAACTGGGGCATCTAAAGGCTCACTGCCCCAAGAACCCCAACCGATTACAGTTCATTACACCCCAATCACACCAAAGAACCCCAGACCCAGATGCCTCTCTCATACCCTCGGAGCGAAGGGAAACCTTGAAAGTGGGCGGAAAGAAGGTTATCGCTTGGAGGGACACTGGGGCACAAGTGTCAACTATCCACCAATCCCTAGTGGACCCCAAACTCATCAACCCTGAGGCTACAGTGACAATTCAACCCTTCGTGTCACAGTCTGTAACCTTGCCTACAGCCCAGTTGCATGTCCAGTACAAGGGCTGGTCAGGAATGTGGACTTTTGCAGTCTATGACAATTATCCCATTCCCATGCTGCTGGGGGAAGACTTGGCCAACCATGTGAAGCTAGCCAAGAGGGTGGGAATAGTCACCCGCAGCCAGGCTAAGCAAGCTTTCACCCCCATCCCTGTTCCTGAGCCGTCCACCAGGACCCCGTCTGTGTTACCGGAGACCCAAACACAGGTGGTGGAACCGGATCCCCTGCCAACGACTGCAACAGCCGTAGTGAATCCAATCCCAGAGACCCAGCCAAAGCCAGTCCCAGAACCGGAACTGGCAACGCAACCAGCACCAGAACCATTGCCAGCACTGAGTCCAGCGATTGCAACCCCGTCTACAACTCCAATGCCAGAGGGCACCAGCGAGCCTAAACTGGCGGAAGCAGCAGATAACCCTACCCAAGAGGCTCAGCCAGAGCCTGAAATACCACATAGTGCACCAGCGGACAGCGGTTCACAGTCAATGGAAAAAGCCCCAGCACCTGCATCGCTTCCAGAGGGACCAAGCCCCAGTCCACAGTCCAAGGAGGAACTGATGTCTCCAGCATCAAGGGAACAGTTCCAGGCCGAGCAGGAAGCAGATGACAGCCTTCAAAAAGCTTGGGCAGCGGCACGGAGCAGCCCACCGCCTCTCAGCTCTTCTAACCGATCCCGGTTAGTTGTAGAAAAAGGACTTTTATACAAGGAGACTCTTTCTGGTGGGCACCAGGAAGACTGGCATCCTCAAAGACAGCTGGTAGTTCCCACTAAGTATCGGGTAAAACTCTTGAGCTTAGCCCATGATCATCCCAGTGGCCATTCTGGGGTGAACAGAACCAAAGACCGGTTGGGGAAGTCCTTCCACTGGGAGGGAATGGGCAAGGACGTTGCTAATTATGTCCGGTCTTGTGAGGTGTGCCAACGAGTGGGAAAGCCCCAAGACCAGGTTAAAGCCCCTCTCCAGCCACTACCCATAATTGAGGTCCCATTTCAGCGAGTAGCTGTGAATATTCTGGGTCCTTTCCCAAAGAAGACACCCAGAGGAAAGCAGTACGTACTGACTTTCATGAATTTTGCTACCCGATGGCCGGAAGCTGTACCCTTAAGCAACACCAAGACTAAAAGTGTGTGCCAGGCATTAGCAGACATTTTTGCCAGGGTAGGGTGGCCCTCCGACATACTTACAGATTCGGAAACTAATTTCCTGGCAGGGAACATGAAAAACCTGTGGAAAGCTCATGGGGTGAATCACTTGGTTGCCACCCCTCATCACCATCAAACCAATGGTCTGGTGGAAAGGTTTAATGGAACTTTGGGGGCCATGATACGTAAATTCGTAAATGAACACTCCAATAATTGGGACCTAGTGTTGCAGCAGTTGCTTTTTGCCTACAGGGCTGTACCACATCCCAGTTTAGGGTTTTCACCATTTGAACTTGTGTATGGCCGCGAGGTTAAGGGGCCATTACAGTTGGTAAAGCAGCAATGGGAGGGGTTTACGCCTTCTCCAGGAACTAACATTCTAAACTTTGTAAGCAACCTACAAAACACCCTCCGACACTCTTTAGCCCTTGCTAAAGAAAACCTAAAGGATGCTCAAAAAGAGCAAAAGGCCTGGTATGATAAACATTCCAGAGAACGGTCCTTCAAAGTAGGAGACCAAGTCATGGTCTTAAAGGCGCTCCAGGCCCATAAAATGAAAGCGTCGTGGGAAGGACCATTCACGGTCCAGGAGCGCCTAGGAGCTGTTAACTATCTCATAGCCTCCCCCACCTCCAACATAAAGCCTAAGGTATACCATGTTAATTCTCTTAAGCCCTTTTATTCTAGAAAATTAAACGTTTGCCAGTTTACAGCCCAGAAAACTGATAACGCGAAGTGGCCTGCAGGTGTCTACTATGAAGGAAAAAGGAATGGTGGCGTGGAAGAGGTGAACCTCTCCACGACCCTGGGACGTCTGCAGCGACAGCAGATAAAGGAGCTGTGCACAAGCTTTGCACCGATTTTCTCAGCCACTCCAGGACGGACCGAACGGGCATACCACTCCATTAACACAGGTAATGCTCACCCAATTAAAACCCCACCCTACCGGGAGTCACCTCATGCCCAAGCGGCTATACAAAGGGAAATCCAGGACATGCTACAGATGGGTATAATCCGCCCCTCTACCAGTGCATGGGCATCTCCAGTGGTTCTAGTTCCCAAACCAGATGGAAAAATACACTTTTGCGTGGACTACCGTAAGCTAAATGCTGTAACTCGTCCTAACAACTATCCAATGCCACGCACAAATGAGCTATTGGAAAAATTGGGACATGCCCAATTCATCTCTACTTTAGACTTAACCAAAGGGTACTGGCAAGTACCACTAAATGAACCCGCTAAGGAAAGGTCAGCCTTCGTCACCCAGGCAGGGGTGTATGAATTCAATGTACTCCCTTTCGGGTTGCGAAATGCACCCGCCACCTTCCAAAGACTTGTAGATGGTCTCCTAGCAGGATTGGGAGAATCTGCAGTTGCCTACCTCGATAATGTGGCCATTTTTTCTGATTCATGAACAGAACACCTGGAGCACCTGAAAAAAGTCTTCGAGCGCATCCGGCAGGCAGGACTAACTGTTAAGGCTAAAAAGTGTCAAATAGGCCAAAACAAAGTGACGTACCTGGGGCACCAGGTGGGTCAAGGAACTATAAATCCCCTACAGGCCAAAGTGGATGCTATCCAAAAGTGGCCGGTTCCAAAGTCAAAAAAACAGGTCCAATCCTTCTTAGGCTTGGCCGGATATTATAGGCGATTTGTACCACACTACAGCCAAATCGCCGCCCCGCTGACAGACCTAACCAAAAAGAAACAGCCAAATGCAGTTCAGTGGACTGATAAGTGTCAAAAGGCCTTTAACCAGCTTAAGGCAACACTCATGTCTGACCCTGTGCTAAGGGCCCCAGACTTTAACAAACCGTTCCTAGTAACCACAAATGCTTCCGAGCGAGGCGTGGGAGCAGTTTTAATGCAGGAAGGACCAGATCAAGAATTCCATCCTGTCGTGTTTCTCAGCAAAAAACTGTCTGAGAGGGAAAGCCACTGGTCAATCAGCGAAAAGGAATGCTACGCCATTGTGTACGCGCTGAAAAAGCTACGCCCATATGTTTGGGGACGGCGTTTCCAACTACAAACAGACCATGCTGCGCTACAGTGGCTTCATACCGCCAAGGGAAATAACAAAAAACTTCTTCGGTAAAGTTTAGCTCTCCAAAATTTTAATTTTAAAATACAACACATTTCGGGAGCTTCTAACAAAGTGGCTGATGCACTCTCCCGGGAAAGTTTCCCAGAGTTAACTGGTTAACAATTGTTTTTGGAATAAAACATATTGTTAGTTTTTATATAATCAGTAGTATGTCTAAAGGTACGTGTGTCTTATTAACTCTGTTTTCTCCTAAAGCTCCAGGAAAGAAATCACAGCCAGTGTGGAACCAAACGTCCAACACTATCTGTGATTTGGGGGGCGTGTCATAACTATAAAAGGAAGGGTAACAGCTCTCTGTGTACAGTACTAAAATCCCTCCTGGTCAGAGACTCCAAAATCCTTTTACCTGTAAAGGGTTAAGAAGCTCGGGTAACCTGGCTGACACCTGACCCAGAGGACCAATGAGGGGACAAGATACTTTCAAATCTTCGGGGGGGAAAGGCTTTTGTGTGTGTCCTTTGTTTAAGGGGTTGTTCGCTCTTGGGACTGAGAGGGACCAGACATCAATCCAGGTTCT
Organism: Emys orbicularis; assembly: GCF_028017835.1. Taxonomy (NCBI): domain Eukaryota; kingdom Metazoa; phylum Chordata; order Testudines; family Emydidae; genus Emys; species Emys orbicularis. The sequence goes on along the minus strand of NC_088684.1, from coordinate 8,133,570 downwards.
CCCCATCTTTCTAAACAAGTCTCTCTTATTTCAAAATTGTAAGTAAAAGCCAGGCAAGGCGTCTTAAATTTACTTTGTTTTCTCAACTTGTAAATGTACCTTTTACCAGAGTGCTTATCTTGTTTGCTATACTTTGAACCTAAGACAGAGGGGATTCCTCTGAGCTCTTTAAGTTTAATTACCCTGTAAAGTTATTTTCCATACTGATTTTGCAGAGATGATTTTTACCTTTTGCTTTAATTAAAAGCCTTCTTTTTAAGAACCTGATTGATTTCTCCTTGTTTTAAGATCCAAAGGGGGTTTGGATCTGTATTCACCAGGAGTTGGTGAAAGGAAGGAGGGGGGAAGGGTCAATCTCTCCTTGTTTAAGATCCAAGCAGTTTGGATCTGTATTCACCAGGGAATTGGTGAAAGGTTTCTCAAGGCTTCCCAGGGAGGGAATCCATCGAGAATGGTGGCAGCGGAACCAAAGCTAAGCTGGTAAATAAGCTTAGCAGTTTTCATGCAGGCCCCTACATTTGTACCCTAAAGTTCAAAGTAGGGATACAGCCTTAACAACATGATATAATCTTTAATGAAAGACTAATCTTTAATTCTTGGAGACTCCAGGACAATCCTGGAGGGCTGACAACCCTACTCACCAAAGGCTCTCAAGCAAAGCAAGCAATCATGGGATTAGAGCAGCGGTTCTCAAACTTCATTGCACCGCGACCCCTTTTGACCCCAAGAGGAGGGATTAAAGCTTGAGCCTGCCCGAGTCCCATTGCCCTGGGTGGGGGGCCAAAGCCAAAGCCCAAACCCCACCACCCCGGGTGAAGGGGGGGCAAAGCCCAAGGGCTTCAACCCCAGGCAGGTGGCTTGTAATCTGAGCCCTGCTGCCCAGGGCTGAAGCCCTCGGGCTTCGGCTTCAGCCCTGCATCATGGGGCTCAGGCTTCAGCCCCGGGCGCCAGCAAGTCTAAGCCAGCCCTGGTGACCCACTGTTGGCCGACAGGATACTGGGCTAAATAGACCATGGATCTGACCCAGTATGGCCATTCTTAGATTCTCATGTTCCATTGATATAATCTCATTACATCAGACCTGAATGTCCTACTCAGTGAGATAGAGCCATAATCTTTTAAGTATGCCACAAATGTTATTTATTTAGCACCAACAATGGGCTCGATGCTGTACAGCAGGCAAAATAAAAGAGTGCCTGCCCCAAAAGCGGGCAGTGTCACAGGATCCATCCATGGCCCCTTCACCCTGCTCTGGTGGTAGAATGCTCAGGCAGATCTCCACACCAGGAAGTCCTCCTGACACAGTGGGTTTAGAGCTGGTGGAGCATGGGGACATGCTGAATGGTAGGGGGTGTGGCCAGAGGGTACTGCACTCTGGCTATTCTGGGACAGCAGAGCCAAGCCTAGAGGAGCATTTAAGGCTGCTGTAACTCACAGCCGCCCCTCTTCACTGTTTCTTCTGTGTAGTCAGTTTCCTCTTTGCCTTGTGTGGCTCATCCACACAGCAACCAGGGATAGAAACACATGTTAAAAATAGATAAATGATGATAGTTAAACTACCAAAATTGGCAGGAAGACTCAGGGACAAGTGTAAGATGTGAAACTACTCCTAACTATTTTTTTAATGGAATAGATTTAGAGTTGATGGTCTCCCTTTAACAGATTTAAGTTAAGTGTGGAAAAAATAAAAAATGCTCCATCCTTTTAATAGTGTCAGTTCAACGCAGTTCGAGTCCTTGCCCAGAAAATTAAGGATTATTGAGTAGAATCTGATTGTATTATACTGTAGCTGCTTTTATACGCAAAGGTGTCTCCGCCTGCTTAACAAAATAGCCGTTTTGTTCCACTAGCAATGGCCGTGCATTGTTTAGCAAGTCACTCCTTGGGTTAATTGGACTGAGGGTGCATGCAAGAAATGTAAACGATGACACAGACTCAGTCACATCACAGAATGTGTGATGCAAATAATATATCTGCTAGAATGCTGCCAAAAACACGTAGCAAAAATAAGTTACACAAGATGCAACCGTAAGAGTTGCATGAAGTGCTCTGTGTGTGCAAAGGTAGCAGCTTGCCAGCTGTTTTCCACAGCTGCACAGCCATCAACAGCTGCCGAGCCGAACAGGTTTTTTTTTAAATAATTTTTTTCTAAAAATACATGGGGAAAGATACTTTTTTTCCCCAGCACATGCAAAAAATATGCTGATTTTGGTCCCGTTTCAGGAAAGAGTGTGTTTAAAGTTAACCAAGTGCTTAGCGCTGTCCCAAATCTGGCTAAGGTAATTCCATAGGCCCCCCTTGCCACAGCATCCCCCATTGCCACTTCATGATCTTTAATATGTTTATCCTCACAACACCCCCGAAAGGCAAGGAAGTCTGTGGCAAAACAGGGAATCTAACCCAAGTCCCAGACTAGTGTTTTAACCACCAGCCCATTTTTCCTCTCTATGTACAGATACTTTCCTTGATTAGGGGTGTGTGACTGGGGTCCTAGGGGAGCCACTTTGCGGTTACTTAATTAGGGCAAACTGCAAAGAATGGGGCAGACAATCCCCAAAGCTGGTGGTCATTCTAGTACTTAGAGCCACCAAGCGAGCCTCAAAACAGCTTCTACAATACCTTACTGGTTACCCAGAATCCAAAACAAAGTTCCTTAAAGCCACCCAGCCTTAGGCCTCCACCCAGACACCCAAGTCAAATATGATGAGGATCACTGGAAATCTTATTCATCATATAAGAAAGTTTTACCAATCCCAAAGGATTGGACACATTATCTCCCAGGTTAATGGATATTCCAGATCTTACCCAAATACACGCTTACAGCCAAACTAAAATTTATTTAAAAAGAAAAGAGAGAGAGTATTGGTTAAAAGATCGGTATACATACAGACATGAGTACAGTTCTGAGATCAGAGTCATAGCAGAGATGGTGAGCTTTGGCATTGCAAAGAGTTCTGTCAGAATTAGTTCATAGGTTATAGTCCAATGTTCATATTCAGGGTGATCCAGGAGGGACTGGAGATCTCAGTCTTACGACTCAAGCTTCCCCTGCATAAAGAATCAAGCAGATCTCCCAAGAGCCTTTTATACACTTTTCTAGCAGCCTCTTGACCATGCAGTCCTGGGTGAACAATAGGTTTTGAAATAACTTTCTATTTCCCAATCATCACCGGTCATTTTACCACAAACTTTAAAAGACACATATAGATAATGACATTATTTCACCCAAGATTCATCTAAATACTAATATTCCCTTTTGAATCAATAGTGATAGTAATAGACAGGAACTGTCTGTTTACATGGCTAACCTCTAACTTACTTTATAAGTAAACACATACAATTAGTATCACCTCTAATTCTCTAACAATACAGGTTTGCATTTCAAGGTTCTAGCCTATCTAACATGGAATGGCTCTAATTACCATTTACATACTTTTCTAACATGTCTCTAAAGGTTGAATCTGGGTCAATTAGCCTGTGAGCTGCTTAAGCCTTTCTGACCATGTGCCACAAGGGGTTTTTTACTTCTTACACAGTCAACCTATGGAACTCCTTGCCTGAAGAGGTTGTGAAGGCTAGGACTATAACAGGGTTTAAAAGAGAGCTAGATAAATTAATGACGGTTAAACCCATTAATAGCTATTAGCCAGGATGGGTAAAGAATGGTGTCCTTAGCCTCTGGGGCACCTGTCATTGGCCACTGTCAGTAGACAGGATACTGGGCTGGATGGACCTTTGGTCTGACCCAGTACGGCCATTCTTATGTTATGTTCTTCCCATCCGCTACACCTGATTTGTCTGCTTCATCCACCTGTTGTGTCTTTTCATAAAGCTAGATTGTAATGTGCCCTTTCTGTGATTGGTTTGTGAAGCATCAAGTGCGATGGGGCCCCAATTCTTGACTGGTCCCCCTCAGTGCTACCATTAAAAATAATAATAGCTTTTTACAGCAAAAAACATCTAATGGTTGTAGGGTGCGGGGGAAGGAAGGTAGAATCAGCAGCAGACGTCCTCCTCTGCTGGCATCGCTCTGTTCCTTTGTGGTATGAAAATCGCAAGTACAAAATATCTAGAGATAAAGTATCATTGAATATGATGAAGTATTTGAAAAACAATTAGAGCTCGTTGGAAAGAATGACGCTTGGCAAAACTATTAAATTTGCTCTGCGATGCCTTCTCCCATAAGTATTCATACGGCAATATGAGCCGGTCACCAGCGGGGCATGTGCAAATATCGCTCTATTTCATTGTGTTTACGTGGGAGCTAATTAGGAACTTTTGTGAAAGAGAAACATCACCAGCCACATCCTGATCGATTCACCCCACACTACCTGTGCCATCCCGATACAAATCCAGTGAAGAGGGCCGGACCGCACCTGGAGCATGAAAATTATTTCTGCTCTTTCTTTTCAATGTCTTAGTCAAATTCTTAAAGCCTCAATTTTCTCTGGGCATCTGTGATCCCAGTTCCATGCCCTCCCCACACACACACTGTGAGCAAAGTTTTTTTCTGAATGTCTCGTATTAAAGAAAAGAAAATTCACCTAGCCAGCCAATGCAAAGATTCCAAAAGCTGGAAGCAGATGATTCAACAGGGGAAAATAATAAAGATGGCTTTGTGGTATTGGCACGCAGGACAGCTGGGTTCAAGTCCCAACTCTGCCACACATTTCCTGTATGATCTTGGCAGAGGCACCCAATGCTTCTGTTTCCCCCCTGTGAAGTGGAGATAACAACACTTCCTTTGTCTGTCCTCTCTAGTGAGATTGTAAATTCTTCAGAGCAGTGACTGTGTCTTACTTTGTACAACACCTAGCACAATGGGGCCCTTGTCTTGTCTGAGACCTCCGGGTGGTACTATAATATAAATAGTGATAAGATAACACTGATCATCTTAGCAGATTCAAGAAGGGTAAACAAAGGAAAGGATATTGGCTTGGATGTCAAGAGTAGCTCAGGGTATAAATGGTATCAGATGAGAGTCTGTTGATTATTGCTCGCTTGGATGGAGCTGGCTGCCAGATTCCTAGCCACCACTTCTCCACCCTCTAGATCAGCGGTTCTCAATCAGGGGTCCAAGGCCCCCCCCCAAGGTCCGCAAGCAGGTTTCAGGGGGTCCACCAAAATAAACCAGAGAGCAGGGCTGGTTCAGAGTCACTGGGGCCCAGGAAAGAAAGCCGAAGCCCGAGCAACTTAGCTTCACAGGGACCCCTGTGGCATGAGGCCATGGGCAATTGCCCTGCTTGCTACCCCCTAATGCCAGCCCTGGATTTTAATCTGCTGGATATGCAGAAAAACAGTTGTTGTGGCACAGGTGGACCGTGGAATTTTTATAGCATGGGGTGGGGGGGAAGGGACTGAGAAAGAAAAGGGTTGAGAGCCCCAGCCCTAGATCAGTGGTTCTCAACCTTTCCAGACTACAGTACCCTTTTCAGGAGTCGGATTTATCTTGCATACCCCCACGTTACACCTCACTTAAAAACTCAGGCTTCTGCTTCAGCTGCGGGGCTCAGGCTTCGGCTTTCTGCCCTGGGCGCCGGTGAGTCTAACACTGGCCCTGGCGACCCCATTAAAACAAACTTGCTCACAGTTTGAGAACCACTGATCTAGCGTATGGAACAGTATAAACAAGTCATTGTATGAATTTTCAGCGTGTACTGACTTCGCTAGTGCTTTTTATGTAGCCTGTTGTAAAACTAGGCAAATATCTAGATGAGTTGATGTACCCCCTGGAAGACCTCCGCATACCCCCACGGGGACACATACCCCTGTTTGAGAACCCCTGCGCTAGGTCACATTGGCAGGGTCTGGGGCATTGAACAAGGAGCAATTTTGGCTTTCCAGGTATCAGCTGTAGCTCGTGCCCCCCTCCCTTTCTTTCCCCATCTGTGGTTAGATCAGAACTTATCTTCTAGCTCACACAGACCTCACCTCAGCTGTCCATTCTTGTGTCACCTCCAGGCACAGAGAGGTTCAGCCACTTACACAAATACACAGCAGCTCTGTGTCAGAGCTGAAAACAGTGCCCAGGTCTCCAAATGTCCTCCAGTGTTGTTCTTTGGCCTTGAGAGCCTCCCCGAGACACCTGTTCTTAGCCTCAGGTACAGCTTCCCTTACACAAATAATTGACCTCCAAGAACACCGTCATTTATTAGCTAGCATGTCCCGGAGCTCCCTTTAGAAGATCAAAATTCTGCAAGGCGTTTGTTTGGCTGTTTGCCCACAATTCAAAGCATTTAATATCTAGTGCAATCTTAAATAATTCATTAGCAACTCAATCTGCCTCGTACCTCTGTTGAGAATGCTGATAAATGAGGTTAAATGGGATTCCTGCTGTTTTCTTGTGCAGTTGTTGTTTTAAACTATGACAAATATATGGCTTACCAGCTATGCAAGTAGCAGGAAGGAACGAATGCCTTTTTGTCAATGAAATAAATGTGACGCTTTTTCCTCTTTGAAAAAATAAAGATGACTCCTCCCCACTTCACCCCGGGTGCTTCTAAGAGTGAGGGCTCCACTGAGTTGTACCCGATGAATTTGAACTAGGGATTCATCCCTAAAGGCTATGCTGGAAGGAGCAGCTCAATGGCTCTAATGCTCAGCACTGGCTCGTGCTGACCTGCTGTGATAACCAGTGTATAGTGAACACGTGGTTGTGTGTCCGTGTGGTGGATAATGATTGGAAGTTGTTTGGTAGCCACTATGCAAAACAGGTCCACTTCCTAGTTCGCAGCCACCCACCACACCCCACTATCACCATCGCAACTGGAGCTTGGTCTTTTAGATGGTCAGCTCTTTTAGGCCCGGTGCTGTCATTCACCACATGTTTGTACAGTGCCTCTCTGTGACGCTTTCTGGGGGTACCCAGGGTTATGAGGTACCCCGCGAACACCCGCCCTTAACGTGAGGGAGCCTGGTCTGCACCTTCTGTGGCTCAGTTCCCAACCCCACCAGCCTCTGGCAACACTAGCATGCCCCTCCAGGCCTACGCAGGCCCCGCTCCCTCTTTGCAGGATAATGATAGGCACACACCAGCTCCTGAGCCCTCCAAGCATCTCCCTCTAGCATCCAGGCCCCATGCCTCTGGACAGCCACAGAATTCACAGATCTGCTGCTCCCAAAGGAATAGTGCACCCCAGCTTACCAGTTACACCCAGGATCACCACTCCGCTCAACACACAGCCCTTAGACATGCTTACAGTAAAAACAAGACGCGTCTTTAACAAGGAACAGAGACTCAAGAAGAAGCTATTAGATAGAAGTATTGGAAACAAAGGGTTACACATAAGATAAAAGCAACACACCTTCTAGAAGCTAGTGTTACTCACCAGCAGTTTTCGGCCAGGTGGGCTGTGATTCCTTTGCTGTGACACAAGCGGCGCTCTCTGCTTGGCCCCTCAGTGAAGGATTCAGAGTGTAGTTCTGTCCTGACAGCCAGAGTCCAAAAATCCAGTCTTCACTTGTAAACGGGTCTCCTTGCTGCTGGTTTAGTTCCTCCTGTAAATTCCCTCTCTGGGAGCACTCACTGCCCCTTCATTAGCATTCAGCTCAGACTGTAACTGGGCCTCCATTGTGAACCGTACTATGTTCAATTTACATCTAGCCAGACAGATGGATCAACATCTTTTGCCTGAAAGAAACCTGTTTCTCACCTCTTGGTGACCAGCCCCCAGTCACAGACCTTAAGACCATAATTTTCAGTGCATATGCACAACTCCTCACACATTATCTGTACGTTCATCGCACAAGGATTGTGAGGTCCAGTGTGACACAGACCTTACAAGATGCTGCTGGTGAACTAGTATGTAGACACCAGACCTAGGGTATCTCTGTACCCTTTGCACCACTGTGCTCTCTGCCAACTGGCACAAGAGAGCCCTGGTCACACTAGCACAATGGGGCCCTGGCCTGGTGCTACCACAGTATAACTAATCCGTAATAACTCATCTGTGCCTTCCTGGATGGCAGCCCCGGTGGAGAGACCAGGGATTATAAGAATGAGAAGGGTATGAAGAATGAAGGTCCCTCTCATTACTAAAAGTGGTCCCTGAAGGTCAGGGCTGAGCTACAGTGGCAAGAGGCTGCTGTGGGAATGCTTCTGCTGCTACTGGGATGAGGGCAGTGTAGCCTAGTGGCTGGAGCAGGCAGCAGGCATAGTGGCCAGAGCCAAAGTCAAAACCAGATGTCAGGAACTGGATACCAGAGCCAGGGGGTCAAGCCGGAGTCTGCAGTCAGGGGCCAGAGCCAAGGGTCAAAACCGGAGGTCAGGAACTGGAGTGAGCAGGGTATCAGGCAAGGAAGGGCTCAAGGCAGGGATGGGACAGAGGCAAGAGTGGGAGCAAATCAGGAGTTGCAGGAACCAGGTAACACAGGAGCAGGCACAGCGGCGGGCATGAGCATTGAGACGCCAGCAAGCTGCTGCTGTTGCTGGCTTATGAGCCAGCCTGCTGGCCTCTGCAGTAAATCAGGTGGTGTGGCTAATCAGGCAGCTGCTGCAGGCCAGCTGTAGGGATGAGCTCTGCTGTGGGCCCTGATTCCTGACACTTCCCACCCTGTCCCTGAGCTGTCAGATAGAAAGTTTTGGTCTACTTCTATGGCATCTTCCACCAGCACCAAATTCACAACAGTAAATGGATGAAACCCCCTCTGCCAGCTGTGACTAGAAAAGTATTAACAGAGATGTCGGTTTTATACTCAAATTACACTTCAGATCATCCAGACTTCACTGTGGTGGGGCGATGACTCACCGGCACGGCGCCTCCTGCTAGTCGCCCTGGGAATTAGCTCTTCCAGCCCAGAGCGCCCTCTGCAGGCCGGTGTCTTGCCTGCCGCTGGCCCCCATGTCCCTCCCGGATCCCGGTGCCCTTTACTTCAGGGTTCTGACCCCCACAATCTGGGTCTCCCCAACCCGGGGAACCTCCAGCCCTCTATCCGCACCTTGCCTCGGTGGCTACTGCCAGTCACCATCTAGCCCCCGCTCACAGGGGCAGACGGCAGTCTGTAAACCACGCATCATCAGCAAGGGGGGTTGGACCAGCTGCCTCTGCCTATCTATGGGCTGCCCCTCCGCAGCCCTAGTACCTATTTGGCCCTTTCAGCAAGGCCCGCAGCCTGGGGTTTTTCCTGGCTGGAGCTCCCCAGCTCCCTCTGCCCTTCCTGGGCACTGTTCCACCTCAGTTACCCTTCTCAGTTCCCAGGCAGCCCAGTCCTTCTCTCTCAGGAAGCTAGAGAGAGAGTCTCTGCTAGTCTCTGGCCCTCAACCCTCTTATAGGGCCAGCTGTGGCCTGATTGGGGCGTGCCCCCCCCCCCCCCCGTGGCTGCTTTCCCCCAATCAGCCCAGCTTTTCCCCTGCCACAGCCCTCTCCCACGGATGTTTTAAGCCCTTCAGGGCAGGAGCAGGGTGGCCACCCCGCTACATTCACACTTGTGTTTACAATAATATCAGAAACCCTTGACATGAATAGACCACCCGTAATTCTGTGTTAATTTTCTATCACATGCACACATCCCTTTATTAAAATATTTGGGTTATCGTACTGTACATTATTATCACTATTACTGTAAAACGTAGAGACCCCATGTAGGGCCAGGATCCCATTGTGCAAGGCACTGCATAAACAGAACGAGAGGCAGCCTCTGCCCTCACCCGCTTACAGTCTAATCAGATGAGACAGACAAACGTTGGAAGAGCAAATGCAGGCGAAGTGGCTTCCCAAGGTCACAGAGAAAGTCTGTGGCAGAGCTTGTAATTAGGGGTGCCAACCCTACAGGATTGTCCTGGAGTCTCCAGGTATTAACAATTAATCTTTAATTAAAGATTATGTCATGTGATGAAATCTCCAGGAATTCGTCCAACCAAAGTTGGCAACCCTACTTGTAACTGAACCCAGATCTTTCAAGTCCCAGACACCTACCTTAACTACAAGATCATCCTTCTTCTCGGTGTGGAAGTCTTGCAACCAAAACTTATTTTTTCACTGGGGCTAACAAAATTATTTTATTTTGAATGCTATTAAAACCAGGATTCGAACCTTGTCGGTGTTCTTTTTAATGCCTTGAAAGATCATTACTCAGACTAGCATCTAACCGTGAAATATTTTTGTTTCTCGTAAAAATAATTTTATTCGAAAATACATTTGCCTGTGGCATTTAAATGAGATGTAAACCAGTATTTATGATCCTTTTCAAATAAAGTGAAACCTTCAGTTCTTCCCTTATGATGCTTTTGCTGGACAAGACAAGCTAATTCTTGCTCCTTGAAAAGCAGTTTTTGACAAAATGCTGATCCTAACATTAAATTTGCAGAAGCTCAACTGTTTTTCTGCTTCGCCCACAGACACCATACGGTGCATAATATGTAGGACACATTGAATGGTTGGAATTAGCACAACCATTTGTGAACTGCATATAAATGTATAATTTGCACCCTAATTCTCTGTGATAATAGGCAAATTATGGAAAGTGATAGCATCATTATTTTTGTAAAGTTGGCGTGCACTACTCAACACAGAACCAGAACTTCAAGACATAATGGACATGCATTGTCAGAATGCCCTGTTAAGCGTGACTTGAACCAAGGAGTATTAGTGTTTTTGGAAGATTTCCCATACCAGAAATACAAAGGGTCATATTTTGCTCTCAGTTATAGCAACTGAATGTCCTGCTCTAACAAACCATTAGGCTCAGATCCTCAAAGGTATTTGAAATCAATGGGAGTTAGGCACCTAGATAACTTTGAGGTTCTGGACCTCAAGCTGTTCCTTACCTTTAAGTAAGTCAATTGGACTGCTGGCATGCTTAAATTTAATTGCTTTCTTAAGTGCTTTGCTGGATCAAGGCCAACGCAAGAGCAGAATCAGGCCCACTGATAGCAAACAGGCTCAAAGAAGAGTATGATAAGAGACAGGTGAAACACTTTAGTTTAAAAATCACAAGAATGGTTTTTTTTTATGTATTTAAAAAGAGGTTGGTATTTTAAAATTTTTGTGCAAAACCTTTCTCAGTTTTTGGGCTGCAATTAATTTGTAATCGATTTTTCAAAATACCATAGCAGGTGAATGTTTTGTGATGATCTGGATCTTTTCTAGTAAACTTACCTAAATCTTTACGGTCTAGAGCCTGATCCAGAAAGAACAAAGCTTTCTCCCAGAAAATTCCTGTGCATCCCTATATTCACAGGGCTGGAAATATGCCAGTAACAGTCTCGCTTCATATTGCAATGTATTGTCTAATGTTAACCACTGCCCTCGACTGGATGTTATAAGAACTGCTCATCTGTGTGTCATAGGCTCAATATTGTTAGTAGCTAAAGGGGATTCTCACTCAGCTGGAGTGATAGGGCCTGTGCTTTTGGAGTAGGAGGATCTGAGTCCTATCCAAGCTGCCACTATGACATTAATGGCCTTGGTTTATGGTATTTTAGTATGTCTGTAGGGAAAAGGTGCACTGTTTGTGCAAGTTAACTCTAGCGCTGCTCTAAGCCTAGCCTTTAACCAAACATCTTGAATACTAATATTGATCAAGATTCAGAGATTGGTGTCAGGTTTGATCTAAGCTGTGGCTGGCCCTTAACTTCAGGCCAACTGGCTGGCCCATCTCGTGTACATTAGTGTTGGAATGGCTCGATAGCCGGTTTAGATTTTTCTGCCAAACTAAGGCTAAGGCATCAACATAAACACAAATGGAAAGCAATGTCTTTTGGATGGCAACTGGACTCTGCGGGGAGATTTCGTCAAGCTCGTCTCTGCTGATATCATTGGTTACAGTAGTACCTAGGTGTGATCATTGCTACCTTGTACTTGGTGTGGTGCAAACACACAGCAAGAGACAGCCCTAAAGAGCTCAGAGTCTGTGCTGACAAGACAGAGCGAGGCAATGGCTTGCCCAAGCTGGTCATTGACAGCAACAAGACAAAGCGAGGGCTCCTGACCCCCAGGCTGGTGCCCGTCCTTCAAGTCCACTCTGACTTAGGCTGTTTTGTTCCCATTCTCATGGTCCACATGCTGCCAAAAAGGCAGCCAGGTTTCCAGAGCGACATGCAATGTGTCGGTTTTGGTTGTCCCCCAAGCTCCTGACACTGCTCCCGTCTCTAGCTCCCAGAGATGGCCGCCCACCTTTCAGGCTCACAGCATCCATCGCAGGTCCTGCACCGTTCACACCCGAAGACCGCACTGTGCAGCAATGCGCTGCTTCCACCCACAGCCTGAGGCAGGGAGGGTGCTGCGAGTGAGATAAACGCACTCTGAAATGAGACTTCCCCTATCTCCTCCATTTCACTCCACCATGACTGCTGGAGCTATTCAGCACTGCAGGCAAGTAATCTCTTTGTGGGATGTTTTATCAGGAATCTTCACAAGACAACTATTCATCTTCAATCCTACTTTTATCAAGGGTTTCTTTTTTCCCCCTAAGGCTTTTGAGATATCAGTATCGTGCCTGTCACAAACAGTTACAACCTCATCTTCTCCACCATTACAGAAAATAAAGGAGCCGGAGAAGAATTGACATGGCATTCACAGAGATCAACAGCTGATCTAGGAATCAGAGAGAAACTGACCAGCGGAATGGTAGTAGGTTGTCATGCCTGTCTGGATACCTCCCTAGCAAACATGAGGCCCAGTGTAAATATACTGAGGGGGGACAAAGGGGAACTGGGTTGTCGTGGGTTGTGTCCACCACAAAACTGGGATGTTTGGAGCCTTCCAACCACACAAGCTCTCAGGGACCCACAGCTGAACACAGAGGCAGCTCATTGCCCCCAGATGATTCTGCTAACGAACATCCCCCCCTGACTGGATGAAAACTGCAGCAGGCCCATTCCTAAATCTTGCATCAAGCCCAGGTCTCTTAATAGTGTTTCCTGCGTGCGGCTGCGTTTCTGGGTCCTGCCTCCTGGTTCCTGGTCTTGGTTTCCTCCCCCTGGTTCCTGGTTTCCATTCTTGGCTCCTGCCCCTACTCCAGCTGATCCTCTGGCTCTGATTCCTGGCTCTCAGCTCTGGCTCGCTCACTGGACCAACAACTCAGCTCCCGATTCACCTCTGGCCTGGTCACCTCTGCACCAACCACTAGGGAACCCTCCTGCCTTGACCATTAGGCAGGACTGCCCACGCCTGATCCTTAACACAAATTTGACAGCGAAAGAGGCTCATTCTGATTCAGGAGACACACTGGGAGTAAGAATCAAGGGCTTGATTCAACTCCCACAAAGTCATTTTTAAATGCCTACAGTATTTATACGTCCCCATTACTGTAGTAGCTGAGTGCCTCACAGTCTTGAATGGATTTATTCTGATGACATCCCTGCAGGGTAGGGAAGTGCTATTTTATAGATGAGGAGCTGAGGCACAGGGAGATCAAGTGACTTGCCTAAGGTCACATAGAAAGTATGGCAGAGACAGGAACTGAATCCAGATCACCTGAGTCCCAGTCCAATGCCTTAACTACAAAGCCATCCTTTCTCTGTGTGAGAAGGTGTCTTGTGGCCAAAAAGAGACTAGTAACTTGCCCACGGTCACATAGGAAGTCTGTGGCCAAGGTGGGAATGCTCTGTAGGTAGGAGTTGGATCAGGCCCCTAGAGCTCAGAATTAGGACTGGAGACCAGAACTCCTGGGTTCTGTTTTTAGTTCTACTGTCCCACTGGGCCTGCTTCTCGCTGCCTTGTTCTCGTTTATACCTGTACAAAGTGGGTGTCACCAGAACTCTTCATGGATATGAAAAGACATCTGATATGGTCAGGATTTTACCACATGTGAGCAACATGAGAACTAGCACAGCCAAAATTCTCCTGGAAGGGCCAAGTGCTATGAGAATGGCTTTCTTGGACCAGCAAATGAAGCTGCTCTCTTGTCCTTGGCTTTCCACCAAGCACAATCAGACTAGCTTCGATATCTTTCTCACTTCACCGGGTACGGTGCAAGCAGTGCTAATGTGAGTAAAACACCCTTGACCTTCATCAAAGCATGAAGTTAAATCCAGCAAGTGCTGTTGAGTCTCTGGGTTCATTTCACAGACTTGCTGTGTCCATGCTGCTCCTTACTCACAGAACACAATCTCTGAACCCAACCATGACCCTCCTTCACAATCCTCCTCAAGACCCATCTTTATCTCATAGTCTATAAGAAACCAGACAGTCATTTATGGCTAGGTTGAAGGGTGGCTGGGGATCGTGGATGCTAACTTTAATGATTGATAATAATATTTTAAATATATACATATTAAAATTGTATATATTTGTTTGTATCCCTCTTCGTTGCCCTTCCTAAGTCACTTGCCCTCTTACATTGTAAACTCTTCAGGGCAGGGAACGTCTTTTTTCCTATCCATTTGTACAGCACCTGGCACAATGGGACCCTGATCCTGATTGGTGCCCCTTGGCACTACTGCAATAAAACTATTAAACAATAATGACAATGGCAGCCAAGGATGCAGTCAAAGAGAGCATCTTTTTGGGGGGTGAGGATTCCCAGCTGGCGTGGACAACTGTCACAGGGTGAGCTGGTCCTTTGGGAGAGTTGGGGCTCAAAGTCTCACCTGCGCAAGGTATCACCTGTCTCCCCAAGTGAAGGGAATGACTTTAGAAGAGTCACGTGATAGAAGCATGTGACTCAAAACCAGGCCTCATAGGAGATATAAAGGACAGGTCAAGTTCAGTGAGCAAGGGAGTAGGAGGGATGTCTGAGCTGTGTTAGTTGGGGATTCCCTCCTTAGTTCTCAGGCAGAGGGCCTGGGAAGAGTGTGCCTTCAGGAGCCAGCTAGGAAGGCCAGAATGTAGGGACCAAGTCTGCGGGAGGAAAACCTCAGCAGAGGCAGGACTAAGACACTGGCCCCAAAGGGATGAACCTGCTGGGTGGAAGTTTGTTATGCTTCCGTTTGAACTATATATTAATGAACCAGACCAAGAACGGGTGGTGTTTGACACAGAAAAGCCTATGTGAAGTTGGTCGGAAGCCCAAGCAGAGGACAGTGAGATGGTGTCATGACTTGCATCTGAGACCTTGTAATAGCAACATCGATGTGCAGCTCCTCGTGAGTAGAGGTTACAAGGATGATGGTGAATCTGGCCCAGTCTTGCCATGCACTATCCAAAGGACATTCAAGGTTATCCAGACAGAGCAGAAAAGTTCACGAAGCTGCTCCAATGGCCAGTTTCCAAGGCACAAACCAAATTCAAGGAAACGATGGCTGGTTTGCAGAGGTGGTTCAATTGTCCTTTGAGGCTACATTTCAATCAGGTCAAACTGTTTAGCTAGCAGGAAAATGTAGTGCTCCTGGGGCAGAGAAGGAGGTGCAGAGGTCATTCAGACTCAGGCCTGGTCTACACTGGGGGAAGTGGGGGGAATCGATCTAAGATATGCAACTTCAGCTACGAGAATAGCGTCGCTGAAATCGACATATCTTAGATCAACTTAGAATCACTTACTTCACGTCCTCGTGGTGCGGGATCGACCGCCGCCGCTCCCCTGTCGACTCTGCTTCCGCCTCTCGCCGTGGTGGAGTTCAGCAGTCGACAGGAGAGCGATCGGGGATCGATTTATCGCATCTACACGCGATAAATCGATCCCCGATAGATCGAACGCTACCCGCCGATCCGGCGGGTAGTGTAGACATACCCTCTCTATGTGGGGGAAGAAAATGTACCAGTCAGTTTATTGCTGCTTCTCTTATGGGAAGGCCTTTACAAAGAGGTGCATCTTGCATTAGGGAAGTGGAAGGGGCTATAATGTGGAGTCAGAGGATGAAATTAAGAAAAAGGTAACTGTAAAATGAGTATCAGGAAATGAATGATGAGAGACAGGCTGTAGGGGAGAACTGGTGACCACAGATTCCAGTGATGCCAGCTGTATAGTTACTTGAACCAATGGATTGATACGTAGAAGTGGTGGAAGCCCCACTGATTAAGTCATTTACAAGTGGTCTGTACAAAGCACTGAAAAATAACACTGTAGGGAACAATTCATGGACCAGACAAGCTAATATCTCTTTCTCTAACTACGGTTAAAGCAAAGTCCTGCCAAGTGGGAATAAGAAACCTTTGTTTCCAGTGCTTCCAGTTTCCTGTCTTACCTACTTAACCCACCTCCCTCCTTCTCAGCAGTTGTTTGAACAATCAAGATCAGGAATCTCTACCTGCTCTAGACCTTTGTCTGCTCTCGCTCAGCTCAGGACTGAACCTTGAGTCATGATCTCGGTGACCCTATCTGCCCTTCCATTCCACTCATAGCTTTTATAAGCAAACTACTTTGGGAAAATAATTGAATGCAAGAATTAATATTTCTGTGGGCTTTTTTTCCCTCAAAGATCAATGTGCATCCAAGTGAAGATGGATGTGATCTGAAATACCATCAATTATGTTTCCACTTTGATGTCAACCTTTATATGATCCTCTGACAGATCTGAACTAAAAGGCATACATTAATCAAATGCTGTCTTTATTATTTCCCTGGCACCACTACCCTTGGAAAAAAATCAACACTCCTATC
Source organism: Emys orbicularis (assembly GCF_028017835.1). Lineage (NCBI taxonomy): Eukaryota > Metazoa > Chordata > Testudines > Emydidae > Emys > Emys orbicularis. The sequence goes on along the minus strand of NC_088684.1, from coordinate 8,117,091 downwards.
TACTAGGAACATGCTTGATGATAAATTGGATCCTTTTCAGGTAATAACAACATATAGTCTGTGAATAGCATGGATCTGTAGATCTTGAAGCGCTTTACAAAGGAAGTATTTATGAATGGGGAAAACTGAGGCATGCAGAATCACAGACAATGTGCATGGTACCTGGGAAAGAAGAGTGTTTAGCTTGCTGTTTCATCTATAGCCTCCCTTACCATAGTATCCTATTATCTCACATCCTTTAATGGGTTCATCATCATGATGCCCCCTCGGAGAGCAGGAAGTACTTTTTAAGCCCATTTTCCAGATAGGGAACTGCAGCACAGAGAGTAAGACCCACAAAGGTACTTCGGTGCCTAAATCTCAGCTGTAGGTGCCTAAGTCCCGGTTTTGACTCCACTGCGAGCCACAAAACTTCACCGAGCCCTATAGGCACCTAAACTCATTCAGTGTAGAAGAGTGTTTGCAGTATAAAGTTCCCCGGGCACTTATGTTTCTGCCTCTGAGCATGTGCACTACTGCCACAATTCTAGGCATCTGGACCCCTATCTCCAGTCTAAGCCCCAGAGCAACTCATGAACAGGAGGGAAGATAGCCATTCGTGTGCCTAAGTCGCATGCAGGGCCCAATCCGGCAGGCGTGCTCAGAGGCTGCCTGCCAGATAGGGTCCCACTGTAAATACTTAAATAGCTATTGGGCCAGAGAATGATGCTGTAGACCAGCAGTTAGGGCACCTACTTGGGAAGTTGGAGACGCAGACTCTGGTCCCCCAGCTCTAATCACGCTTTCAATCTTTATACAAACTGGATCAGCTTCAACGGGAAAGACTGAGGGAGCCCTACATCGAATATCCCATAGCATAGGAGTCCCCTGTTCAAATCCTTTCTCCCCCTTTGCGAGAGGGGGCAATTGGACCTGGGACTCCCACATCCCAAGGGAGTGCTCTAACCACTGGGCTTAAAAGTTGTAAGGGGGGGGGGGCCTCCTCTGACTATTTTGTAGGGAGTGAGGCCAGCATGTAACTCAATGCCAAATGCCTTAGGCGCCTAAGCCACCGGGGGGCAGGTTCCCATTTGTGGATCACTAGCAGAGATAGGTGCCTCCCTGCAGCCCAGACTTAGGTGCCTATTTCTGAGAAGGGGGGCAGGGGTTGGGCTGAGGACACAGTCCTCTTGTCGGCATCTCCCTGCCTAGCGTGCTTGCCTTTGTGGATCACATTGTAAGGTGCCCATCTCTCCCCGTTCATAGGGGCCTGACTCAGGCTTTGTGGATTGCAGTGTCGTTCTTGTGATTTTTCTAGGTGCCATGATACTCATCATTGTGACATCTAAGTCCCTTTGTGGATCTAGGCTCACCCAAGAAGCCTGTGACAGAGCAGGGAATTGCATCCAGTTCTACCAGGGATCAGGCTAGCACTCTAACCAATGGACCAGCCTTCCTCCCAAGTAGATCAGAGCATCCCATGGACATTTTAGGCTATATTGTACCCTGACTTTCACCTGCTGCAAGTTCATTGACTTCTCTGGAGTTGGGTGGAGTGTACATTAGCTTAGTAGAAGGCCCATTATTTTTAAATTAAGGTTTGCTGTAAGTAAAAGGTACAATAGCTGTGAGTGATCACATCCCTTTGTAATGGATACATTAAAGCAGAGAGTGACAACTGTTGATCATATACACATGACACCCCCCAACTGAGCCTTCTCCTCAGGTAGGGAGGTTGGTAAGGATGGCTCCTAGTCCTTTCACCCGCCCCTAATCCGGGTAAGGCCTCCTGCTGTGATGGTAAAGGGGCCCCTGAAAATCAGGATTACTTTGTGGTTCCTTGGATAGGCTCCCATGTTTTTCTCCTGTGTGATTTGTAATCTACCAGTCTGGGCATTTATAACCCCATCTTCACTATGATATCAACCTCACATTATGCCAGTTAGGAATAATCATCTCCTCCCAACGTGGAAGCCAGACTGTCCCAGAAAGATGGAGCTTCCCCTGAATTCCCCAGGGTGGGGTAAGATGCCTCTCCACCATCAGAAGTACGGGTACCAGCTCATCATCCTAGCTGCCAGTTAAAGAAAATGGAGTGTCACCTCTTAGAATGGTCTGCAATGGATCCAGAGGCATTTTAACTCCTGGTGTGAGCTCCTGTGCATGTGTTTCTGAGGCTACGTCTACGCTGCAGCTGGGAGGTTCCTAGCTCAGGTGGACGTACATGGGCTAGTTGTAGTATATCCGTGTGGCTATGGCGATTCAGGCGAGCTGCCCATGTATGTCCCTAGGATCGTGGATAGGGCTGTAGTCAGGTGGCTAGCCCAAGCCGCCATCCATGCTGCTGCAGCCACGTTGCTATTTTTAGCATGCTAGCTCAAGCAGAGCTAGCACATGGACATCTACCTGAGCTGGAAATTACACTTCCAGCCGCAGTATCGACAGAGCCTCAGACACCAGCAACCAAGGTATGTCATCACTTGAGCACCTCTTTCCATCCAAAAAGAACAAGGAGTACTTGTGGCACCTTAGAGACTAACAAATTTATTTGGGCATAAGCTTTCATGGGCTAAAACTCACTTCATCAGATGCACGCAGTGGAAAATACAGTAGGAAGATATATATATATATATATACAGAGAACATGAAAAAATGGGTGTTGCCATACCAACTGTAATGAGACTAATCAATTAAGGTGGGCTATTAGCAGCAGGAGAAAAAAAAACTTTTGAAGTGATAATCAGGATGGCCCATTTCCAACAGCTGACAAGAAGGTGTGAGTAACAGTAGGGGGGGAAATAGCATGGGGAAATAGTTTTACTTTGTGTAATGACCCATCCACTCCCAGTCTTTATTCATGCCTAATTTAATGGTGTCCAGTTTGCAAATTAATGCCAATTCAGCAGTTTCTCATTGGAGTCTGTTTTTGAAGGTTTTTTGTTGGAGTATTGTGACTTTTAGGTCTGTAATTGAGTGACCAGGGAGGTTGAAGTGTACATGGCAGAGGGGCATTGCTGGCACATAATGGCACTGCCATGTACATTGGCCAAACCGGACAGTCTCTACGCAAAAGAATAAATGGACACAAATCAGACGTCAAGAATTATAACATTCAAAAACCAGTAGGAGAACACTTAAGTGCACCAGGATCCATCTCCGAAAGCCCGTTCTCCAGCTTAGATCGGAGCTATTGTGGATCGAGATGTTTTAGGCCCAATGACTCATGTCTCTTTCATCTCCCAACAAAGTATTTTGTAGGTACACCAGTTCAAAGCCAAGTAAAACCAGGTCTCTGTTCGGCCTCCCACGTGAATTCTCTGGCTGAGCTACGGAGGGAAGATGGGATCTATTGAGAGAGCACTACACTTAGAGACTGCAGTTATTCAGAGCGTGAGACTCTGTATTTCCAGCAGAGATAGAGAATGTGTGGGAGATAGAGAATGTTCTTTCTGCCTGCACTCTGGGAGCTCTCAGGTTCAAGCTAACAGCAACACTCCTAGACCCCGAGTGAAATGGGGTCCCTCAAAGCTCTCCACCAAGGCACATTTTAAAAGCTCCGAGGAGTAAAAACAAAAGCAGGATTGTGTTTGGTTTGGTTTTTTTGTTTTCAACTGAGAACCAGCACATTTTGACATTGCATTTAGTGCAGGGCAATTACCAGCGGAATTCAGTCTTGCTTGCTGTTCGACATTGTGACATACCCAAGGTGCAATCTAGACTAATGAGAAGCTGTGTCACCTCTGCCCTCTTTCCTGGAGTGCCCTTTAAAATGCCTTGCTGCTGTATCCTCCGGCTCGGCTGGCTCAAACAGCCTCCAGCATGCAAGTCACTCCCAGCTATGTCTGTGTGTGAGCTGCAGCCATCCAGCCACACCTTGGCTTGTAACAGCCTTGGTTATATTGCAGGGGGACCCCCAACGCACCCCCACCCCCAGAAATGTATGTCCTGTACTGCCCAACCCTCTCCTGCCACAATACAAGTATGTTCAATCTGTTATTTCTTTACGATAATAATATGCCAGCTTATTAATTCAAATAGTTCTTCAGAAACTTCCAGCTGAACACACTGGATTAGCTAAAACACTAAAATAAGATTAATAACAGAGAGAGAGAGATTTTAAGTGAATACAAGTAATGAGGCGTAAAAGTCGGAAATGGCGACAAGAAAAATAAAGATAAAACGCAACGGATGTCTAACTTAACAAACTATAGGAGTACTTGTGGCACCTTAGAGACTAACAAATTTATTAGAGCATAAGCTTTCGTGGGCTACAACCCACTTCTTCGGATGCATATAGAGTGAAACATATATTGAGGAGATATATATACACACATACAGAGAGCATGAACAGGTGGGAGTTGTCTTACCAACTCTGAGAGGCCAATTAAGTAAGAGAAAAAAAAAAAAAACTTTTGAAGTGATAATCAAGATAGCTCAGTACAGACAGTTTGCTAACTGAGCTATCTTGATTATCACTTCAAAAGTTTTTTGTTTTTTTGTTTTTTTTTCTCTTACTTAATTGGCCTGTCAGAGTTGGTAAGACAACTCCCACCTGTTCATGCTCTCTGTATGTGTGTATATATATCTCCTCAATATATGTTTCACTCTATATGCATCCGAAGAAGTGGGTTGTAGCCCACGAAAGCTTATGCTCTAATAAATTTGTTAGTCTCTAAGGTGCCACAAGTACTCCTGTTCTTTTTGCGGATACAGACTAACACGGCTGCTACTCTGAAACTTAACAAACTATGTTAAATTCAAAGCAAAGTTTTTCTCCCCACATGCTCTCAATTGTCTTTCTGCCCACACTTCTTAGGTCAGGACTGCTTCCTCTGTTTAATGGCTGCTTCCTTTGGCCCTTCTCATTTAGTGAATTGATATGCAGGGATAGAGAGAAGAGGGGGACCCTTGAGGCATAGGCCCCGACTTCCTCTCTAGTCAGGAGGTGCTCGACTCCCACTCTGTTCCAGGCCCTGCCCCCACTTCATCCCTTCCCCCAAACCCCACCCCCACACCTCTTCCTGTCCTTGCTCTTTCCCAGCCCCATCCCCATTCCACCCCTTCCCCCAAGGCCCTGCCCCTTCCTACCCCACCTCTTTCCATCCCCTTCCCCCGAGCATGCCCCATCCCCTCTCCTCCCCCTCCCTCCCAGTGCCTCAGATGTTCCACGGCATGCAGGAGCTACTGGGAGGGAGGGGGGAAGGAGGGGAGCTTGGCCGCCTATACCTGAGGCATTTATTCCTCTATGTTATAGTGTCAGTCCGTCTCCTGGAAAACATTTCCAGCTGAGATTCAGGAGTCAGAGTGTCTATATGTAAGGATATTCCCTGCTGGTTTGCCCACCTGTTTGAACTCCCTTTGTCTCCCTTCCTGCTTGGTGACTCTGTGTGCTTCTTAATTGCACATTAAGCAATGCACATGTAACCCTTCTGCCAGGCCAAGTTGATACACACATTCATTTGTTTGATTCATTTGCCAACCTCAGTTTGGAACATGTGTGAATAACATCTTATAACTTCACAAACAATGTTGCCACAAATATCTGATCAGGACAATATTGACCGGCAAATCATGAGTCTTCAAATGATACCTTACAAGTCAGACCTGCAGAGGTGAAAGTAAGCCGGTACGGCCCGGTACGGAGTACCGGTAAAAAAAGGTGCAGCAGTGTACCGGCAAATAAGTGGAGCATTCAGTACTGGCTTACGTTCACCTCTTTTGGTTGCATAATAAAAAGTTCAAACTCAAAGCTAATAAAAGCTTGGAAAGGGAAAACTCACTCTCACATCTGTTTGTTGTTTCTCTCCCTCTCCTCCTCCAGCCAGGCTGCCTGACGCGGCTAGGGTCCGCATTCCCCCGACCCTCCCACTCAGCAGGGGCTGTAGGGGCTCCCCTCTAGCTTGTAGCAGGGAGCAGGGGGACTGGCTGAGGGAGAAGCCTGCCCAGGTAGCCTGCTGCCTGCATAGGAACAGTTTAAATTTAGCTGTTCACCCCGCGGTCTGAACTGTGGGATTAGGGGCTATTTCTGGCATCCTTGTTAATTTCACTCACGGTTGTTGGGGCGGGAGGGGGATGACCAAAGCCGGGGCAGTTCTTTTCTGCCCCCTGGATGAGGCGATCTTCAATAATATAATACTCAATCAAAATCAGGAACCATTTCCAAGTTCTCTGTCATAGATTTGAACTTGGAAATGGTTCCTGATTTTGATTGTATTTTTGTCATTCTGAGTCAAACCAGTGCTCCATCTGTTCAAGTACCCCGTCTCTGACAGTGGCTGCTACAAAGTGCTTTAGAGAAAGTCCGAGAAATTCTACAGTGGATAATTTACGGAATAACTGTTCACCTGGGTAAAGTTCCTCCTAACTCTCAATACTTAGAGCTTGGTTTATGTCCTGAAGCGTAAGAGTTTGTATCCCATTGGAAACTCTTGTTTATTATTCATATTAGCAAACACATGGTGTTGCTTCTGGGCCTTTCCATCCTCTATGATCTTGTGATTCCCTCTGTATCTAACATTAAAATGATCAATAAGAGTAAAATCCATCCTGTGTAGAGGACAAGTACAAAGCCTGTGCACCCCTTAATTTTATGGCTGTGTTATGGAGGAGGTCGGACTTACTGATCAGAATGGTCCCTTCTGGCCTCAAAATGTATTAAGAGATATTCTGAGGTCCTAAGTGGTTCACAAAGGCACGTGCTGACTTCATGCATGGAGGTGAACTTTACCCTAAAACAGAGCCTTCAAGCTCTACAACTCTGCTGCAACTATTCAATGGAAGGTCTTTTTATTGAATGCAGCCCTCAAAGATTAAATAACATGACAACAGAATCCTGGCTATTTAGAGATTAATTTGCTTAACATGAGGAGCTAGTGTGCAGCTGACATTCTTATCAACTCCCACAAATACTGTGTTTAGGTTTTCGCTTTGTGTGCTTGAGCTTTGTCAAAGCATTTTATCTCCTGATGTTCCAAAATGGTTCTCTGCTGAGCAGAGATACATAACAACATTTTTATGCTGATATTGATTTGGAAGCTTTCTGCACTGGTAACTATTGTTATCTTTCCAGCCATCAATGGGATAATGTGAGATTTCCCAGACTTTTTGTTCTGTGTTTGTACAGTGCCTAGCACAATAGGTCTTGATCCATGACTGGGGTTCCTAGGCATTCATTATACAAATCAATACTACTAATAATTAATAGCAACAGACAGAAGTGAGAAAACTTGGGTTAGCAGTCTCATTCATGACCTGCAGAAGTCCCTGATTTTCTAATTGGAGATACCAGACAGTTAAAGAGTTAATAATGTAGGTCTCACCCTATCTGGGAATACTAATCATTTTGTGCCCCTTCTGGGTTATTATTAATAAAACATTTACTTTTCATGTAACCACATGTGATCTGCTGTGCTCTTTGCACCTCTCGAAATGATCCCATACAATTGGCATGTGGAGCTCCTTGCCACTAGAAAACATAGATTTTAAGGCCAGATATAATGGAGGCCAAGAGCTTTATAGGATAAAAAAGGAGTAGATATTTATAGGGACAATGAGAACAATCCACAGTTGTATGATAGAATCATAGAAATGTAGGAGTGGAAGGGATCTTGATAGGTCATCTAGGCCAGTCCCCTGCACTGAAGTAGGACTACGTATTATCTAGACATCCCTGGATAGTTTTTTTTAAAAAGGAGGTATCTGAACCCATCTATTTCAGGACATTACCATAATTCTAACTGATGGGGGTTAGGAAGAAACCTCCATTATGTGCTAATTATTTCACAATTATCCACTTCAAGTTTTCTTTCACCTTCCCCTGAAGCATTTGGTACCAGCCACTCTCTAAGACAGGATATTGGATTACTTGATGGCTCCATTAGGGAAATTTCTATGTGGCCAAGACCCAGAATCCATTTTATCCGGCCCCCCAAAATTCTCAGGCATATGGATAAGCATATGGGACCACTGAGAGAATGCTGGAGTCATTGGTCTGACCCAGAAGAGCAATTCTTTTGTTATCCTAAGGACTCCAGCTTTGGCCCTTTTTTTTTTTTTTTTGGAAACTATTTACGAAAAGAAAGAAAAGTTTCTTTGCTTAAGTTAAAAATTGCCGAGGCATGTTTTCTTTGATCAACACATAAGCGGAGGTGGTAGAAGATATCTGAAAGACAGTATCTTTAAAAAAAAACACTGATCAATCCTTCCACACTTTTTTTTGGTTATTTTCTTTTTGGGGAAGGGGGGGTGTTATTGAACAAGCAAAAATTACAACACTATGGCACAATCCTGTGAAGACAGAGGAGATTTCATTTATTTTTCCCAATAATAACACACAGTGATTTACAAGCATCCCTTTTTTTTAAACCCTGAATTCCTCAGCTGGTTTCCTCAAATGAGAGAAAGTGAGTGTGTGTGAGAGAGAGAATTAATATTTTTGAGAAGTTACGGTAATGCAGGAAGCCCAGCTAAACAAAAAGAAAATTACGCGTTGATCACAATATTTTTGCCCCACATTTTTCTTTGTGGTGCTAATTGGAGAGGATCCGTGAGTTTGACTTTGGTGTATAAATTACACGGGGGAAATGAATGTTGTTCAGGAACTCAGCGGAGGATGAAGCGAAGCAGAACGTTTTTCAGAGCTGGCTGGTAGCTCATTGCCTAGGGGCTAAGAAAAAAAAAACTCAGAACAACCCATTACACTATTGATTGCAATTCCTTATTGTGCTTTAGTGATTAAAAAATCAACCACCCCACCTAAGCATTAAGCCCTGATTAATCATTCTCAGAAGCCCAAAGGTAATAAAAGGAGAATTTATTTAAAGTGTAGGTAAGAAGATCATTTTAGGGCCTGGTCTGTCGTTTTCCAACCTGTGTGTAACATCTTACCTCCTGTGGAAGGTTCCCAGCAAAATCCCAAACCTTGTGATACTCGGTACCTCACACCAGCGTCGTCACGAACCTCTCCGTGAGCCTGGCACAATTCTCAAGTGAATCTGTGAAGTCTCTGCGTAAAGACTGGGCATGTCTTTAAAATTAGTCGGCCAACGTATGGTTCTTGAGACTGAGGAAGAGGTGGGGGACAAGGAGATGGGTGCACTTTCAACCCGGAAAGCACCTTTGTTGGCACACTGGATCCATGGCCGTGCCGCCATCCCCCCGCAAAATACACCCAGTCTGCAGTGTGATGTGCTATGGGAAGCAGTAGCAAACCCACTTGTGCTCCCCAGCATTATGCAGCCTCCTGCACAGATGTAGGAGATGTCTTCCCACCTGGTTTCCCATGCAGAACCTGCTTGCAATACCCAGGCTCCATAAAAATGGATGATTCACATTTATATTGTGCCTGACCCTGCTGCAGAGGGACACTGCGAGTACTGTGGTGCATCTGTCCCCTAGATAGCTGTTGCTGCCCCCCTTGCCAGCAGCAGGCTGCTTCCCAGCCCATCTCTCAGCCCCAGTCCCCAAATTGGCCAGCCTTCTCTTTGCAACCAGCTCCCAGCTTGCTGCCACCAGCAGGCGGCTCCTGCTCCCAGGCAGCCTCTGGGTCCCTCGGCTCTCCGGCGATTCTTCTCTTTACTGGCTGGAGGGATTCAGGATGCTCTGCTGGCTGAATGTGGCACTGGGGGTTAACACAGTGCCCAGCCAGGAGCCACCAAGGTCGTCATAATATTTTCCACTAGCAAAACGGGAGGGGTAATTAATGGGCAGCTGTTTCCCTCAGAGCGCAGACTGAACTGAACTGGGACCAGTTCCCTAGCTTGCAAAAGTCTAGTATGTGCAAAGAACCCAGACTGGGAAGCAAGGGCTTAGTTTTGACTGGTTTAGAGGCTTAAAAAGCAGACAGACCAAGCAATTATGCCACAGAAAATAGGCCAAGTTACTGAGATTCCTTAAGGCAAGCTGGTAACAAAGCAGAAAGGAGAGACTCCACCACAATGAAATGCCAAAAAGGCAGAGGGGAAAAGATGGTGGAGTAGTGTGACAGAGAAAATGTCCATGTGAGGCCGACTCAGGCCACCTAGGAAACAGACCTGAGCTCTGGAAATTCCTGCTCCCAAAGGCAGTTATTGGGAAGAAAACCCCCACTAAAAACAATAAGTAGGAAAACTTTTAACCCCGGAAAAAAACTAAGACTTTGCCACCCAGAGTCCTTGGGGAGGCAATTCCATGCACAAATGGGGAACTGGGAAGTCATAGCCAACAACTAAACAACTGGTGGCTTGAGCACTAAGGACTAAGAAAGACTTAAGCACCTGAGGCTATGTCTACATTACGCAGCTTTTAGCAACACAGCTGTTCCGCCACAGCCATCTCCTGCCAACAAAAAACTTTCACCCCCAACAAGCGGCATTAGCTTTGTTGGGGGTTGGTAGGCGGGTGTTAACATCTCTGAATGACAAAAGTTTTGTCTTTCACTTGCCAGTGTAGACAAAGCCTGAGAAATATCAAGAGAAAGGTAATGCACGGAGCTGGAAATTTTCTGTTGAAACTGTGTGTGTGTGTGTGTGTGTGTGTGTGTGTGTGTGTGTGTGTGTGTGTGTGTGTGTGTGTGTGTGTGTGTGTGTGTGTGTGAGAAAAATTATCCTTTGTGGGGCAGAGAGGCCCCACACAGGCAATGAGAGGGCTAAGGAGACTGACAGGCTCTCCACTGGCAAGGAAAGGGTTATGGAAAGCCTGTGGAGTGAGTTGGCCCCGCCCTGCTACACTTGCAGCCAATGGCAGGTGTGGAGAGGGGAGATAAAAGGAGAGGGGCTAGGCCAGAACAGGGCTGACCAGGAAGGAAGACAGAGCTCTGTTTCTCTTGCTGGGAGAGAAGAGTGACTTCAGCCATGCAATGGAGCTTGCTTGCCACCCAGGTCACTCCTATTGGATTCCCTGGGAAGGGAATCGGTGGAAACACAGACTGCTTAGGAGAAAAACCTTGAATAGAAGGTGTGGAGTGACTTGGATTTTTATTTGTTTTATTCACCCCTGATTACCTTTGAACTTTAAATGCCCTGAAAGGGGTAGAACTGAAGGTTGTTTTGGACCAGCAGGCTGAAGTCCCACTATACTGGACATTGTTGTGACAGAGACATACCAGCAGAGACCTGCAGTTGGGTGAGTTGTTCCTGGAAGGGCTACATAGGGATGCACCCGGTTATATGACCATTTTTGATTAACATTCTTGGGTAGTCACCAAAAAAATTGAAAATTGGCTTTGGGTTTTTCAGTGTTTAGCACTGAAAACCTAAAAGAATCCATTTAGAAAAAAAATGTTTTTGTTCTCAATTTTGCTGCAAGATTTCTTGGAAAAGCTCTCGGGTTTTGGCTGCTGAAACACCCAAAAAAAATTGGAAGGACATTTTCAAGGGAGGAAAAATATGATTTTTTGTCTACCTTTTTAGTAGAGGGACAAAATAGTTTCCCGATCAGCTCTAGAAAAGTTCCATGCAAATAAAAGGCCAGTTGACTGGTGGAGGCAGGAAACAGAACCACCGTGGTGTAAGCAGCATCCCATCTGCATTCACCAGGAACTATGGATGACCACATCCTAGGGCAAATGATCCTAGTGCAAAGGTATGATCTCGTAGATAAGGTATGATAATGACTCAGGCAGGGCCGGTGCTACCATTAAGGCAAACTAGGCGGTTGCTTAGGGCGCCAAGATTTGGGGGCGCCAAAAAGCGGTGCCCCCAATTTTTTTTTTTTTACAGCGTTCCTGGGCTGGGCTGCCGGCAACGCGCTGACACGTGCGGCTCAGACTCCCTCTCCCAGCACAGCGGCCGCTCCACTTCTCCCGCCTCCCAGGCTTGCAGCACCAATCAGCTGTTTGGCGCCGCAAGCCTGGGAGGGGAGGAGAATTAGAGCAGGGGCGGCGTGCTCGAGGAGGAGGTGGAGCAGAGGTGAGCTGGGGTGGGGAGCTGCCGCACGGCTCCCCGGGCCTGGGGGGTGGGGAGCTGCCACGGGGGGGGAGTTGCCACGGGGGGGGCGCCTCAGGGCGGAGGGCTGCTGCAGGGCTGGGGGGCGGGGGGGCGCAAGGTGGAAGTTTCGCCTAGGGCGCGAAACTTCCTTGCACCGGCCCTGGACTCAGGAGTCCTGAGTTCTATTCCAAGCTCTGCTGTGTGACTTTAGGCAGGTTTGCTTTCTTCTTCCTCCCTTTGTCTATCTTGTAATCTCTGCCATGGAACACTTAGTCTTTCACTATGTTTGCTAGTGCCTAGACCAATGGACCCCTGATCTTGTTGTCGGGACCTCCACATGCAACTAAAATAAATAATACTCGGTCCACGTAACAGGATGCTTGGGGTAATGTTGTGGCACAATCCTTTCTGCACTTCAGCGTCTCTCTTCGCCGAAGCACAGGCCAGAGTGTTTTCAGAAGGCACTACACAGGTTCTGGCAACCTTTCCTTTGATTATCTTTAATGCCCTATGCTTTGGAGGAGGGACTTGACATTTGGCAGTGGGTGTCCTTTGCGTCAGGCTCGGCCACCAAGCCGAAGCCTGACGCAAAGGTCATCAAACTTGGTCACCAAATTTGACCAAGTTAGAAGCCTTTGAAAAACAGCAGTTCTCACATGTTCAGTAAAGGCTTCATAGATTTTAGCAGCTGAATTCCCCCAAAGAATGTCTGCACTGGACAGGCTCCAGCCCAAGGCTGAGCAGGACTTTCCTTGCAATTGCATCTTTGGGCTGCGACAGGCCCTGCTGGGGCCAGGTCTAGACACCTCAAATGAGAGCAGGGAGACTGTCTCTCCTGTGTGCCCATTGATCCTCTGCTGGGCCAAGGCTGCCTGACTTGAATGCAGAGGGGACAAGAGCCAGACCTGTGGGTGGGAGTAGGGGAAGTAGATTGGGACAAGTTGTGGGGAGACTAGGACTGGAGGCTGGCAGGTGGGGAGAGGGAAACTGGGAGGTGGAGAGGAGGAGACTGAGACTGGCTGGACAAAGAGACTGGGACTTGGAGCATGGGGAGACTAAGAACCTGTAGGCCGGGGGGAGATTAAGATTGGATAAGGCGCTTGTGCAGGATGGGGACACTGGGACTGGCTGGTCAAGGAGACTGGAACTGAGAACCAGTGGGACTGCAGTAGGCAACAGTGACGCCTGCAAAGGAAACTACCATAAAAGAACCAGCTGACTTTAAACTTTGTTTTCCGATCTGTGCTTTCCAAAGAATAAAAGGTCAAGATAGGAATCAGAAATGCCACTCTTAGATGACATAAGATTAGTCTGACACACTGCGAGGCAAATATATAAGACTATCTGGGACAATTATTATATTGCAAACATCCACAGTTTCAATCATTGCATCTGCGGAAAGCTTTTGCCTGGAAGGAGATTCTTTGTTTTGGTTGAAATGAACACGCACTCAAGCTGTAAAAGGAAAAATAAGCTGGGAGGAAATTTCAAGCAGGCTCTAACGACAGATGATGTTGTGACGAATCCTGAGCTGCTTAGGACTTGGAGATTTCATACTTTGTTGTTGTTTTCTCTTGTTGTTTGTGTTATTTGATCTAAAATAAAAATAACTCACACTGAAATTTTGCAATATGTTTGCCATATGTGTATGAAAACCCAAGAAAACAAAATTCAGATTTTCATGCTCCAAAAAGACAAGACCACTATAGTATGAGATAAAGAGGATCTCCCTCACCGGCTAGCAGTATAGAATGTGATCCGTAGCTGAACAGCTCTGATTCCATCCAGCAGAGGGCAGTGCTGTACATGCACACCAGACAGTGTGCCCTTGTTGCCAAGAAGGCTAATGGCATATTGGGCTACATTAGTAGGAGTATTGCCAGCAGATCGAGGGAAGTGATTATTCCCCTGTATTCGGCACTGGTGAGGCCACATCTGGAGTATTGCGTCCAGTTTTGTCCCACCCCCCCACCCCCACTACAGAAAGGATGTGGACAAATTGGCGAGAGTCCAGCAGAGGGCAACAAAAACAATTAGGGGGCTGGGGCACATGACTTACGAGGAGAGGCTGAGGGAACTGGGCTTATTTAGTCTGCAGAAGAGAAGAATGAGGGGGGATTTGATAGCAGCCTTCAACTACCTGAAGGGGGGTTCCAAAGAGGATGGAGCTCGGCTGTTCTCAGTGGTGGCAGATGATAGAACAAGGAGTAATGGTCTCAAGTTGCAGTGGGGGAGGTCTAGGTTGGATATTAGGAAACGCTATTTCACTAGGAGGGTGGTGAAGCACTGGAATGGGTTATCTAGGGAGGTGGTGGAATCTCCATCCTTAGAGGTTTTTAAAGCTCTGGCTGGGATGATTTAGTTGGGGTTGGTCCATGATTCTATGATTCCATGATAGTTCATTCTTGGTTTTTCACTCAGTTCATTCAATTGTTTTCCTCTTTAACTTGCACAGATTCTTGCGAGCTAAAGATTAATACAAATTGTAGAAATTAGAAATAGAAAAGGTCTCTTAGGACACTGAATTCAACACCTACCAATGCAGGTCCGTTCCTTACAGTATGTGCACCAGTGTTTCATCCAGTCTAGTTTAAATTATCTAGCCAATGGGGCAGCCACTACTTACTCTGCTGTTCGACAAAGTTCCCTTTGCACAGTTTTATTCCATTACTCCTTGTCACCCCAGGAAAATAACCATCTAAGCTACATTATGAATACTAAAAGAAGCTCATCATAAGTCTGCCACATTACAGAAAACCCTCGCTGAGTCTAAAATGGTGAGAGATCCTATGTATTTTCTGACATTCTGTTGTGACCTGTTTCTGCGCTCCTGTCCCTCCCTTCAAGAGCGCTATAGGGAAGGAGGCAGCACATTTGTACCCTCTCTAACCCTAAATCAGTTACCCATGGATTGGGCAAAATGCAGAGATGATCTAATCCTGATCTGGTTTCATGTCATGGCAAGGAAGAAAAAAGGGATTTTTTTTTCAGTGTCCATTAACTAATTATTAAGTAATTCTCCATTTCAATAGGACAGTAAGGGAAATGCAAGTGAGGTCCCTCTGAAAACAAACGACCTCATTGTGATGCATGGCATTAGAAAGAGGGAAGGTAACACACAGCAATAAGTGGTCATTAATGCTAAATTGCAATGTCATTCCTCTGGAACTACATGTTGCACCTTGTGTGTTTTAGAGTGTTCCTTCCTCATAATCAATGTGCTTACATTGACTACCAATTCTCATTTTTCCTGAGTGTATCTAACCTAGTTTAAAAAAAAATCTCCTGACTACAGATGCTTTCTTCATCTCTTGAGACTATTAGTCCTTCCCCTGGGATGAATAATCTATATTCCTTCTGTTCTTCTATAACTGTAACAAGACTGTGTCTGCAAATACAGTTGCATTAATAAGAGCCACGCTTTCTCTGAGTCTAGATAAGCTATTGCTCCAGGCATTATGAGTCTGGTTTTCTGAACTGTGTTCATACAGTTATGCAGAAAAAAAAATGTATTTGCTATGGCCTGGCAAAGTTTCATGCATACAGACTGCCTTTCCAGTCTCAAATTGGGTATGTGCAAAAAGCCAATTAGAAATGCAAGTAACCATTTGTAAGCACATTCGCTAGCTTTGCTCGCACAATAACAATTGTGTCCAACAAACTGTAGACACATCTTTCCATGTGCAATTGCTCGTGCCCAACTTTCACAGTCAGGCCTTATAATGATACACAGCATGAAATTCTACCACTCAGGAGTGTATTTTCCCTTTAGGCCAGGCTTGGATTCGTTTACTTATGTTCCAAGTGCTCATCTCCTTTATGGCCAGGCACTCTGGGGGTTGTAGTCCCAGTGGGGTCAAGTGACCAGATGATGATAAGCTGCAGCACAGCCTTCTGGGGGATAGAAGCCAAGATCTAAAAAGAGCTGCCTGTAGCTCAGAAGGGACTGGAAAGGACCTGATATGAGTTTCTCCATGGAGTCCCCAGGAGGAAGAATGGGAAAGTAGCCAGCAAAGGGGACCATGGCCAGATGCTGGGAAGAGAAAAAGGCTTGGGGCAGTAGGTTTCTGATACGGGCTGTGCTTTCTGGAAAGGGTGGGAGGAGCCCCTCATAAACTCTGCCTATGGCGGCCTCCTTTGCACTATCTTCCCCATCTCTAGCAGCTAATTTAGACCTCGTCATTTTAGATGTATAGCGGGGATTTTTTTCCTTTATCAACATTGAATTTCATCTGCCATTTTGTTGCCCAGTCATTCAGCATTGTGATATCACATTGTAGCTCTTTGCAATCTGCTTTGGCCTTAACTATCTAGAATAATTTTGTATCACTGCAAATTTTGCCACCTCACTGCTTACCCCTTTTTCCAGATCGTTTACGACTATGTTGAACACTGGTTCCAGTACAGATCCTTGGGGGACCCCACTATTTACCTCTTTCCATTGTGAAAACTGACCAGTTATTCCTATCCTTTGTGTCCTATCTTTGAACCAGTTACTGATGCATGAGAGGACCTTCCTGTTATCCCATGACTGTTTACTTTGCTTAAGATCTTTGTGAAAGGCTTTCTGAACGTCCAAGTACACAATGCCCCCTGGATCACCCCCTTGTCTACATGTTTGTTGATCCCCTCAAAGAATTCTAATAGATTGGTGAGACATGATTTCCCTCTACAAAAGCCGTGTTGACTCTTCCCCAAGAAATCATGTTCATCGATGTGTCTGATAATTCTGTTCTTTACCATAGTTTCAAACAATTTGCCTCATACTGTAGTTAGGCTTATCAAGCCTGTAATTGCCAGGATTGCCTCTGGCGCCTTTTAAAAAAATTGGCATTACATTAGCTGTCATCCAGTCACCTGGTACAGAGGCTGATTGAAGCAATAAGCTACACACCACCGTTAGTAGTTCTGCAATTTCAAATCTGAGTTTCTTCAGAACTCTTGAGTGAATCCCTGGTGACTCATTACTGTTTAATTTATTAATGTGTTCCAAAACCTCCTCTATCAACACCTGAGTCTGGGACCGTTCCTCAGATTCGTCACCTAAAAAGAATGGTTCAGGCATCGGAATCTCCCTCATCCTCTGCAGTGAAGACCAATGCAAAGAATTCATTTAGCTTCTCTGCAATGGCCTTATCTACCTTGAATGCTCCTTTAGCACCTCGATCATCCAGTGGCCCCACTGATCGTTTGGCAGGCCATAGAGTGTTATCCACTTATTCCTATAACTTATATTTGACTCAGGCATTCAGTCTTTATTTGAAGGTCTCCAGAGATGGTGAATCCCTTGCTAGTATGTTCCAAAAGTTAGTCATCCTCACTGTTAGAAATTTGTGCCTTATTTGTAATTTGTGTTTCTCTGGTTTTAACTTCCAGCTGTTGGTTCTTGTTTTACCTTTCTCTGCTAGATTAAAGAGCCCTTTAGTACCCAGTATATTCTCCCTGTGGAGGTACTTGTACGTTAGAATCAAGTCACCTCTTGATCTTCTTTTTTGATAAATTAAACAGATTGAGCTCTTTAAGTCTCCTTAAGCCTATCACCACAAAAAGCTGATGAAAACAGCAACAATGTGAGGCTCTCCTCTCCCATCCCACCCCCGCCCCAAAAATATCCAGGAAAATTATGTGGCCACCAGATTGGGAAAAGCTTGCTGGTCAATATACTTTGAGGCTACGCCGCAGTATCTAGGCTTCAGTTAGATGAGTGCATTCAGTGTTGGGCACCAGCTGTTCTTTTAAGAGCGAGTTCAGAGGAGAGAAACAAAATAATGATGAAAGTCTGCGACATCCTACAAGATTTATGATAGCGAGAGGTTGGTTGAACTGTTCATGTCTAGACTGGTGAGAAGAGGCCAGAGGAGAATTGTAGTAGTTGCTTAAAGGGATGGTGTGCAAAGGTCAGGGATCAATTATTCTCATTAGTCAAGTAGAGTAGAACAAGATGTGCGTGACAAGCTAAAGCTGCTGCAGCTCGGAAGGTCTGAGCAACACCTCAAGAGAAACGTTATAATTGCAAACCGTGTAGCAGTGGAAGAAGTTGCTATGGGAGGTTGTGGAATTGCTACCACTGGAGTCATTCCAGATGAGACCCCATATATCTATGTGTTAGAGATAATAGAATCAATATGCCTAGGTTGCCATGGGGAAGGACTTGATGGCCCACTGGAGGTACCTTCCAAGTCAAATAATTCTATGCACAGCTATTGTCGGTGACATCACACCAGCTTCTTTAATTTGGGTACAAAGAGAGAGTAGGTATTAGCATTTAACAAGAGGCAGGCAGCCAACTCTGCAACCACAGGGGGCCTATATGAGGAGTGTAGTGTTCCCAAACGGTGGGATTTATGGACTCTGCTTATTGAAGCAAAGCAAGTCGGTATGAGGGATGGGATTAAAATTTACGAGCAATCAAGTCCCAGTCCCACCCTCAGACCCTAGATTGTAACCTCAGTGAATCTCAGTTTAGGCCCTAAGTGAAAATGAGTCATCTGCTCTCCTGCCACTGCCTGATGGAGGTTTGTTCATATCACAGATCTATACTTCCATCAGGCACCGCTCTCAGATACGGACGGGTAGAAGCCATCACAGGGATTGTAGGTCTGGACTGAGGTGAAACTAGGGTGACCAGATGTCCCGATTGTCCCAACAGGCCACAGCTGAGAGGAATCAGGCGGCCATGCAATCCCTTCACTTCAGGAGGGAGCCCAGCTGAGGAGGAATGAGCTGGGTTGGGGCTATAAAGGCAGGAAATTGGCAGCAGAAAGGGGCTGCTGGGAAAGTCTGCAGTCACTCCCTGGGAGAAGGGAGGAATGTTTGGAGGCTGCAGAGGCAGGTAGCCCACAGTTATTCCCTGCAAGGGGGAGTTAGGAGGCTGGCAAACCCCAGAGAGGGGGGAGTGACAGATGGTAGGAATGGGCTCAGAGAAAGGCAGTAAGGTCTAAGAGGGAACAGACCTGGACTGCTGTCTAGAAGGTCCCTGAGCTGGAACCTGGAGCAGAGGGTGGGCCCAGGTTCCCCTGCCAGCCACTGGGAGAGTGGCCCTGAGGCAGTGAATGGGAAGACTATCCAGAATTGTTGAAGGACCCTTTGGTACCCCAGAAGGAGAAAAGTCATATAGAGATCTGGCCAGAGGGCTGAGTCACGAAGAGAACATAAGAACATAAGAACAGCCATAACTGGGTCAGACCAAAGGTCCATCTAGCCCAGTATCCTGTCTTCCGACAGTGGCCAGTCCCAGGTGCCCCAGACAGAATGAACAGAACAGGTAATCCTCAAATGATCCATCCCCTGTCTCCCATTCCCAGCTTCTGGCAAACAGAGACTAGGGACACCACCCCTGTCCATCCTGGCTAATACCCATTGATGGACCTATCCTCCATGAACTTAAGAGGTAGCAGAAGCTCATGGAGTATGAGAGGGGCTGAAGACCAGGAGAGGGAGATGGAGTGACAGCATGTAACTGCAGGAAGGGGCGTCAACCTGGTGAGCTATTCCCCAGAGTGACCAGGAACAGGCACCATGCTGGCAGTGAGTGGAGCATGTCGTCACAGTGGGATTGAAGAGAATTGGGTGTAGGACCCAGAAGTGAAGAAGTAAGGTGGTTTAAAGCTCAGGATTCAGGTCCATGAAGGAAGTTCTTAAAAATGTATTGTCAATAATACACAGTCAAATCAAAACTATACACCTTGTGGTGCCACTATATTGGGCCTTCCTTGTGTAACATCGAGAGATCCCGTTCGGGGACGGGCAGGATCGAACCGGGGACCTCTGGAGCTTAGTGCATGAGCTAAAAGCCAACTGGCCGTTAGCTAAGGTTGTAGCAGACTCATTAATCTCTAAATGGCCTCAGTGCCACTAAATGGGACAGAACACCACACCCAGGAGGTGTGTGGGTTACACTTGGTTAAGATGCCTGCATCCTCCCAAACTGAATCTGTGGGATCCATATGGCCATTCTAGTTTGGCTTGGTGTAGTACATGGGATGGTGACAAGAAGTCATGTTAAGGAGCCTCACTTAATCAGCAAGAACAAGGAAATTCCTAGGCAAGCCTGCCTTGCTGTCCTCAAGTCAACCTATTGTGTTTTGGGATTGCAGAAGCTTGGCTGTGCAAGTTCACCTTCTGCTCTGAGACTGCTGCAGCTCCTAAGGGGGAGTTAAGCTTCGAGTAGCAAGTCTAACGCTGTATTTGTTATTCCGTTGTTTAACAGAGTTCCTCTATTGGACAATTTATACTTCAGCTAAAGAAATAAACAATAATTGTCTGCTCACTGAGGCAGCCTCCCTGATCACGATGTTGGTGCCTTTGTGACAACCACAGCTGATAGGAAATAGAGAGGGTCCAAAACCAGAATGATTTATCCAAATACTTTACCCTCAGCCAGATACAACGGGATTCACAGTTATAATTTGCAAACCCAAAGCCACTCATGGTGTTGTTCAGCTCTCATGCACTAGAGGGGCCCTGGCAGTGGAAGCCGCTGTGGGGGATGCACTGAATCAGTGCTACATATTCCTGCAACACAGCAGTATAGCCTGGGCCTCTGACCATCTGTGCTAGGACCTCTACCCCAGGTGCTACCTGACTCTCAGTTGGCTCAGGGAATTAGGAAGTCCAAATGCCCCTTTGTGCCAGGAAGATAGGTGAAGAGATTTCTTTCCCACTGGGAACAGTTGGACCAAATATCTGTAATAGGGCCAGGAAATAAAGTTTAACTTCACTCTGTGTGTCAGGCATTTATTGCATTGTCAGAGCTGGGTGAGATATGGGGTGACACAACTGGGTGAGCTAGACAGGGTGTAAGCATTTGTACGTGGATGGGTACATCATGCTATGATATATGGAGTCACAGTATGTCCTGGAGAGGAGCCATTTCTTCAATAAAACCACTACAACCACAATTACAAAGAGGCTTCCATGCAGCTTGAGTTCTAGCTTTGTCTCCCTTGGTTACCAGGGTCCATGCGCACAGTCTACAATGCCATATGGTGCACAGTGACATCTAGTAGCTCAATCATATAACTGCAGGTAAATATATCATTATACATTGAGTGACTGGAGAGGGCAGCGGGGTGCTGGAATGAGCCTCAGGCCTGGTCTACACTGGGGGGGGATCGGTCTAAGATATGCAACTTCAGCTACGAGACTAGCGTAGCTGAAGTCGGCGTATCTTGGATCGACTTACCTCCCGTCCTCACGGTGCGGGATCGATGGCCGCGGCTCCCCCATCGACTCCACTTCCGCCTCTCGCCCTGGTGGAGTTCCGGAGTTGACAGCAGAGCGTTCGGGGATCGATTTATCGTGTCTAGATGAGACGCGATAAATCGATCCCCCATAGATCGATCGCTACCCGCCAATCACGTACCCTCAGACTATGGAGTTCAGATAGGTGACTGCAGAGGCTGAGAACTTCTGCTTGCAGTTAACAGTGAAGTAGGAGAGAGATATGGTGAATAAACAGACAGGGGAAAGGGGCTACATGAAGCAGGCCTCCCTGCACAGGCCCTGGGTTGGAAAGAGTCTCACTAAAAAAAAAATGTATATGTTCAATATAGTCACAGATCAAACAGACTTCAGAATCAAGGCAACTCCTGGCAGAAGTGATGAGGTCAATCTGTAGTGAACTGGCCTTGTGCGCGTGAATGAGTGGTGTCTCCAAGTGGCTGGGCCTATAATATAGGACCTACTATTACTGTTAGCTATGAAAGATCTTGTTTTAGCTCAAGTAGTAGAGGCTTTCTTGGGGTTTTGGGGGAGCTGAAGGATCAGACTCAAGGGCCAGCTCTGCCGGAATGTGTGTGTTCTGCAGCATGTGGATTTGATACAAGTCACGCGAAAGAGCATCTTGAATTGATGTCTGAGAAGCAGAAGATGGAAAAGGCTGCTTAGGTCAACCATCACATTGCACTGGGAGCCTGGGTGGGGTCGGACCCTGCATTGCATGCTGAGCTGCTCTGGCCAATAACACAAGCGACGGGTCATCTATCACATCCCCTGGGGAGTCTCTCTCCTCCCAGGCACCACTGTAGTGTGCAGTATTTTCCTCCACCATGATGGAATTTATGTTTGGGCCACCTTGGTGTTAAATATTTATCTGGCTATGAATTATTTAGTATTTAGGAAGAACTTTCACAGTTTATGTTGTTTATGTGGCCAGCTGTTCCTGGGACCTATAAACAGTTTTAAGCTCTATACCAGGCAGTGGAGAGCTTCGTTTCATGTACTTACTTCTGCAAGGTCCCACCAAGAGCACAAACTCCTTTCTGTGTCTTTTATTTATGGAACACTGACTGCCAGCCACGTGGTTCTCCAGCCAGACCATCAAACCCTGTCAGCTCAGAGATAGAGGGTGGGGGACACAGCATTCTCCTTACATCATCCGGAAGCAAGGAATGTGGTTTCAACACACAGAGTTTTGACTGGGAAATCAGAGGAATGCAAAGATAATGAGACAGAAAAATAGCTTAATGACACTATATAAATCCATACTGAACCCACACCTAGAATACTGCATCCAGTTCTGGTCACCCCATCTCAGAAAGGAAATAGGGGAACTTGAAAAGATCAGAGAAAGGCAACAAAGATGATCGGGGTGTGGAGTGGCTTCCAAACAAGGAGAGACTAAAAAGATTATGATTGTTCAGCTTTAGAAAAGAGATGACTAAGGGGGAGGGAGGTATGACAGAGATCTTTATAAAATCATGAATTCTGTGGAAATAGTAAATAGAGAAGTGTTATTTACCCTCTCACATGATACAAAAGCCAGAGGTCACCCGATGAAATCAATAGGCCGCAGGTTTAAAACAAATGAAAGGAAGTACTTTTTCACTCAGTGAGCAGCTAACCTGAGGTTGTGATGGCCAAAAGTATACCTGGCTTCAACAAAGAACTGGATGCGTTTAGGGAGGATAGGTCCATCGATGACTATTAGTCAAGATGGTCAGAGATGCAACCCCATGCTCAGGGCAACCCTAAACTTCTGTCTGCCATGTGAGTGGAAGACTGGGTGAATCACTCCAGAATTGCCTGTTCTGTACACTCCCCCTGAAGCTCTGGTACAGGCCACAGTTGGAAGGCAGGATACTGGGCAAAGGGGACCATGGTCTGACCCAGTAGGGCCGTTCTTATGTTAAGATGAACAAGCAAGAGAGTGCTGGAGGAATGAAAACACAACTATTAACGGGCGAGCCTTTTGGTAACTCTTAAACAGCTCTCCTAGTGGGTACCTCCCAGAAGTGGAAAGTTATTGGATTGGGTTTAGTATCACAGACATGGATAGGAAATTCTCCTAGTCGCCCAGGCTACTGTACCCACCCCTTTGCCTTCCTTCCAGATTTGCAACTAATCTCCTGCACTGTTTGGGGAAATCTGAACCAATCATTTTGTTGATATAACAGACATCCTAGCCAACCTGGGAGGCCAACATCACACATCTTCCGGGGCTCTCATCCCCAGAGGGCAGGGCCTCGGCACTTTCTGAAAATCAGGCCCCTTTAAGGTGTCTCAAGTTGAGCATCTAAAAGTTGCAGCCCCCAAATCACCAGTTGCTTCCTATAATCTTGACCCCTTGACTGGATTCGAGACTTGAACCTGCCCAGCGTAGGTATGAGTGCAGCGTGTGGATAAGCATGAGGAACAAAGTGAGGAGAAGGATGTGGGGAGAACCAGGGAAAACCTGATCCTGCATTAATGAGCATGTTTCTGCATCGCCATCAGGTTACTCTTGTCAGGGCAAAGGATATGCCTGCGCTGCAAGTGTAGTGTGATTGTAGGCACGCCCGGGCTAGCGTTAGGTAACAATAGCCCATGCCACCACATCTACATGGCTATCTGCCCAAATACAAGCCCGGGGGGACCCCTGGGGACATACTCTGTTTGCTGGCCCATGCTGCCTCTGCTACTGTTACCTGTGCAAGCTAGATTAAAGGTAGCATGGGTGTGCACACCGGCACTACGTGCTCACCTTCATATGCTGTGTAGACATACTCTAAGCGGGGGAGTGCACAGAAAAGCAACTCATTGGCTTACCACACTAATGCCTATATGTCCTCAGACATCCTTTCTCTGTTCATGCCCTGCCCCTTTCTTGCAGGCTAGAGCCTTAAACACAAGACCATCCCATCTCTCCCCAAAGCCTCTCTTTAAGATTAAGTGACTTGCCCAAGACCATGTGGGGGGACACTGTCAAAGCCTGGATTAGAAGTCAGTAGTTTCTGTTGGCCACTACAGTGCTTAGTTCATACCTTTTGTACATGTGCTCCTAAGCATCTAAGCATGAAGTAAGTGAATGTCTGTGGGTGTGTTCTGTTGCCTCTTCATACTTGAAAGGAGTCCTTCGGACCACTAATGCTTGAAATGACACATGTTTCGGTGGAACATTTGTCTTTAGGCAGACGACATCAAGAAAAGGAAGGAGGGGAGAGAAATCTGACAATATCTAATCTCCCAGAAACAAATGGAATGGGTTACCTAGGGAGGTGGTGGAATCTCCTTCCTTAGAGGTTTTTAAGGTCAGGCTTGACAAAGCCCGGGCTGGGATGATTTAGTTGGGGATTGGTCCTGGTTTGAGCAGGGGGTTGGACTAGATGACCTCCTGAGGTCCCTTCTAACCCTGATATTCTATGAAATGAGAACATTTATTTCAGATAATTAATTCTCAGTTCTCCGCAGCAGTGGTGATTGCAGTCAGTTCAGTTTTGCAGAAGTCTTTAATTTTGTACATCAATAAATGTTAAATCAGGGTATGGGTGCTATCAAGGACTGTCATTGTTTATAGCATACTCATCTTCATAAGCACTAGTCTATAGACAGAATATCTTTTCATTGAGGTTTGCATAAAAATGTCCACCAAAATGCCTTACAAAATCAAGAAAATGCTGGGATCAAACCAACAGATTTTCTGTTAAGTTTGTAAAATTATGATGTGTGCTATCTCAAGCACATAGGGGCCTCACCTTTCTCATTGTGCACCATACAGAGAGCCAGTCCCTGTCCCAAAGAACTTCCAGTCTAAGGGTACATCTTCACTACCCGCCGTTTTGGTGGGTAGCAATCGATTTATCCGGGATCGATATATCGCGTCTCGTTAAGACGCGATATATCGATCCCCGAACGCGCTCACCGTCAACTCCGGAACTCCACCAGAGCGAGCGGCGGTAGCGCCGTCGACGGGGGAGCCGCAGCCGTCGATCCCGCGCCGTGTGGACCCCAGGTAATTCGATCCAAGATACTTCGACTTCAGCTACGCTATTCGCGTAGCTAAAGTTGCGTATCTTGGATCGATGCCCCCCCTAGTGTAGACCAGCCCTAAATAAATGAGACAAAGGGTGGAAAGTGAAATTGAGCACGCACAGGGCAGTGACTTGCCCAGGGTCATGCAGCAGGTTTGTGGCAGAGTAGGAAATAAAGCCCAAGCCTCCCATAAAATGCATTGAGAGGAAGGATGGTTCAGTGGTTAAGGAGCTGACTTGGGAGGAGATGTGGATTTAATGCCACACTCTAACTCAGACCTTGGGCAAGTCACTTAGCCTCTCTGTGGCTCATTTCTTCATCTGTAAAATGGGCTTAATATCACTTCCCTGCCTCACAGGGGTGTTCTGAGGATAAATACATTAAGATTTGAGGTGCTCAGATATACTGCCTCTCATTGCCAGAGTAAGTATACCAGATTGTGGTGTTAGTATTGTTTATAGTTCCTTCATTGTATGTCATAGAAAATTCCAAACTGATCAAAGGAAATATTTTAAACACAAGGTTAATATTAGCCTGTGGAACTCAATGTCACAAGGTACCGCTAAGGTCTAGAGTATAGCAGGATCCAAAAAGGGACCAAGATATATGTTGGACAATAAGAATATCCAAAGTTTTTGTATTAAATAATAAACAAGAGAAAGGGTAGGTTATAGTAATGGGTGCCATAAACATATTTAAGATAGATGTCCACTGGGCCATACTACAGACACAACGTTTCTAAGACTTCTCTTTTTGAATTCATTGAAAAGTCTATGACTTGATCTTTTTGCATTTGATGATGCTGTGATACGCATATTATCCTGCACTGAAAGATGCATAAATAAGGGGTGGGGGAAAGATGTCTGCATACCATGATATTTTTTCCCCCTTCCTCAAAATCAGAAGACTGTTAAGTTGACATTTGTGATAATGCATTATGGCAGGTGAATTAGGCAAAGAGTTAATTAAAGTCTGAAAGTTAATTAATGAGATCCACTGCACATTAAACATCATTACTTCATCTGAAAAGAGTAATTAGAGAGTCGTTTGTGGTGCACTTTATTCTCCTGGGTGCTCCGCTGACATGCCACGTAAGTCATTCAATGTTAAGCAAATAAACCAGTGGTCACTGGATAAATGTGGCAAGTCAAACTGCAGTGGGGAAATTCCACTAAGATTTTCTCCCTGTCTCTTTTTCCCTCCCCATAAGCCCATGGGTGGCAATGATCATTTGTGTGCCCCATTTCAGCAAGTTGGTCCTGCCTGGAAAATGCTTTGTTCTAGAAATGCAGTGTAGTCGGTCCCAGGATACTAAAAAGACAAGGTGTGTGTGGTAATATCTATTATTGGATCGACTTCTGTTGGTGAAAGAGACAAAATTTTGAGCCGCACAGAGCCCAGACGTGAAGAAGAGCTCTGGGTGGCTTGAAAGGCTGTCTCTCTCACCAACAGAAGTTGATCCTATAAAAGATATTACCTCACCCACCTTGTCTCTCTGTTGTTCTAGAAAGGCAGCTTGCTCCAGTGAGCAGGGCAGCAGAATGGAACTCAGGAAACCTGTATTCTAATCCTGGCTTTGCCACTGCCTTATGTGCCCTTGGGAAAATCACTTTAACTCCTGTTTCCCGCACTTGGTCTAGTTAGACCGAAAGCTCTGCAGAGCAGGTGTTGTCCGTCCAGTGGCTGGCTTGTGAGCCTGGGAGTCAGGAGACCTGGCTTCCAGTCCCTGCTCTATCAACAGTCGCTCCATGCCTCAGTTTGCTCAGAACCCATCTCTTCCTTGCAATCTAACAATATTGATCCACCACTGAGTGGCAGTGAGGTCCAATGGACAGAGCAGGACCCTGTGGGGGTTAGGCCATCTAGCTTCTACTGCCATGCTATGTATCTTTGGCCAAGTCATTTTTCTCTGTGCCTTGTCTATTTAGACTTCAAGCTCTTTAGGGCAGAGACTGCCTCTTTCTGTGTGTTTGTGCAGCACCTACCTGGCACAATGAGGCTCCAGTCTTGGTTGGGGGTCTCTACACATTTTTTTTTAAATGGGTAAAAAAACTCACCCTTTGAGACCTGTATCTACAGACGTCCATATCCATCCATATGTCCAGTTTCCAAGTGTTCCCACTTGAGTGTCTAAACATTAGCACCTAAATAAAATGGTGTTAAGAACCCATAGCTCCCACTAAGCGTTTATTTAGGCACCTGTATGCAGATGTAGTGCCAACATTTTCAAACGTGGATGTCTTAAAGCTAGGCTCCTAAACCCAGAGGGGCCGAGACTCCCACAAATGCTGATGTATGAGTGACAGTTGCAGGTACACCGATGGTTGGAAAATCAGGCCAGTCTTGCTTGGCGAGAGGTAAAATGGGTAAAACCCTAACTATAACACCCACATTAGAACATGTTGGCCTGTATCTGACCTATTCTAATTCAGATTGTAGACCAATCATGACATTTTTCCTCTGATGTCCCTTATAACGCTGAGCACACTGTTGCTCAGTAAATAGCTCCTCATGCCTTCTACCTTGGAAGTCTTCCAGCCATGAGTAGCATTGGCTGCAACTGTTGCTCCCAACAAATGCTTGTTGTATTGACATCTCTCTTGCTGTTTGTGTTAAGTCTCTCTCTCAAATTCATCTGGGGAAGCCTTTGAGAGAGCAGCTTATGTTTGCCCTCACACATAGGCATGGCAAATATGCTAACAAGGAACTGCAGCTGACTCCAAGTCTCGCTGGTTTTCACGTAGACTTATTTTCATGCTGTTTCTCAGAAAGGTACCATTAGCAGCTACACGTTTGTTTCCATTTAAGTCCATCATTTCTTGTCTGTCATTATTAGCACAGTCGCTCTTGCCCCTCTGTAGGGTCCTTCTGTGCAGTTCCAGAATCACATTCCCCTGTAGCCTCTCACTTTTTTCCGGGCTGTGCACACTGCATTCTCTGAATCTTTCCTCCTCATGCAGTACTATCCCTGTAAACATTTGAATTCCCCATTCTCTTCTGTGCTCCCCATTTCTCTAAATGCTCTCTATCAAGTAGCCATCCAAAGCAGAAATTGTGGACACAGGAGTCTCTGAAGTGGCTTAATTTCAAATCTACCCTTATGGACATTGGCTTTCGGCTATGAGAATGGCATATGTGCTTCCCTCTGGATTCCTTACATCCAGCCCTCCTGATCTGAGGCCACTCTTTTGAAATACACATGGGCTCAATTACAAGGGCCAGACTGTTCCTGGTCCTTAAGCTGGTGCACAATGGGGGAGATGGATAAAGTTGTACGGAGCCTCCTCCATTCATTTTGACTCTTCATCTTCCTCAACAGTCTCCTTGGAGATTGTGCATCACCTTGATCAATCTCTAGCTAGGTCCTTAAGGTGATCCACCTGGATATACAGTTTATGTCCATCATTGACAATCTTATCGCACCACCAAAGCTTTTGGCAACTACATGATCACTAGCCATGTAGCGGCATTTCTTGGTAAATACACTTTCTTGATAAACACGCTTGATTCTGCCTGTGCTCAAATGCAGCCCCTGTTCTCTCCTGAGTTTGCTGGTATCGTGCATGCCTGGAGACAGATGAGGAGAGGCAGACTATGGCCACCAGAGAGAAGAGAAGCAGCAGGACTTCCACGCAGCTAGAAGTTTCAAATCGATATCAGGTCCTCAACATGGAAGCTAGAAGATACCACTCAAGATCTAGCAGGTCCAAGACTCCGAGGGAACTGAGAGATACAGGAGAGAGGTGGGTGGCAGCTCAGCCCACGCTGTTAGAAAATCAAGCTTGACTACAAAGAGTTCTCCAACAAATGTTTCTTGTTGAAGATTCAATATTCAGAAGACTCAAAAGAACATTCTGCAAGGGATAAAAGGGCAACAGGATGGCGTGCTGCCTTCCTGGAATCAAGACACCAAGATGACATTCTAAGATTGAACAGGCTTCTGAAGCCAACTGGCAAGGATCATAGAATCATAGCATCCCAGGACTGGAAGGGACCTCGAGAGGTCATCTAGTCCAGTCCCCTGCACTCATGGCAGGACTATTATCTAGACCATCCCTGACAGGTGTTTGTCTAACCTGCTCTTAAAAATCTCCCAACAATAGAGATTCCACAACCTCCCTAGGCAATTGATTCTGGTGCTTAACCACTATGACAGAAGAGGAAGTTTTTCCTAATGTCCAACCTAAACTGCCTTTGCTGCATTTAAAGTCCATTGCTCCTTGTCCCATCCTCAGAGGTTGACTAGAACAATTTTTCTCCCTCCTCCTTGTACAGGGCCGGCTCCAGGCACCAGCTTGTCAAGCAGGTGCCTGGGGCGACCGCTCCGGAGAGGGGCGGCACGTCCAGGTATTCGGCGGCAATTCGGCGGATGGTCCCTCACTCCACCTGGGAGCGAAGGACCTCCCGCCGAATTGTCGCCGCAGATCGCGATCGCAGTTTTTTTGTTTTGTTTTGTTTTGGCTGCTTGGGGCGGCCAAAACCCTGGAGCCGGCCCTGTCCTTGTAACAACCTTTTATGTACATGAAAACTTGTTATCATGTCCTCTCTCAGTCTTCTTTTTTCCAGACTAAACAAACCCAGTTTTTTCAATCTTCCCTGATAGGTCATGTTTTCTAGACCTTTCATTATTTTTCTTGCTCTTCTCTGGACTTTCTCCAATTTGCCCACATCTTTCCTGAAATGTGACATCCAGAACTGGACACAATACTCCAGTTGAGGCCTAATCAGCGTGAAGTAGAGCAGAAGAATTACTTCTTGTGTCTTGCTTACAACACTCCTGCTAATACATCCCAGAATGATGTTTGCTTTTTTTTTTTGCAACAGTGTTACACTGTTCACTCATATTTAACTTGTGATCCACTATGACCCCCAGATCCCTTCCTGCAGTAGTCCTTCCTAGGCAATCATTTCCCCTTTTTGTATGTGTGCAACTAACTGTTACTTCCCAAGTAGAGTACTTTGCATTTGTCCTTATTGAATTTTGTCTTGTTTACTTCAGACCATTTCTCCAGTTTGTCCAGATCATTTTGTATTTTAATCCTATCCTCCAAACCACTTGCAACTCCTCCCAGCTTGGTATCATCTGCAAACTGTATCAGTGTACTCTCTATGCCATTATCTAAATCACTGCTGAAGATATTAAACAGAACCGGACCCAGAACTGATCACTGTGGGACCCCACTTGATATGCCCTTCCATCTTGACTATGAACCACTGATAACTTCTCTTTGGAAACAGTTTTCCAACCAGTTATGCACCCAGCTTATAGTAGCTCCATCTAGGTTGTATTTCCCTAGTTTGTTGATGAGATGGTCATGCAAGACAGTATCAAAAGCCATATAAAGCTGAGATATACCACATGTATCGTTTCCCCCCCCCCCACCAATCCAGAAGGCTTGTTACCATGTCAAAGAAAGCTATTAGGTTGGTTTGAGGTGATTTGTTCTTGATAAATCCATGTTGATTTATACTTATCACCTTATTATCTTCTAGGTGTCTGCAAATTGATTGGTTAATTTTTGCTCCATTATCTTTCTAGGTTCTGAAGTTAAGCTGACTGGTCTGTAATCCCCTGGGCTGTCCTTATTTCCCTATTTGTAGGTGGGAACTATATTTGCCCTTTTCCAGTCCTCTGGAATCTCCCTTGTCTTCTGTAACTTTTCAAAGATAATCGCTAATGGCTCAGATACCTCCTCAGTTAGCTCCTTGAGAATTCTAGGATGTATTTAATCAGGCCCTGGTGACTTGAAGATATCTAACTCGTCTAAGTAATTTTGAACTTGTTCTTTCCCTATTTTAGCCTCTGATCCTACCTCATTTTCACTGGGATAGACATCCATTCGCTACTAACCTTTTTGGTGAAAACTGAAACTAAAATGTAATTTAGCACTTCTGCCATTTCCGCATTTTCTGTTATTGTTTTTCCCCCCTCATTGAGTAACAGGCTTACCCTGTCCTTGGTCTTCCTCTTGCTTCTAATGTATTTGTAGAATGTATTTAATCTCTCTTTTTGGCACTGGTGCAACCTTTGCTGGAATACCATGTCCAGTTCTGGTGTCCACAATTCAAGAAGGATGTTGATAAATTGGAGAGACACCCAACGACTCAGCATTGCCCCAGGTATGTACCTGTACCGTAATGGATGACTGCAGGAATATTTACTCTCGGAGCAAACAGATGTCTGGTTCTTAGTCTAGCTGACAGCTCAACTGCATCAACTCCTAACCCTGCCTCCCTCCCAACTGCACAAAGTTCGTGGTTTTGTGCAGGTTAAAAGTTTTAGAACTTTTTAAAATCGCACACCAAGTCAACAGATTAGGGTGTTTTTGGATAGACACTAAATAATAATCATAGGGTTAGAAGGGACCACAAGGGTCATCTAGTCTAAGATCTAGCTCTTACACAGTATGTCTCATCAGTAGATCTCAAAGTGCTTTACAAAGGATGACCTGTCATTTTACAGATGGGGAAACAGAGGCACTGAGTGGTTAGGAGACTTGCCCAAGATTAGCCCAGTGTCAGAGCAGGGGTAGAACCCAGGCCTTGTTGGTCATAGGCCATTGCTTTATCTACTAGATCACATTTCCACTTCAAATGCAGAAATCGAGGCCTGTGCATTCAAGATAAATTGTATTCTTTTATTTTGAAGTATTGCCTAGATACCATTTCTATTAGTTAATAAAGTAGTTTATAGTAGGTAGATTAAATACAGCATTAAATGTGGGATGAATACCCAACTGAACCATATTAGCACCAGTCATCCCCACAGAGAAGCAAGTATTAAAAGTGGTAATATCGTAATTGGCTCTTAAAGAACGCTGAGACCCACAATGTTAGGTCTTGACATACAATGCAAAGGAGTCTAGCCTAGGATTCAGTGGCATATACTGGTGTAAGCCTGTTGAAGTCAATGAGGAAAGTGGATGCTCAGCACCTGTAAAATCTAGGCCACTGGCCTACGTATGGATTACGTAGGTGTGTAACTTTAGGTACCCATGCTGGAAAATCTTAGCACAAGTCCCAGTCCAACCACTAGGCAATACTGCCTCCCTCAAGGTCAAAGGAAAATGCAGTGTGTCTGGGGCCAGATGTGTGACTTTGCTCAGGGGCCGATAGAAACAGAGAAGTAAGACTGAGTAAATGTGCCCCAGACGATGCCAACTCTAGCTGTCCCTGCCCCAGTCCTTTTGCTCTAACCACACAACCACCCTTCCGTTATTGTGTCTATGCTGTCACGCTTTGATCCTGTTACTAGGGGCTACGGAAAGCATTTACTCCACAGTCAATAATGCTCCCCGAAGGCCTCAAGGTAGAAACAGTTGCTTGACTTATCAGTTTATGTGAGAGCTCCAATGAAGGAGTCAGCTATTGCTGAATTCCCTGCCTTCAGCAGGCTGCATACTGAGAAGCAGCGGTTAATTGGCTCTAAGGATAAGGCAGGCAGGATGTAAAGAGAAGACACTAACCCCCTAATATTTTAGTATGTATGACTACAACTCACATGCCGTATCTCTCCAGCTAAGCTTGAGTGGTAGCAATTACACGCTCAGGCAAACCTTTGAGAGAGGAGCATTCAGACATGCTAATGTTTGCAGACTCTCGCCTTTGTTTGGGACAAGGCTCAGGATCAGGCGAGACTTCTTATGCCTCCCCACACCCTGCTCAGAACTTGTCTCTTCCTGGAAATACGTTTTAGAATCTAACGTCTTCTGAGCTGAGCTGTAAAATAAACATCATGAAGGCTCTGGATGGGGACTCGAGAAGCCACAGGCTCCCTGGGTGATCTTGGATAAATCTGCTAGAGTGGGATTTTTCAGAAGGGCATAAAGGATTGAGGCACCTAAATCCCATTGAATTTCATCTCTCTGTGTACCTCAGTTCCCCTTTAAATGCTTCTTTTGTCTGTCTCATTTATTTAGATTTGGAGTGTCTCTTATGCAACCCACCCCCAGCTGGTGCAGTGCTCAGTCAGTGGCTGGTTATGGCTAGGCCACTGAAAGGTGATTGAATCTACTACAGCCTTGGAAAACAGAGGAGGGTCTTTTAGCTGAAACAGTGGAGGCTCATGCATTAAGATCCAGATGTTCTAGGTTTGATCCCAGCTTCTAGCAACACATCCAGGGTGCAGAGTGACAAGTGGTGGCCTGTACAGGGATGAACCCCTCATCATGACAATGTTAACCAGGTGGCCTGAAGCACTAGAATGTAGGAAGTTCTGTGCTCCTATATGCTGGTGAACAGGGGGAAGAATGGCCTCAGAGCTGCCACATCTGCATAAGATACCCCACAACTCCAGATGGAGAAATGCCCCAGAGGGAAGTCACTCTCTGCCACAATTTATTGGTGAAAAGGTGGAAGTAGGGCTTCATTTGCATAAGTTTTCTACTCAGAATTCCTTGAGTTACATTTTAGGAGTCACCATAACTGTACACATACTCAGAATTGGTTGGGAAGGGGAATTGAAGGCCAAGGAGGCAAGGACTTTGCTCAGGGTTTTGACTAGCACATCTGAAGCCACCAGAGACAGGCCTGTGTGAGTGCATTTCAGGACTCTGGGACTGTACTATTTGCTGATACCAAACTGTGATTGGGGTTTACAGGGTGGAAGTGGTGAAGAGAAGGGATATTTGCTAGTGGACGTTCATGCCTATGGATGAGGGATCAAGTTAATGGATTATTATTAACATTGACTGGAAGAATGATATATATATCATCCATTTAGATAAATGGCAGCTATGTTTTCCCAAGTTGATCTTGTTCGCTTCCCCCCAATAAAGTTTTCCTTATGTTTCTTATGCAGACATAGCGCATGTGAGTGGGGCAGTCTTGCCTGTTAAGGGCAGTCAGGGAAGCTATTTAGTGATCTCAGAAATTTGAGCCAGAATCATTTCATTTTAAGAGGGAGCCCTAGCTATTGAATCCTGCCCTTGTTACTGCCATTGACAACTGGTGGAAGAATTACACTTGTGTTTGTACAGCACCAAGCACAATGGAGCATCCATCTTGGTTGAGGCCTCTCAGTGCTGCCATAGTACAAATAATGAATCAACCATCCTACAGGCTTTTTGGGTCAGGAACCATGTTGTCATTCAGGTTTACACGATCAGGAGTAGGTCCTGACCTGGGCCTCGGAGCTCTATTGTGGTAGCAGGACTTGGCCTTAGCTTCATGCAAAGCCCATTTCTCATTTCTCCGATAATTTTTGATTGATCAAAACCAGCTTGTAAATCATTAGCTGCCCACAGCCCCAGCCTATTATAAAGTTTTTTACATTTGATTTATGACATAATATATGAATCTTCCAAATGAACCTGGTGTTTTGTTTGAAGTCGTAGATGATTCCAAGAATGAATTAGTCATTATCGTCTCATCGCTCACATCTAAACTTCTCAAATGCAGCCACAACTCCTCCCAAGTGGAACGGTTTGTAAACGGTGGCAATTAGACTTTTGTTCTGCTCCAAGCCTGGGACAGAGCAGAGAGAAAGGGAGAGAGACCTACTGCATTACAAGTGGGATTTCTAAATTACATATGCCGAAGCTCTAGTAAAACCCTTATCAAACAAAGCCAGCGAGGGGAAAGAAAGTGGACTAATTGAGGGTGCTAGTAAATCAAAAGGAGCAACCAAGTGTATTTTGAAAAGTAAGATACATTGAGATAATTGAACCATGCAGTCTTACCTAAAAGATACTTGCCCATGTGTGAAAGCGTTTATGCAACCTCGGTTTAAAGAAAAGCTGCAGTGGAAGGCAAAAGTTATTCTCGTCCCTCCATCTAGTTATGAGAGAAGAGGAAAAATTGCAGAAGAATTATTTTAGTATGCCAATGAAAAAGCATGATTAACTATTGGATAGGAACCTGCCATCTTTATCATCTGAAGGAAGAGATGTTTCTAAGCCACCTAAGAAGAGTTGGTCAAAAATTTCCCATCTCTATAATTTTGTTGGAGCTGGCTTTTTGACAAAACTGACATTCTTGTGGGAAGGAGAATGTACAATTTAAAAAATAACTACGGTTTTCATTAAAAACAACCCCCCACAAATGTTTGACCTTCATTAAAAATGTTGTATGGGGCTAGGTGGTGACAAAACAATCATTTCCCAACCAGCTGTGCGCCTAAGGGATTTAGGAGTACACATCTTATTGAAAGTCACCGGAACCTCTGCTTCTAAACCCCAGAAGCACTTCTGAAAATCTTCCCCCAAGGTGACCTTGATCCAAAGCTCAATGTCAATGTGGATCTTTCCATTGACTTCAGTGGCTCTGGGTCAGACCCAAAGAAAATGCAGCTCCCATTTGAATATGTGAGAAGAGGGGGGGATAGCTCAGTGGTTTGAGCATTGGCCTGCTAAACCCAGGGTTGTGAGTTCAATCCTTGAGGGGGCCACTTGGGGATCTGGGGCAAAATCAGTACTTGGTCCTGCTAGTGAAGGCAGGGGGCTGGACTCGATGACCTTTCAAGGTCCCTTCCAGTTCTAGGAGATGGGATATCTCCATTAATTATATTATATTATAAGAGGAGCGATTTCCAGTGTGGTTGTATAGTCAGTGTGGAGGACGTCGGGAGAATGCTAGAAGACACTATAAATATGGGGATATGTACTGGGGCTTCCTCTGAAAAAGGAGGATGCAAGGGAAAAGAAGAGGCCAGTATGATTTTGCATGGACTGTTCCAGGATCTGAGGTTCAAGTCAAACCGGTGCTGTAAAGGGAAACGGAAGAGACAACTAAACGAGAGCACAATCAGTGAATACTTTCAGACATAAAGCACGGGCAGCAAGATAGCAGAATGGACAAGTATTAGTCACAGGCTTAAAGAGAATAAGTTGGGATTTATAAATACATCGGGGAGAAGAGAGAAAACAGGTTCATTGGTAAATGGAGACAGGTATGAAACTGATGACTTAAAAATGGCCGTGATAGTGGAGTGTTGTTTATTTTCTCTTTGCATATGGATTTTAAAGGAGATGCATGTAGAGAACTAGGAGACACCTTCTAAATATACTGTAGATTGTCAGCTTGTCAGGGCAGGCACTACCCTTTTGTTCTGTGTTTGTACAGCATCTGGCACACTGGCCTCTAGACATTACTGCAATACAAATAATTAATCAATATAGCTATTAGTAAAGGGCAACATGGGGAATGTGAACATATACAGATCAGCCAGGCTGGATGAGATGCATGCTAGGATATTAAGGGAAATAACAAACAAACTTACTGAAGCAGTCACAGTTACGTTCCCAAAACCCATGGGAAATTACAGAGGTAGCAGAAGAATGGAGAAATGCAGACCGAGCACTGATCTTCAAAAAAGGGCAACGCACTAATCCTGTCCATTGTGGGCCTGCAAGTCTAACACCTGCCGCCAGTAATATAACGGTGCCAATGCGGAGAGAGGAAATCATTCAGTAGGGAACAGTGAGCAGCATGGAAGGTTTGGCTAAAAATAACAGATCTGACCAGAAAAACTTGATTGTTGGTTTGTTTTTACTTTTAAAAATGACAAAACTAGTGAAAGAAAAGAACCTGGGAGAGCTTTGGGTTTTAGTAAAGTGTTTGGGGCTATGGCCCTGACTCTGATCTCTGGGGTAAATCAGGAGTAACTCCATTGAAACCAATGGAATTACACCTGTATCAGAGGAGCCAGACCAATGTCTCATGCAGTCTCCTGACTACATTCTAGCTCCACAGTGGTCCGGTTCTCAGGAGCTCCTGGCTGAGTCCTTTGGATGGGGTGTTCCACACTGTGGAGTAGGGGCAGAAGCAGGTGAGCGAATTTAACCAGGATCAGCATGATTGTCTAAAATCCCCTAACCCTACCCCCTTCCCAGCCAAGCAGTGCAAGTTCTGGCCAGAGAGAGACTTCTGTGAGATCAAGGAACAGTGCTTGGAGGAGGCATTACCTCTTTCTGTCATCCCCTAGCAGGAATCCTGGGGATGTTCCTCTCCTCCAGCAGCAGAGGCAGATAGGTCAAGTTGCTGCTTCAGCCAGTATTTTTGTAACCATTTAGGGTATTGTATTATTATTGTTTGTATCTAGGTAGCACCTACAGGTAGTATCCAATGAGGAATCAGGGCTCCATTGTGCTAGGCATCACACACACACACACACTACAAAAAGCTGGTTCCCTGCCCCAAGGAGCTTACATTCTAAATATTGTAGCAAACCCCTGCAGTTTTCCTTTAAGCTCCATATTACCCCTGAGATCTTGAGCCTTTCCAGTGTGGTAAATATAACTAAGGAGCAATAATGCAGCTACTAAAAGCCGGTATTAGCCATAGAAGCTGTTTATAGTCATACACCTTTAGGATAGGATGACTCTGTGCTTCTTTCAGTGCTGATTTTAAGAATCATTAAGGAAGACCAGTACGCAAATGGATAGCTTTTATATATGAAAAAAAATGGCTAACTATTGGTAGGAGGCATACAAATGACTAGATAGTGGTTCAGAAATCGCTCGTGCCATGTTCAGTTGGCAGTTTAGCATCAAATTATGTTTATTTTTCTCTTCTATAGGGTACATTCATGCATAGCGGAGAAGCTTTCGAAATGTTTATGCATTATAGTACTTGGAATAAAACGAGTCGAGGCTCCATTATAAGCATCATGTTGAAACTCATATTAAGTGGATTCTGTAAGGATCTATAATTTGGAAGATGCCCTGTGATATGAATAACAATACGAAGACAGTTTGGTTTGTGCAGTAACCACAGTAGAATTCTAGACACTGAAAATGAGAAGCATCCATAAAGCTGCTTTTAACAGCTGCTTTGTATGAAGTGAAGCCCTGATGTCATGCTATATAATCATAAGAAGATGGGTATGGCTTGGGGTTTATTATGGCCATGGGATGCAATTACTTGCTGTAGGAGGGGCTTTCATTTTTGTTAAATTAAAGGGAAAATAACATTATAATATAAAAGACATTCCAGTTTCTAATCACTTCTGGCCAAATTTTATCCTCCCATATACTGGTTCCAAGAATTATGCACACAAAGCCAGGATCCAAATTTGACCTTGTCTTGTAAATGTAAGGAAGAGTAACTCACTAAAAAAATATTGGGTCAGCTCCTCACCTAGGTCAATTTACACCAGATGCGGCCCACTGTGTTTAACTGGAAGGCCACATGGTCTAGTGAATTGATCATGGAACTGGAAGGAAAAACCAGAATTCTAATCCTGTCTCTGCAACTGATTTAATGCCTGGCAAGAACAAATCGCTTAACTTTCTATAGGTAGGAGTGTCAATCATGGTGTTCCAGCCACTGGATCTTGTTATACCTTTGTAGACTAGGCTAGAGAGACTATTAACATATAATTGGACCTGTCTAAATGTTGTGGAAATGCTAGATGGTGCTGTGTGGAATAAGGTTGCATTCTCCGTACTGATGCCTGGCCACTAACACTCTGATAGATGCCTGTGGTTGAATATGCCATAACGTACAACTTCCCCAGCATGGTCTCTTAGAACAGCAGCATGTAACGATTACATCAATGGAAGGTTGGCTGTCGCCTGCCCAATAAACCTATTTATGGAAATCTTCGTGGCTTAAATCCGGTTAATACAATCAGTGATCTCAGCTAACCTTCAGTTCCCCAATTGTTAGGTCTCATGCACAACATGACTGTTGCATGGAAGAAAGTAACATCATGGTTATAAATTGTTTCCCTTAATATGCATGCAAGAGAACCTGGAGAGTCCTGAGCAACCCCTGACCTCTGGATAACCTTTGACGGAAAGGTCAGATTTTGGATTTCCTCTGTACTCAGCAGCCCATGATGAATGAGTGTTCAAAACTTAATATTCTAGAGCAACAGGAACATGGACATTAATGGTGCTGGTGGGTCACCTGTTATAAGTATCTGTATTGCACTGCATCCTTCTTCACCTCTCAAGTTGCTGTGTGTTGTAAAACATTTGCCATGCCCCGCCCCAGCCCAGCGAAGGAATGATTCTTCTCTATTTTAGCTATTTCTACAGTGCCCATCACCATAATATCCAAGACCCCAATCCTGCAACTGACTTGGTCTGAGCAGACATATAGAAATCCGTTGCTTTGAATTGTCCTCTGCATGAGGGTTCCACTTGATGTGTTTAACGGGGGAACTATCAAGGAGACAGCTGTTGCTCCCTGCTCCTCAGCTGCTGACTCTGACACGAGCTAAAGCAGTGGATGAGCTGCTCTCCCTTATACCACTAGCATAGCAGAGGTTTGCTCCAATCCTGAAATGCCCCAGACACACCCCTTTTCCCCCTGTGGTGGAGAAGGGGGTGGGGGTATGACTGGTGCAGGAGTGGCCCAAAGCAGCCACAGGTATCTAGAGAATCCCTCCCCTATCTGTCCCTAAAACAGTTAGCATATTGTTGCTAAGATACAAATAATAAATAGTAACAATGGGCTAAATCTTGATGCCTTTCTCAGTCAAAATCCCAGTATCTTCCTGAGGCCTGGTCTACACTGAGGGGGGGAAGGGGGGATTGATCTAAATTACACAACTTCAGCTATGTGAATAACGTAGCTGAAGTCGACATACTTAGACCTACTCAGTGCGGTGTCTTCACTGTGGTGAGTCCATGGCTGCCGCTCCCCTGTCGACTCTGCCTGCGCCTCTCGCGGCGCTGGAGTACAGGAGTCGACGGGAGAGCGTGCGGGGGTCGATTTATCGCGTCTAGACTAGACGCGATAAATCGACCCCTGCTGGATCGATCGCTGCCCGCCGACCCGGCGAGTAGAATAGATATACCCTGGGAAGTTCTGCATGGCAAAACTTTGAAGAGTGGGCTTCAGGATTTCTCCCTAGAACCGCACTGAGTGCATGCAAAGCATGAGTAGCCTTTTAAATCAGAGATTGTAATGGGATTCCTGCTGGCCTCGCCAGAGGCATTCCTGAAGGTTCGTCCACACGACCATGCCTTGACTTTGGGAGGATTTCATTTTAAACCCTCAGTTTGTAATGAAAACTGACATGTACTCAGCTCTGATCTCTCTCTCTCTCTCTCTCTGTCATTGCTCAAAGCAAAAAAGCCAGAGGTGCCTCTGAGATTAAAGAAACTAAACACTCTTAAACAAGAGTGCTTAGTGCTGTTTACACAGTGTTGACTAAAGATGAAACCTTATAGTGTATTAGACAAAGGCAAGGAGATTTCAATGAAGAGAGAAATAGGTCATGAAAATGAAGGCACTTGCTAGAACTATATAGGAAAAACGTTTCAGGGCTCACTTCCTTGGAGCTTTTTCTTCAGTCTGAATTCACCTTGGTTTGCATCCCCGAGTTTCATTCAAACCCTCAAACTTTCAAGCAAGTTCCTGTCACAATTATTAAGTTGCAACCAGTTTTTGAGTCCAAACCTCAGGCAGTTCCAATGGAACGACCCTATGTTGGCCAGATTCCTTCACAAGGTGCTTGAGCTTATTTTGTTTCAAAATTAAACAATTTAAAATGAATTTTTATTGAAATTGACATGATTTTTGCAAAACGTTTCAGTTTGGACAAAACTGCATTCCCCCCGATGGAAAACAGTTTTGTTGAACATTTTTTTTCAACCAGTTGTACCTTTAGGCACCTAAATACCTTTGAAAGTTGGTGTCTCTGGTGTCTTGGCTCAGGAGCAGTTGATTGGGGTGCTCTTGCTTTTTGCCTGTGAGGCCTGCTGAGATTGTGGTGTTTAAATAAAACTTCTCCTACTGGTTTACTTTGGAACTGCGTCCCTTGCCTCAATTAAGCACCAAGGTCACACTGGGAGAAAACTCCCCTCATTGTCTAGTGTCAATTCACCATCAGAAGTAGTGCTCTTATTTGTGTTGTCTGTTGATTGTCATCTCACATTGTAAGCTCTCTGACACAGGGACTGTGTCACCAGGCTCTGTAGAGTGCTAAACGCTCTGGGCCTGATTCAAAGCCCAGAGAAGTCAATGGGAGTCTTTCCTTGCCATAAAGGAGGATACCTGCCTGCCATAGTGCCTGGCACAATGGGGCCCTGATCCTTGATTGACGTTCCTAAGTGTTACCATAATACACATAATACACAAAATAAATAGTAATAATGGGCCTATTACCAGTGCTCAACAAACATAATGGAAAAACCATGAGCTTAATAACCAATATCTCTACTCCTACAGTAGACTTCTAAAAGCACATTCAAAAAAGCACTAGATAAATTCATGGAGGATAGGTCCATCAATGGCTATTAGCCGGGATGGGCAGGGATGGTGTCCCTAGCCTCTGTTTGCCAGAAGCTGTTCTGTTCATTCCCTCTGGGGCACCTGGCATTGGCCACTGTCGGAAGACAGGATCCTGGGCTAGATGGACCTTCGGTCTGACCCAGTATGGCTGTTCATCACTGTTAAAGACAGTGAAGAGACTTGGAGGGTAATAATGATATTACACCTCTACACCGTTATAACGCTGTCCTTGGGAGCCAAAAAATCTTACCGCATTATAGGTGAAGCCACGTTATATCGAACTTGCTTTGATCCGCCAGACTGCACAGCCCTTCCCCCCCCATCCCCCCCAGAGCCACTGCTTTACTGCGTTATATCCGAATTCATGTTATATCGGGTCGCGTTATATCGGGGTAGAGGTGTATCAGTTATTGATGACAGGCTGAAATGAGATGAGGGAAGGCAAACTCTGCAAATGTCCAATACTTCTGCTATGGCAGCAGAAAATGCCACAGCTCTGCTTTCTGTCCGGATAGCGAGATACGAAGTGATCCACTTAGGTTGTGGAAACACCCCTGTCAAGAGGAGAGGCTCTTAAAAGATTATGTCATTCATCCTCCTTCCCTCTGTCATACGCAAAGCAAAGCGGCTCTGATTCCTCACCCCAGACAGGTGTAATACTGCACTGTAAAAAACAGACGCTTTGTGTCCTGTTGTATGTGCTTTGTGGGGCTTATTCATGCCTGTTTGGTGTGTGGGGTGTTTGGGATTTGGAGATCATGGTATGACAATAAATTATAACCACACCCGTTGTGTCTAGGAGCCCTAGTCATGAACAAACGCAGAACAAAACAACGGTCTCTGCCCCCAAAGAGCTCATATTCTAAGTATGAGACAAGAAACAACACATAGGTACAGACAGCCAGGGGAGTATAAGGAAACAATGAGAGAAGGCAGGTCAGCAGGACAGGCGGCAGTACCAGTGCACCAGCAGCCAAACTGTGGGGGCTGGTACCTTAGTGTGCGTCTACACTTTAATCCAGAGGTGTAATTTCTAGCGCAGTGTGACATACCCGCGTTAGTTCTGAGCCAGCTAGCATTCCAAAGACAGAAATGTAGCCGCGGCAGCAAGACTGGCAGGAGAGTTTAGCTGCCCCAAGCATGTACCTAGGGTTTGGGGGGGGGGAGGGAGCCCCTCCTGCTGCTCATGCTACATCATGGCTACACTTCTAATTTTAGCATGCTAGCTCGATCAGAGCTAGTGTGGGGCATCACATTGTCTGGAGTGGTTCACAACCGTGAGTGCCAACCTCAGGGCAGACGATCAGGAAGCAGGGCAGACAGGCCAAACTGACTGTATGTTCTATCATTAGATTTCACCAACCCAGTAACACGTGAATTCCTGAAGCACTGTAACAGTCTTACATGGAGTCACAGACAGTCCCCTTGGGCACTCTAGTCTAATTGCCACCCAGGCAAGCTGGACTGAATGCTAGTTGGTTGCCATACACCAACGATCACAAGAGATTCAGGTTGCTTCCAGTCCCAAGAGACCAGTCACTTACCCCAGGTCAATTTGTACCTCAGATCTCACACCAAAGACAATGCTTGTAGAGAATCCTACAATAAACTAATTAAGGATTTATTAACTAGGAAAAAGAAACAAAAGAGTTATTTACAGGTTAAAGTGGGCAACAGCTATATACTAAATGAGTTACAGTCTATGGTTCCAAAAGGAGACAGAATTGTAGCAATCTGTCAACACTGATTGTCTTTTAAGGCTAACCCAGCTCGACCCCAGGGATCTCTGCTTTTCTTTTGTAACTCAGGCCCTGTAAGAGTCCAAACGTCAAAAGAGAGGAAACGTTTTCTTGCCAGCTATCGTTATTTGCTTCTTCCAGAATTCAAACTGACGGTACAAGGCCTTTTGCATATAGCCTCTTCCTGATATGCGAAGGAGCAATTAACGATGTCTTTGTATTGTGATGTCCCACAATGGCCCATTTAGTTTTGATGGGCTTCTTAATGAGCATGAGAGGATCACTTCTGACAGGTTCACCATTTCAGGGCAAACATTTTTTTAACAGTTATAAAGCAAAAACTTAAATATTACGTTATAGCCTGCGATAAAGATTGTAAGTGAGATTAATGCACGGAGCAACTTAAACAAGCATTTCATAAAGTTTACACACTAAACACATTGTTAGAAGTTCAATACCCATCTTAACCATACTAACACATGGTGAGCAGAACCAGTTTCCAGCAATGAATTTGTCAGAGCTCAGCTAAGGCCTAAAGCCTTGGCAAGAGCTGGCACCTATTTGCCAACAACACAAGAGTACGTCTCCTTGAGCTGGCAATTATACCCAAGGCCGCCCAGAGGGGGGGGGGGCAAGTGGGGCAATTTGCCCCGGGCCCCGCAGGGGCCCTCACGAGAGTTTTTTGGGGCCCCTGGAGCAGGGTCCTTCACTCGCTCCGGGGGCCCCGGAAAACTCTCGTGGGGCCCGGGCCCAGGAGCTTCTTCCGCTCCGGGTCTTCGGCAGCGGGGGGTCCTTCCGTTCCAGGACCCGCTGCCAAAGTGCTCTGAAGACCCGCGGTGGGGGGTCCTTCCGCCCCGGGACCCTCCGCCGAAGACCCCAGGCCCCCTGAATCCTCTGGGCGGCCCTGATTATACCCTCCAGCTTGAAGTGTAGACATACCCTTTGTCTTGTTTTCACAAAACCATTTCAGATGGGCGTGGGTTTTACAAAACCAAACCAAACCAATGATCACTTTGGCTCGAGTACTCTTATAACTGATCATTTCTTTCTGGCAAAGCAATCAATTATAAAACCCCGTGCAATGTACACACCATAGACAAAATACATTACAGGCATAAACTTGCCCTCAGATTCATAGACTTTGAGGCCAGAAGGAACCATCATGATCATCTAATCTGACCTCCTGCTCATCG
Organism: Emys orbicularis; assembly: GCF_028017835.1. NCBI lineage: Eukaryota > Metazoa > Chordata > Testudines > Emydidae > Emys > Emys orbicularis. The sequence continues at coordinate 8,072,862 of NC_088684.1, read as the reverse complement.
CAGGCCACAGAACCTCACCCACCCAATCCTATAAGAGACCCCTAACCTCTGGCTGAGTTACTGAAGTCCTCAAATCAGGATTTAAAGACTTCAAGTTAGAAAATCCACCATTTACACTAATTTAAACCTGCAAGTGACCCGTGACCCATGCTACAGAGAAAGGCAAAAAAAAAAAAAAATCCTAGAGTCTCTGCCAATCTGACCAGGGGGAAAATTCCTCCCTGACCCCAAATACAGTGGTCAGTTGGATCCTGAGCATTTATGCAAGACCCACCATTCGGACACCCATGAAATAATTCTCTGTAGTAACTCCGAGCCCTCCCCATCTCGTGTCCCATCACCAGCCATTGGAGATATTAGCTGCTAGCAGTCGCAGCTCGGCTACATGCCATTGTAGACAGTTTCATCATACCATCCCCTCCAGACACTTACCAGGCTCAGGCTATGTCTACACTGCGCACCTTACAATGACTCCTGCCAATGAAGCGCTGTCTGCACCAGTGCTTTTCATCATTAAAACTTTTGTCACTCAGGAAGCTGGGTTTTTTCACACCCCTGAGCGACAAAAATTTTAACGACGAAAGTGCCAGTGTAGACATCGCCTCAGTTTTGAAGCCAGTTAGATTTTTTTTTGCCCTCACCTCTCCCCTTGGAAGGCTGTTCCAGAACTTCACTGCTCTGATGGTTAGAAACCTTCATCTCATTTCAAGTCTAAACTTGTTGGTGACCATTTTATATCCATTTGTTCTTGTGTCCGCATTGGCACTTAACTTGTATAATTCCTCCCCTTCCCTGGTATTTATCCCTCTGATGTATTTATAGAGAGCAATCATATCTTCCCTCAGCCTTCGTTTGGTTAGGCTAAACAAGTCAAGCTCTTTGAATCTCCTCTCATAAGGTAGGTTTTCCATTCCTCAGATTGTCCTAGCAGCCCTTCTCTGCACCTGTTCCAGTTTGATGGGTAGGAGAAAGCTGTGTGGTATCAGCAACCCCTGGCACCAGAGCTACATTTCTTGGTGGGACTCAGAGACCATAGAGACAGTTGGAACTATCGTTTACTGTGTGTTTATATAGTGCTAGCACAATGGGGCCACAATCCTGATTAAGGCAACTAGGCAGAGCTGCTATACAAACAATAAATAATCAGACTAAGGTAAAATAAAGAAAAGTAG